>NC_133771.1:28638296-28730265 GCF_003597395.2 Chelonoidis abingdonii | reverse complement strand
TACAGGGTCTTTCAGCTATAGACACTGGGAATACCCTCCCAGCCTAAGTATACAAGTACAAATTAAAATCCTTTCAGCAAAATACAAATTTGAACTCCTTCCAGCCAAATACACATTTTAAAATAAAGAAAACAAACATAAGCCTAACTCGCCTTATCTACCTAGTACTTACTATTCTGGACATATAAGAGACTGTATCAGAGAGATTGGCGAGAAACCTGGTTGCACGTCTGGTCACTCTCAGAACCCAGAGAGAACAACAACCAAATTGTAACAGCACACACATGAACTTCCCTCCCTCAGGATTTGAAAGTATCTGTCCCCTGACTGGTCCTCTGGTCAGGTGACAGCCAGGCTCACTGATCTTGTTAACCCATTACAGTCAAAAGAGACATGAAGTACTCCTGTTCTATTAACCCCTACTATCTGTTTATGACAGTCCTCATTAATGATCTGACAGATTGCGTGGATAGCACCCTCAGAAAGTTTGCAGATGACACTAAACTGGGAGGAGTGGTAAGTATGCTGGAGGTTAAGGATAGGATACAGAGGGACCTAGACAAATTAAAGAATTGGACCAAAAGAAATCTGATGAGGTTCAGCAAGGACAAGTGCAGAATCCTCCACTTAGGATGGAAGAATCCCATGCACTGCTACAGACTAGGGACCGAGTGGCTAGGCAACAGTTCTGCAGAAAAGGACCTAGGGGTTACAGTGGACGAGAAGCTGGATATGACTCAACAGTGTGCCCTTGTTTCCAAGAAGGCTAACAGCATTTTGGGCTGTATAAGTAGGAGCGATGCCAGCAGATAGCGGGATGTGGTCATTCCCCTTATATTCGGCATTGGTGAGGCCTCATCTGGAGTACTGTGTCTAATTTTGGGCCCCACACTACAAAAAGGATGTGGAAAAATTGGAAAGAGTCCAGCGGAGGGCAACAAAAATGATTAGGGGGCTGGAGCACATGGCTTCTGAGGAGAGGGTGAGGGAACTGGGATTATTTAGTCTGCAGAAGAGAAGAATGAGGGGGGATTTGGTAGCTGCTTTCAACTACCTGAAAGAGCGATCTAGACTGTTCTCAGTGGTACCAGATGACAGAACAAGGAGTAATGGTCTCAAGTTGCAGTGGGGGAGGTTTAGATTGGATATTAGGAAAATCTTTTTCACTAGCAAGGTGGTAAAGCATTGGAATGGGTTACCTAGGGAGGTGGTGGAATCTCCTTCCTTAGAGGTTTTTAAGGTCAGGCTTTGCAAAGCCCTGGCTGGGATAATTTAGTTGGGGATTGGTCCTGCTTTGAGCAGGAGGTTGGACTAGATGACCTCCTGAGGTCCCTTCCAACTCTGATATTCTATGATTCTATAACATGAACACACTGACCTATCCTTAAGGATAAGGTCAGGATGACAGCATGTTGGATACAGATGTTTAGATCAAACCAACAAGTGCATGGCAATGGGTGGCATCTTAATACATCAGAGGGTGACACCCTGATATGTCAGAGGTGATACGTAATTTGTTTGTTTTGGTGTATAAAGATGTATCTCAGAGGAAATGTCTTTGGTCAGTGGAAAATCCTGTCACTGACTGAGCTGTGGCCATTGTCATGGTCATATATGTGCTAGTGTAACTGTAGAGATTGATCCAGGAAGCTAGGACCATGCTTCATTGGCAGTAGACCTGGCTGGGTGCCTTTGTTTCTGAACGGATCTTGTGGTCACTGGGCGGTTCACTCGAAGTCTACTGTGCCAGTTGTCTGCACAGAGCTGGGATAGCACACAATGAGAACACACACACACACACAACTGAACATCTGATGACAGGCATAAGGTTCTTTTTATACAAGGTCGATGTCCCTGTCAAATCTTCAGTCTCTGCTCCAAAGCATGGAGACATTAGAACAAATGAAATGACTGTAGGAATTTTTTTAACATGGAAAAAACAATTTTTTCTCCCTAATCTTCTTTGAAGTGAATGAACTATTCAGCTGAAAGTTTCAAAGAACAATTGACCCTGAGGCAGTTGCCTAGCATGGCAAATTTCAGCTTGAACAGTTGAAGTCTAATAAAGTTATGAGCAACGGAAAACAGGGCCTCTAGTCTATTCACCTAAGAAGTGCCTCACCTTTTACACTGCTATTTATACCGATGCTAGGGAGGCATGTGGTGTATGTATTCCACACACTGCAGTAAGGAGCGAGCATTGTAGACAAACCTTTAGGAGGGAGGAATGAAAGCTTTACTACCCATGGGGATCAGGTAATAGAAAACCTAATATAAGTCTCTTAGAGCTGCTATAAATGTAAGTCCTAGGGCTGAATTTACTGATTGCTAAGAAGGCACAAAGAAGCTGAAGTCAATAGACACAGAAACACTTAAGTCAGTGGTATAGCTGAGGAGACTCAAAGAGCTTGGCTTGTTTAGCCTAACTAAAAGAAGGCTTAGGGGAAATATTATTGCTATCAATAAATACATCAGAAGAATAAATACCAGGGAGGGAGAGGAGTTATTTTAGTTAAGGGCCAATCTGGACACAAGAACAAATGGATATAAACTGGCAATCAATAAGTTTAGGTTCAAAATTAGTTGAAGGTTTCTAAACATCAGAGAAGTGAAGTTCTGGAACAGCCTTCCAAGGGGAGCAATGGAGGCAAAAAAACCTAACTGGTTCAAGACTGAGCTTGATAAGTTTATGGAGGGGATGGTATGATGAGACTGCATATGATGGCATGTGGTCCATTGGTGACTGCCAGTAGCCAAAATCTCCAACCTCTGGACACAAGACACTAGATGGGGAGGGTTCATAGTTTCTACAGAGAATTCTTTCCCAGGTGTGTGGCTGGTGGGTCTTGACCACATGCTCAGGGTCTCACTGATCACCATATATGGGATTGGGAAGGAATTATTTTCCCCTGGGTCAGAATGGCAGAAACCCTGGGGTTTTTTTCACCTTCCTCTACAGCATGGAAGATAGGTCACTTGCAGGTTTAAACTAATGTAAATGGTGAATTCTCTGTAACCTGAAGACTTTAAACAATGATTTGAAGACTTCAGTAACTCAGGCAGAGGTTAGGGGTCTAGTTTCGGAGTGGGTGGGTGAGGTTCTGTGCAGGAGGTCAAATTAGATAATCACAATGGTCCCTTCTGAACTTACAGTCTATGAGCTGGTCACCATTTTGTTCTGTTTCACAGAGTCCAAAGCTCATAATGAAAACAAACAGATTACAAAATGTATTTCTAATGTCTGTTTTTCCTACCCCTGGCTGCTAGTGGTATAGCTGGGCCAGTGCAAGCTTACCATGTACTGTCAAAACTTCCTTTTCACATTGGTCAGCACAACTTTAGTTTTGTTTACTCTTGCAATGTCAATCAGAAGTCCTACAATAATTGGTATATTTCTCAAATCGCCAGCTCTTGGAGCAGGGGTGGGCAAACTATGGGCTGGGGGCCACATCCGGCCCTTCAGATGTTTTCATCCGGCCCTCAAGCTCCTGCCGGGGAATGGGGCAGTGTGCAGAGCTGCCTGGCTGTACCTCCACATAGGAGCCAGACGGGGGACATGCTGCTGCTTCCGGGAGTTGCTTGAGGCAAGCACTGCCCAGAGCCTGCACCCTGACCCCCTCCTGCGCCCCAACCCCTTGTCCCAGCCCTGATCCCCCTCCTGCCCTTCGAACCCCTCAGTCCCACCCTTCTGCACCCCAGAGCCCACAGCCCAGCCAGAGCCCTCCTACACCCCAACCCCCAATTTAATGAGCATTCATCATACAATTTCCATACCCAGGTGTGACCCTTGGGCCAAAAAGTTTGCCCACCCCTGTTTTGGAGAAATGTGAATGCAAGAGTATTTACTTTTATTTCAGAGAAGTACATTTTATCTAGACCTCGTGATTGTGAAGAAAAGCTTGAAAACGTAACTCAAATGTACCCTTAGAGGTGTAGAAATTAGAAGGTATTCTTTCCCACAAACCTCACGATTTTTATGCCATTCTGAAGATTTTGCGGGGGCTGACTCATGATTTCTTAACGTTCGGTGTTGGCTATACAGCAATCTCTACCAGTGCAGTCACTTCTTACACCTGTGCAATATATTTACATAGGACTTTGCACTGATAAGAGAACCTTCACTGTAGGCAAGCCCTAAACTTTATATATATTGCATTTATTTAAGGATCCTAAAGATGTCTGGGTTGATGATGTGAAACCAATCAGGTTTCGAAAGGAATTTAGAGTTAAGGAACCAGGGAAAGACAGCAGAGTAGAGAATGGAGGAAAAAAGATGGTCTTAAAGGAAAGTGACAGCCTCTCACTGCCTTCTTGAATACGGCACATCTAGTTTAGCTGTCGGATGAACTACTGTAGAAGCTGATGGAATGACATGAGTTTGACTAGAAGTTTGAACCCAGTGAATGAAATATACTAAGCTGGTAGTGGCAGTGCTTGTATGTCATCAGGTATGTTTATGGCAATAAAGTGGTGTTTCATTGTATTTGATAACTATACAACAAATATAATGTGCTAACTCAGCACACTATTTTCTTAGTAAATAATACATTTATTTAGAATTGTTCATAAGTTTATAGATGATTCCTATAGGGTTTGTAATATGCAGCTGCAATACCTCAGGTTTTGATCTCATTAGATCACAGATGCTAAGAAGTGTCAGGCCTTGTCAGTATTTGACTAGGAGACCAATAACAGGGGGAAGAACTAATGAGTGTAAGAAATGGTGTTGATTCTGTAACAGTGTTGATTCTGTAATAGTGTTGATTCTATGGATTAAATAACAGAAGTTAAAGTGCTTTGGAGCCTTTGACTGAAAAAAATGTATATACTGAGCAGCTAGTTTTATTCTGAATCTTATTCTTTTGTAATATAGGCACTTGTGAGTAAATTTCTTCCAAAGACAGTGACATACCACACAAATACAAAGAACTTCTGATGCCAAAATGCTGAACTAAGGATCTTCTCCTTTTGATCTTTTTTCCCCTTTCCCTCCTTCAGTGGTGGTCCTGAGATATTCAAAAGAATAGAGGAATATTAAACAGACTTTTGTTTGGTTTTCCCCGTAAGTTCCTCCAGTAACATTAAAGGGGGGGTCTGGAAAAAATGGATTAATTTTATGTTAATGAAAAATGTGCAATGCAAATCCTTCATGAGAGAACAATATGCCCCCTGTGCATGTTGAATGGGCCAAATTCTGTTCTCATGGGGGTTTCATGAGTAGCTATTAGTTTGACTCAGTGTGAGATACACAAGAGAACAGTCTGACATATAATATGGGGGCTAAATCCATAACTAGATTTTTTTTGTTATTTTTAGCATGTATGAGAATGCCAAATAAAACTAGCTACATACTGCCTTCAAATTATCTAGCCTGTGGGTCAGACATTCTAACTGCAATTTGATATCAATTAATTCAACCCTAAAGGTACCATCCCTGTAAAAATGGCATTTTTAGGTATGGTGCTAGGGAAATGAACTGACTTTTAAGTTCAATAGAGTAAAACTAGCAGCTAATGAGAGAAGAATCTGCCTCGCTTTCCTTCCCCCTTCTCCACCTCCAAACCCCTCATCTTTGTAACTATGTTTGACCCTCAATGATGGACTCAGTTTGCATGCCTCATCTCTTGTATAAACCCACCAACGGAATCCAAGATTGGGGGGTGGTGTGACTAAAGCTTTCAGTGGCATCTAGATCAAGGTTTGCAATGACAACACATGCACTAGCAGAGGTCACTTATTGAAGAGAGTGCACTTTCTGTCTAGTACTAAGAAGATATGATTGACAAGGAGTAAATCTAAAAGCTGCCTTTGCTCCCTAATGGGTTTACCCTGCAGGCATGGACTTTGTCTTGTTATTTAGTTACATTTTTTTCACCTTTCAAAGCACTCAGCAGTCTATAAATTAGAAATAGCGGCAACAACTGTGACCACTCTGTCAAAACCCTGCACTAATGAGCTTGGGAAGTAAAAGGTGTTTCTGAAACAAATCTATTTGCTATGTTTCTTAGCCAAAATTTTTGAGTTGTGATAAATATTTGGGAAACCTTACATGAAATGACTGAAAGGCTTTCGCTTCTTTTGGTGACTTCCTTGGTACTGTTGCAATTTCTCAAAAGCCATTCTCAATATCTTTTGAGTTACCTCAAGATTTGAGTTTTAGTAATTCCAGTCTTTTCATGAAATACTAACATGTGCATTAGCTCTTTTCTCTAAGCCTCTTTTCATCCAAAGATGAACTGTATTGTAGAAAACTACAATAAGGGAAAAAATAGATTGCATACACGCAAAGAGAATATCCAGTCTTTTATTTTGTACAGTACCAGCATTATTACACTAACTTACTAATACTGGGCTCTATTTACTAGAAATAAAGTGTAGTTTGCTGCCTTATACAACTTGCAACTACAGACTAATACTGATTCAGGAATTCAAAAAAAACCCCGCCACAATTATTTTTGGCTGAAGAATATTAGCATCAGTTTTCCTCATGGCCTCCCATTTCCATCAGCATAGACTTTATAGATCTGATCACTTCTACAGCTCTCCAAAAGGTTCCTGTTCAGCATGTTTTATGGAGTCTATCAAAAGTGTGCTCTCCCTGGTGGAATGGAGGAAAGTGTTTGTTTAGTAAGACACAGACAGTTTTAAAAGCCCATCTGAATTAAATACAGATTAAGGACATGGGGTCTTGAATCAGAGGGAATGGCTTTGTCTTGTTCGCATGGCTCCCTCAACAAGGGATGTTGCCTCAATATCATTGCTCTAAGCTGAATTAAATCCCTCCTGAAATATACCTTCCTCTAGCTAATGGTCATAACTTCAAATGTTGGATTAATCTAATGTAGCGATACCTAAGGTGAAGATGTGAGTGGCGAGTTGAAGGGAGGCTGGAGTTCTCTTTTGGGATGCTGATTCTCCAGAACCTTGCACTGTAACTTACATCACAACGAAGAGGCAGTAAAAACACTACTGGAGCAGAATGGTAGTGACTGCACTCACTTTGCATAGCTGTAAATGACACAAGGTGCCAGACACTGGAAAACAGGGGCATTGTTTGTTAACAACTGGGGCTTTGCTGAGGGCAGAGGTACATTGTTAATTCACTTGTCCTTGGAAAAAAAGTGATTCATTTTCCACTTCAAACTTATTCTTCTCTTGTTCTCAGTCAGAAATTTGTGGGAATAATACTCAAATATCCCCATGAAATTTTACAGATGGAAACAAAAGAGATAGGCAGATTTATCATCCAGTAGACCATGCAGCTATTCAGCATTAAAGCCAGAATTCAAACTGGAGACTACCTGACTTTAAGTTGCTACACTCATTCCTCCAAACCACACAGCCTCCTGGGTATGCAACAATCACTTGGTATATTTTTAAATGAAAATTTATTTTGAGAACATTCTAGAATGATGGCCTTGAAGAATAAATTCCTATTTTTATCCTCATAACAGGTCCAGTATATACACAACAGCAATTTAAAATGCCCTTTGACTTGTTGTTGACTTGGGCTGGAATTGAACTGGCAAAAGGCTTTGTGACCTTTACTAATTCCCAGAATTCTCCACTACTCTTTTCAATTAAACATAACACTGTCTGTAATTTACACAGTGAACTTCTTGTGAGAATTTGAGTCCCCAGCTAAAAAAGGCAAATTATTGTTTAGTTAAAACTCTAATTTTCACCTCTGTGTGTACTTACAATATAAATGTGTGAAAAAATGTACAGAAACCTTGCAAATGAAAATAATTGTAGGATTGTATTTTCACAAAATTACTTGTCTCTTAAATAGGTGTTTTGTGTTACAATGGCAATTTAAATGCATAGAAGCTCTGTCGTCTGTTTTTTTCAGATTTTATTTCAATAACTTGTAATGTAGTTGTCTTTACCCAAAACAGAAATCTCACTGAGATTAGTGAAGGCCATTGGGTGCCCTTATTGTGAGTGAATAAATGGTGTTGCTTCATATCATTAGAAGCAATGCTTAGACACTGAGAACACACATCTTAGTTATACATCATTAGTATGATGAAGAGCATTTGCCAAAAGTGTAAACTTAATGAAAATATTCTGAGCTGAGTTTTTAAACTTCTGTTTCTTTGAAATGAAGAACTTCCCTCTTAAAATTCCTTTTTAATCTGATCTCCAGAATTTAAAGTATGGTATGGTTTGTTGTTGTGGTTTGTTTTTTTTTGGTGGAATATATCAAAAGGCCTGATTTGTTTCTTAGACTATAAACTATTCATCCACGTAAATGGACATCCTCTAGCTCTTAAACCTGAATATTTCCTCAGTAGCTTTCTCCTTCTCTCTTCTAATGATGTTTATTTCTGAGATATTAAGTTTATGCGTGGCAAGAACTAAGTACTGAAGCTGGAAAGAATGAGTACAAAAGAATAGCACAAGCACATAGGGACAAAATTAGAAGGCTAAGGGACAATGTTACACCTCGCAAAGCAACTATAAGGCAATACAGATATTCTTTCAGTACATTAGGAGGAAGAAAGTAGAAAGTGTGGGTCCCCCATTTAACAGGGAAGGAGAGCTAATAACTAATGACATCAAGCAGGCTGAGATGTTTAATGTCTACTTTGCTTCGGTCTTCACTAAAGATTAATGGTGACTAGATATTCAACACAATTAACATCATCAACAAGGGGGAACGGAGTGCAAGCAAATACAGGGAAAACATGCTAAAGAATATTTAGATGTAGGCAAAACCTGATTAAATTCTTCCTAAGGTATTTAGGGAACTAGAGGAAGCAATTTCAGAGCCATGAGCAATTATCTTTGAGAACTCCTGGAATACAGATGAGGTCCTGGAGGACTGAAGAAGGGCAAGCATTGTACCTTATCTTTAAAAAGGGGAACAAAGAGGACCCAGGGAATTAGACCAGTCAGACTAACTTCAATACCTAGAAAGACACTGGAACAAATGATTAAACAAACAACATGTAAACCCCTAAACAATAATACTATTATAAGAAATAACCAGCATGAATTTGTTAAGAACAAATAATGCCAAACGACACTAGCTTCCTTCTTTGTCATGGTTCCAGGCCTACTTACAAGGGGGAAGCAGTAGACATGATATATCTTGATTTTTAGTAAGGCTTTTGACGCAGTCCCCATGACATTCTCATAAGCAATATAGGGAAATGTGGTCTAAATTAAAATTAATAGAATTATTGGGTTAGAAGGGACTGCAAGAGTCATCTAGTTTAACCCCCTGCCAAAATGCAGGGTTTGTTGTGTCTAAACCATACAAGACAGACGGCTATCTAGCCTCTTTTTGAAAACCTCCAGTGAAGAAGCTATAAGGTTGATACACCACTGTTTGGAAGAACATACTCAAAGAGTAATTATTAATGGTCCACTGTCAAACCGAGAGGATGTATCTAGCTGGGTCCTGGAAGGGTCAGTTCTGGGTTTGGTACTAGTCCATATTTTTATTAATGACTTGGATAATGGAATGGAGAGTATGCATATAAAATCAGCAAATAAGAGTAAGATGGAGGGGGTTACAAGCACTTCAGAGGACAGGATTAGAATTCAAAGCTACCTTGAAAAATTGGAGAGTTGACATGAACTCATCAAAATGAACATCAATAAAGACAAGTGTAAAGTATTCCACTTAGGAAAGAAAAATCAAATGCACAACTACACAATGAGGAATAACTGGCTAGGCAGTAGTACTTTTGAAAAGGAACTGGGAGCTATAGTAGATCACAAATTGAATGAGTCAACAACGTAACTGTCGCGCTCTACTCAGCACTAATGAATACTAGTGTCCAATTCTGAGCATCACATTTTAGGAAAGATATGGACAAACTGGAGAGAGTCCAGAAGAGGGCAACAAAAATGATAAAAGGTTTATGCGCGGGGAGGGCTGATGATAAATCTTCAAATATGGTAAGGGCAATTATAAATAGGACTGATTAATTGTTCTCTATGTCCACTGAAGGTAGGAGAAGAAGTAATGGGGTTAACCTCTAGCAAGGGAAATCTAGGTTGGACATTAGGTGGGAAAACCTTTCTAATTAAAAGGGTAGTTAAGCTTTGGAATAGGCTTCCAAGGTAGGTTGTGGAATCCCCATTATTGGAGTCTTTTGATGACAAGTTGAACAAACGCTTGTTAGAGATGGCCTAGGTTTATGTGGTCCTGCCTCAGCACAAGGTGCTGGACTTGGTGACGTCTCAAGGTTCCTTCCAGACTTACATTTCTGATTCTATGGCTAAGCCTTAATTATGACACCAATTTGTCCTCTCAGTATTACATTCCTTTCCCCTCAGTGGAACAGGAAGTAGCTCTGTATTGCATGATCTGATTTCCTTTTCCCTTTGCTGCATGCTGACATAAACATTCCAAGTGATTCCTTCCTAATCTCAAAGGCTAGGTACCCTATTTACCATTCTGTCTTTTTTTCTGAGCTTGCAGAATTTAATCACGTTCTTCTAATTCAGAAGTTATTCTAGCTTAGTGTATCTTACTCAAAATATGACCCACATTCAGGGAACTGAAGCAGCACCTGGATAACTTAAAAATATTTATACAAAGATGACAGTCAAACCTATAGGCCGTGGAGTCTGATGCATGGCTCAAGCTAATAAAGAATACTATGACTGGACCTTCTGGATCTGATTGATTTATTATCAAAGTTGGTGTTTTAATAGTGTAGTTACACATTTCCCTATAGAAATGTAGAAAAGCTGAATAGCCTGTTATTCTGCATCTGGGTTCTTGTCTTGGTGAAGGTCTATAGCTAGTCTCTTTTTCAATAGGAAACTACCTCCATCTGAATTTCGTAAGCCTCTAATATTCCAGGTTATTCACTGCACTACATGTAACAGGTCATTGAGTTTGCATTCCTTCATCCGTTGTTTTGCTCCATCCATGTAGTTGGCAAAACTATCCAGGGTAGCTGTTGGAGAGAAGATTATTGCTTTGTACAAAAAAATCCAGATTAAAAAATGTCTTCAGTTATTTACCAGCAACACCCAAATTTCACAGCAGAACTCTGTCCCCTGGCTGGAACTCCTGCGAACGTACTCTTGCATCATACCAGTATTTGTTACTATCTGAATTCTTGTGGGCAGCAGCTGTAGCCAAGAGATAGGCATCCTGCAGTTTTTATCTTAGTCAGGAAACATACTGCAGATGTGTCTCATAGCTTTCTCCATCCTCTGATACCTCAAAGCACAGGTCTATGGATAATCTTTGTCTTGCCCAGACATCAAGAGATATGGGGTGGCTCCTGTAGCATCATTCTTCGTGGCATTGTAGGCATGCACCAAAAACGCATCATGCTGGCTTCAGTTTGCTTGCTTCTCTGGACGTAAAGTCCTCAGCATATCCAACAGAGTCCGATTAAATTGCTCTGGCTGGCTGTCACCTTGTGGGTGGTAAGGTGTTGTTCTGGACTTCTTTATTCCTGCCATCCTTAGCACCTCCTTCAGGAAGTGACTCTCAAAGTCCCATCCCTGGTCAGAGTGTATCTGAGCCAGGAATCCATACACTGACAAATATTTCTCCCACAACACTCGAGCAACAGTGGTGGCCTTCTGGTCATGTGTGGGATATGCCTGCACATACTATGTAAAATGGTCAGTCACTACTAAAATGTTCCCAACATTCCTCCTGTCCACTTCTAAAGACAAGAAATCAATGCATACCAGCTCCAAAGATTTGCTGCTGGTGATATTCTTCAGATATGCTGCTTTAGTGGGCTGAGTTTTCTTTTGAACACACCGAGCTCAAGTCTCGCATTTCTTGCGTACATCCTTGGCCATCTGGGATGAGTAGAACCTATTATGGATAAGTTCCAGGGTTCTCTCCATTTCCAAATGTCCAAAGTCATCTTGCTGAGCTCTCATGGCCAGGGTTCTGTACTCTTTCAGTAGCACTAGTTGTGTTTATTGACTTTGTAAAGGACCTACTGTGATCCAGTGTAGCACTCCCTGTATCAGTTTTAGTCAGAGCTCCATTACCCTAATAGTAGTCTACCCTTGAGGGTAGATGGAATCATTGCAACAGGGTTTCGCCCCTCTCTTTTTGCAAGTAGTGTGTCACAAATGTCAGTATCTTACAGTTAGACTTCTTGCCAGTCAGTAACATTGAGCATGGGCAATGGAGACTGGTCCAATACAATATAATTCACTGAGGGACAGGCCCAGAGTTTCTGCAACACAACCATGAAGATTCTCGTGAGCATCTGACTCTTGATAACTTCCATTGCAAATATCTCTCACTCCATCCATAGAAATAACTGCCATTTCCAATGCCTGCGGACACTATGACAAGGCATCCACATCTACATTGCTTCTCTCTGATTGGTACTGAATGCTGAGCTCATAGCTAGCCAAGGTCACCACCCATCTCTGCCCTGTAGTATCGAGGTTAGCACCTGTCAACATGTAAGTCAGCAGATTGTTGTCTGTCCACACCTGAAAGCTAGCACCATACAAGTAGTCACAAAACTTCACAGTTTCATTTCAAGGCCAAGAACTCCAGCATGTGGATAGGGTAGTGAGTTTCACTATCAGACAGCCCTCGGTTGGCAAAGGCCACAGGTTTACATTTGCTTTCAACTTCCTGGTATAGGACTGCTCCTAAACCCTCCAAACTGGCATCTGTATGTAGGATAAGTGGCTTGCTTGGGTAAGCAAAGACTAGGATTGGAGCATGAGTTTGGCAGTTAATGATTTCTCAAAAAGCCCTTTCACATCTTTCATCCCATCATGGTCTACTTGTTCTTGCTGGATGGGAATCGTCCGAGGCTGCAGCCCCTGAAATAGGGGCTGCTGAGTCAGAGCCCAACAAACCTGACATCATAGCCATTATACAAACAGTGATTTCCTCAAAATATAAACACAATTGTTTTCCCAACTTAGTGAATCACTCAAGATGTGCTTGCAAGGGTTACTGACCCACTACCCCGGATGAACCCCAAAAATGTGACCCTTTTGCTAGGTGGAGCCAGCAGCAAACAGGGCTGGGTTCAATATCTAGGGGTTTCTTTCCATTGATACAACACAGAACTGGCTTGAGCCCTCACTCAGTAAACTGGGAAATTTACACCCCACTACTGGGCACCTCTGAGAGGCAATACTTCCCCACTCGCAAGCACAAAGTTAAAAATAAACTCTTAATTAAAGGAGGGAAGTAACAGCATCAATTTTGGAAAACACCGCAAACAAGTTTCACAAACATAAACTGTGAGCAAAAGATCCACCCTCAAGTAGGTTGGGCAGTGTCCTTTTCACCTCAGGTTCTTAAGTCCAGCAACTCAAAAGTCCCTTTCATGTGCCTGACTCTTCTCTGCACCCCACTCACAGTTGCTGTCCTTGGTGAGTGCAAACCCTGAGTTCAGAGGTGCATCTGAAGAGTTTACCTTCCCCCCTGGGTGGGGTAAAGAGGTACCTTATTCTCTCCCCTGCTTGGGCACTTGCTTACCACCCCTTTTTCCAGCTACACTGCTGGCTGGCCACCTGCTCATTGTGCCTCTCTGCTGCACCAGGCACTCATTCACCACAGAATATGAGGGTTGGAAGGGACCTCAGGAAATCATTTAGTTCAACCCCCTGCTCAAAGCAGGACCAATCCCCAGAGAGATTTTTGCCCCAGATCCCTAAATGGATCCCTCAAGGACTGAACTCACAGTTTAGCAGGCCAATGCTCAAACCACTGAGCTATCCCTCCCCCAGCTGACTGTCAGTTGTGTTCTCCTGCCACCTGCCCCTCTGCTGTTATCTCTGCACACCAGTCTCTTGGTAATTTTCAGCTCCTTTCAGGCTGGGCAGAAACACTGCCCCATCTCAAGTCATTTCAGCTATGACTGAGCATTTAACAAAGAGGCTCCTAATGAAGCCTATTTAGCTCTGTTGCTTGAACAGTGGGGAGGAACAGGTTCAACCAATCTAGGAAGGACCCTTAAAGGTGTGCAGCCTCCTGGCTGCCCCTCTTACTTTCACAGTGCTCTGACATTCAAGCCCCCGCTTAACGAGGTTCTTTCAATTGAGGTTGTCCTCCCTCATTTGGGACAGGTTAAGCACAGTCTCGCTTTCCTGTATTCCTACAATAATTATTATAGTACACAGGTATTCATTAGTGCTGAGTAGAGCGTGACAGTTACTAACTGCACCACATTGCTGACTCATTCAATTTGTGATCTACTATAGCTCCCAGTTCCTTTTCAAAAGTACTACTGCCTAGCCTGTTATTCCTCATTGTGTAGTTGTGCATTTGATTTTTCTTTCCTAAGTGGATTTCTTTACACTTGTCTTTATTGATGTTCATTTTGATGAGTTCATGTCAACTCTCCAATTTTTCAAGGTAGCTTTGAATTCTAATCCTGTCCTCTGAAGTGCCTGTAACCCCTTCCATCTTGATCTTATTTGCTGATTTTATATGCATACTCTCCATTCCATTATCCAAGTCATTAATAAAAAATAGGGACGAGTACCAAACCCAGAACTGACCCTTCCGGTTACAATATTGGTAACTGTATTTCACTACCCCTGCATTCAGTACTAAGGTCATTTGTACCCAGTGCCATGCAAAATTGATCTTTTGACACAGTTGTGTCTGATGAATATGTAAACAGAGCAGGAAAAAACTGTTTTTACATAAACACACCCATAGTCTCTTCCCATCCCAGCTAGCTGTCGGGGAAGCATTCATTCAGACCCTGTTTACGTTCACTTGTGATGCCGACAGACCCTGGTTGTCGGTGGGTAGGATGGAACTTGGGACTCACGGAGCTTAGTGCATGAGCCTGTACCGCATGAGGTAAAAGCCAACTGCCTGTTAGCTAAAGCTGTAAAACAGACTCATAATCTCTCTCTCTAAGTGGTCTTGGTGCCACTAGATGGGACAGTACACTGCACTGAGGAGATGTGTGGGTTACAATTATATTTACTGTCTTCTGTGTCTCTTTCCTAATGGTTTATTATATTCTGTTAATTTTGTTGACTGCCACTGCACATTGAGCAGTTGTTTACAGAGAACTATCCACAATGACGCCACAATCTTTCTTGAGTTGTAACAGGTAACTTAGACATCATCATTTTGTATGTGTAGTTGGGATTTTATGTTTTCCTTTTGCATTTCATTGTTGATAAATGCAAAGTATTTCATCAGCCACTTTGTTACCCAGTCATCCAGTCCTGTCGATCCCTTTGTAACTCTTCAGTCTGCTTTGGACTTAACTCTCTTGAGTAACTTTATATCATGTATAAACTTTACTACCTTATTTTTTACCCCTTTTTCTAGATCTCTGAGAGACACCACTATTTAGATCTCTCCGTTCTGAAAACTGACCATGTATTCTTACCCTTTGTTTCCAGTCTCTTAACTGGGACATTTCCTGGTTATCCACTGATGTCTCATGACTCATAGAAATGTATTTAAATTGTAAAAAGCTTTGCTGAAACAGGCTTCTTGGATCAATTCTTCCACATCCGGTAGTGTAGCAACGCTAATACACTTCAAAAAATCCCTTAGTATAAGGATGCTATAAACAGTGACAGTAGGTTTACTGATAGACTATTGCAGAAGAAGACTATACCTTTGCAAATGGCAAAGAGTTTTTCATATAGCTTAACACAATAGATGTTCCAACACAGTTCCTGTAGATAATCATAGAATCATAGGATTAGAATGGACCCTTCAATATATGAAGTTTTCTCTTGAGTGAATCATACTTTAAAATAGATTTCCCCTGAAGGAAGGTATTGCCCTTTATATCTGGGACAGCTTTCCTAGGATCAGAAGCTTCTTACTGCCTGGTTCTGAGACTGGTGCTAGTAGGCATATAGGGATGCTGCAGATGGGAAGCTCCATACAGAGAAGCTATTGCTTATAGGCTGGAGGTTTTCTTTTTGCTTTCTTTTCTGATTGGCTGCCCATTTAGGTGGCTGTTTTAAATACAAGTCTTATAATTTCCTTCATAGTTTTAACATATTCCTTGATATGGTATCATTTAAAGAACTGTGTAATTCATACAAAAAAATGAACCATTTATTTGTTCTGAAGGGAAGTGCTAGGAAGGACCAGTGTAGTAGAGTAGAATTTGTCTGAGTCAAATTATAAACTGTCTTGTGCTATGTGTTGAAATGTTGGACACTGACAGCACAAGCCTGAACATGTTCAAGGACAACCTAACTACTGCATTTCAGACAGTCACACTGCCCAGGGAAAGATGTTTGACAATTTGTTGAAGGACTAGCAATAAGAGCAATCAAGATGGCTATCTATGGGTAGTGGCTTTCATTGTGCCTCAGCTACTGGTCCTCATGTCTGTAAAAATGAGGTTTTTACATAGGGATCTGCTGGAGGATAGGGCAAGCATGACTGGGGAGCCTCTAACTTCTCAGTCTGAGCACATGACTCATATGGGGGCCCTATTTAAGAGCAAGGCTCTGCTCTGGGCTGACGGCTGACCTTGTCCACACATAGGAAGGACTTGAAAGAGTGCTGTTGTATTCATTTCAGTGAAATAATTGGGGCCAGAAACTAAAAGATGTCAACATGACCCCTTTACTGTTTTGTTAATGTTAATGTCAAAACTAAACATTTAAACAAGGTCCTTGAGTTACATCAGCAGGACTTCCTGCTTCATTTAATCCAGTCTTGTCTCTTTTTTGTACCTTTTCCCCCATCAACATTTGTTATATGTGACTGGAACATTTTATACATTGCTATCCACTTCTCACAGCTCAGCTCACAATTAGAGTAATAATCTGGCCTACAAATTTACAACAGAGAATAGGAGGAACTCAGCCCCACCTGAAACTGACAAATGTTGGACTCACAGAATGGGCTCAGGCTAGAGGAGGGGTCATCTCAGGAGTTTTGTTTCCAAAGATCTGTAACTCAAGTCAAGCTATGTAGATAGCTGCGTATGTTTGTGTTTTGTTTGCTGGAAGTTTTGAGGAAAAATTGGGTTGAACTAAATTGATTTGGGGGGGTATATTTTGGCAAATCAGTCAGATTTCACTTCATGGCATTTTAAATCTTTTTAATAGCAGAAAAGGAAGCAGTGGGCTAGAGTCACAAAACTGGTATGACATACACCCTAGAGCCCTGCAGTTAGGATATTCACCTGGGAGGATGAGACCTGGGTTTGACTTCCCCCTCCAGAACAAGGATTGAAACTTGGTTATGCCACATATCAGTGAGTGTCCTAATCACCAGACTGTTGGCTGTTCTGGGGTGGATCCCTCTTTGAATAAAATACTTGAATACTCATTGGGCCAGAAAGAATAACTATAGCCTGGGCACCCACCAAAGATGGAAGATACCTCTGTTTAAATCTCTACTCCAATGAATCGTTGTGAGTCTAGCCTGAAAAATTGAAATGAGCTCTTCTGACATGTCTCTGGTGTTTGGTTTCAGCCAAATCCACACAAATGTATGAAATATAACACCAGCCAGAGAATTTAATCCAGTTACCCTTATACTAATCTCAATAACTTGTTTGACTGAAGCATATCTTCCAGAAAGGCATCCAGTTTTGAAGACATCCAGAGATGAAGGATCCACTGCTTCCCGTGGTGGTTAAATTCCAATGGTTAATTACACTGACTGTTCTAAGAGCTTCCACCCTATTTCTAGAGATGAGTAAAGTGGAAAGTGTATAGAACATATTGTGGAATAAGTATCGTATGGGTTCATGCATCTCATGTAATGAGAAGATACATCTAATCCTCTGTAAAACATAATAATCAGGTAGTATTCTGTACTACATGGCCAATACAAACAAATGATAAATACCGTAGTTAGGCATTCATCACGCCCTAGCTGTCTTGAGGGAGGGTGAAGGAAGGAAGTCTAGCTGTATAGATTTTTAAATATGCATTATGTGAACTAACTTAAAATAGTAATTAAAAGTTGTATTTTATAGACCAGACACTATGATCCTGTAGCTACAAACTCTTATACTCATGAGTAACTTTTCACCTGTGAGTTGTCTTGAACTATGCATTTGAAGGGAAAATCTCTATTTGCTTAATATTGCAGCTTGAACCATCAGCCAAAATTCAAATGAATTTGGACCCCTTTCATAAGGTACCAGTGGTGTGAACTTTTAAAATTGATCATGCTTCCCTAGATATCACAGTGTAAATCCTCAAGTCCTTATTCAATGGGGATTTTGCCTGAGAAAGGAATGTATAAGAAATTGAATAGCAACTTGAGTGATTGGCCCAAAATCTCTAGAGGAGCATAAAAAGTTCATGGAAGTTAAGCTGGGGTTGAGGAGGTAGAGAGTAGGAGTGGGAGAGGTTTGACTAATTATGAATGAAGGCACAGGATGGTTTTAAAGTTAGGCATTTTGTAATACATCGTTCAAAGCCTGGTACAGGCACTAACCTTCTTACCCTCAAAATGCCTCTGTGAGGGGGATGGGGAAAAGGAGATAGAAAGGTGAAGTGATTTAGTCACAACCATCCAGTTGTAGCAGAGTCAGATAGAATTTGGGATTGCCTGACTCACCTCCACCCCCATGCTCAAGTCTCCAGGCTAAGCTGCTTTATCATAACTCTAAATAGTTATATATAGATTTATGCCAGCATCGTAAAATCAATAGCGACATAGGCCCCAATCAGCAAAAGGCTTATGCATGCACTTAATTTTTTGCAGTGTGAGGAACCCCATTAAAGTCAATGGATCCTTGTAGGTTCAGGACTATAATCATGAAAGGATTTTTTAAGATATCCAAAACTATTTACTCACCCCAAGCGGATTCTAAAAATAGAAGGGAGAACGAATTATCAACTTCTTATTTATGAACTGATTGAATTACCTGCAAAACATTACTGGGTCAATATGCTATACAGAAGCTGAAGTATCTCCTCATTACACGAGCTGAAGGGACCTGTACATAACACTTCTCCAACAAGGTGTTTTATAGTCTTTCTACTTTAATAATCTTTCCTCATCTCTTATTGCTTTCCACTTGTTATTTAAACTGCCAGGAAAGAAAATTTCATTTTAATACATTTTACAATTTTTTTTATTGACCTCAATGGGTTTTTATCTGACTAACTGTAAGAGAGTTTGATTTAGATTACCGATCAATGAGATATCAGATAGTTCAGCTCAATTGGTTGTATTCATCAAAGGCAAATCAGCACACTACAGAAAGGCAAAAGTTAAAACATTACCTCTCCAGAGAGCAAGAGCAGACTGGCAGTTTAATCTATTCCAAAGTCATAAGACAAATTTGATTTAATTTTTATACCCCATCTATTTCCATCAAACAGAAAATAAATCAATTATTATAGATTGTGGGTTTTTTTCTTCTTTCTCTGTGCCTTCTGTTTTCAGGGTACAGAGGCATCTACCTCAATTATTTCTAGCACTTGCACCATATTTTTCTAGCATTTTATCTAGTTAAAGACACTTGTACCAATTATCCCCAGAAGGTAACCAACACTGATAGTTGGCATCACTTCTGAAAGGTTCTGCATACTAAAGAAGTGTTACATATAATTCAGCATAAGCTGAGCATGAGTGCAAAGCATGCTGGTAGTTTGGTTCATAGCATAAGTGCTGAGAATACAAAGCCTTCTAGAAGTCTGCTATCAGTCTCCATCCCCCTTGTCACACTGACTTAACATCAGCATGGCATCTTTGAAAAATGCATATATGTAGCTGTTAAAGCATTTAAATGAGGTGTGGGGTTTTTTTCCCCCAGCAAACTGTGTAAGTGACAGAACAAAATCAACACAAGCAAAATCAATACTGCTTGTAAAACAATTAAAGCCTTAAAAATAACCTCTCTTCATGCTGTCAAGCTGTCCTGCAGTGGCTGAAGACCATGAGCAGCGCTTCAGGGCAAATTGTTATGAGTCAGGGCACACCATTAAGAGACAGGGCACAAACACCAAATTGATTGTGAGCTCTATACTTCGATTTCAGCACCCAATTATCAAGTGTAAATTCCTCAAGCACTTTAAGAGCCATAACATGGACTCACAGACAGTACTCTTGGGTACTCTGTTCTATCTTTCCATCCACGTGAGCTTACTTCTGTGATAGATGGGACCTTACATCAAGAATCACACCAATATTCACATTACTCACGGTGAACACTTTCTATGATTTTTATGTTGTTACTTGCCATAACCAGTTAATTAAGGGATTGTAGTGTGGTGGTTAACTGGTCCTGCCCTGAGTGGTTTAAAAACAGCCCAGGAGAGGGCTGTGGCTGGGGCAAGAAGCCTGGGCTGATTAGGGAAGCTAGGCACAGTTGTGGCCAGGCCCAGTCAGGCCCAGCTAGCCCCTATATGAGGCAATGAGCCAGGGCCTCGTCAGTCTCCCTCTGTCTGTAAAGGGAGAAGGGCCTGGCTGCAAGGTGCTAAGAGGGCCTAGATTGGAGCAGGCCTGGGGAAAGGCCAGGGGAGCTGGGGAGTTCTGGCCTAGGAAAGTCTCAGGTTGCAGGCCTGATAAAGCCTATTAGCTACTGGGTTGCAGGAGGCAGCCCATGGGTAGGCAGAGGCAACAGGTCTGAACCCCCTTTGTCTATGATAAGTGGCTTACACTGCAGTCTGCCCCAGTGAGTGTGGGCTAGATGGAGACTGGCAATAGCCTAACACTGAGGCAGAGTGGGGATAGTAGGTGGGGGTTCCCCTGGGACATGGAGACCCTGAGGCTGTGAGGGGTTACTGTCAAAGAGGCAGCACCCCAGGTAAAAGGGCACCGAGTCCTGGGAGGGACATGGGCCAGCTGTAAGGCAGATCACTGGCCTGCAGAAGTTGCTGCTGGCTGGAAAAAGAGCTAATTTCTGAGGACAATCAGCAGGAGGTGCTGCAGTGATGAGTCCACACCCTTACAGGGAACTTGAAAAGAGTAAGTTGCCTGATCTTATTAGTGATGAACAATGAGCCTGATGGTATTGCCCTCAGTATGTATCACAGACTCTTGTAAACCAGCAATGTTTTAAATTGTGCAAACAAGTTCCCTATAGCACAATTCGTATTTAGGCTCAGAGAAACAGCATCCTCACAAGATGTCTCCTGCCCAGTTTTGTTCTGTGTTGGGTTCCATGTACTTTTTTTAATGGTATCTCTACTCATATTAGACCTTAAACCTGCTATTTTTGATAAATTTGCATCTATCCATTCAATAGGTTACTTAGAAAGACACATTCACAAGAAGCACCTGGTTTACCACAGCTACTGGTATTTCATTCAGCAACACAAGCCTGGAGGGTATGGCCCACAATTTCTTATTATATTAAGGGATACCGATGTATGTAGATGTGATGGTTTTGTCATTGCAACTCCAGTATGTGGCCATGCTGGCCTGGAGCCATTAAATGTGACAGATGACCTAGCTACCACTACCTCGTTCAGTGATGCTTACCAAATAGTGATGTCTAGTAGCGAACGTGACCAGTACTATGCATGGATAGTATTCCATAATAACCAATTATAAGGAATTTATGTATGAAACCTCACTTGTGATGTTCCTACTTCAAATTTGTTTTACTCCTCATGTACAAAGTATTGTGGGTCTGTGGTAATAGCCTCCTGTCCCAGACCTGGACTTTAGCGTCCACAATCTGGTCCTGTCCCAAACCTGGACTTTAGCGTCCAAAATCTGGGGGCTTACCTGAAACTCCCCCAAGCTCACTACCAGCTTGGATATTCTCGCTGCCACCAGATCAGGAATTGATGGGGCCTGATCCCCCCTTTCCTCTCTCTGGTGTCCCCAACCCTCCCTTGGTGGGACACCCAGATTCCAAATCCCTTGGATGCTAAAAGCAGGGGAGAAAACCCCTTCCCCCCTCCTTCCCAGGCTTGCCTCTTGGTCTAGCCTGCGAGTATCAAGAAACCGGTTTCTCTGCTTCCCAAGAGATAAGCGTTCTCTACCCTCAGGACAATTGAGATGCAAAATGCCAACAGCTTGGCTTTGCCTTTCCCCGTGCCTGCCTTCCCGTGAGGGAGACAGATACCTGATATAGAGGTGATTCTTTTTCTCTTTCCCCGTAGCCTGCTCTTTCCCTGAAAGCAATAGGAAAATAGCCCACAGCCTGGCTTTTCCCGTCCCTTTGCCTCCCTAGGAAAAGAAACTTCCACACGTTTTAAAAGAAAAGTTTTTATAAAAAAAAAAGAAAGAAAATATAAAACAATAATCTTGCATTAAGAAACTCAATACAGGCTCTTGCTTATAAGAAGATATGAAGAAACAGTCTGATTTAAAAGATAGCCCAATTAAACCAGTCCAACAAATCAACATACATGTGAATACACCACAAAGATCATCATAGCCGAATTACTTTGCGTTCCCTTGGTACTTACAGATGTTTAGAAGAAACTTTAAAATAAGATGGAGTTAGGAGGAAACCTTGTTTACTCACAGCCGAGAAAACAAAAAAGACCCCGAGTATACAAATTCCCGCCCCTGACTTTAAACAATCCAGTTCTCTGATTGGTCCTCTGGTCAGGTGTTTGGTTACCCTTTCCAGGTAAAAGAAACTTAACCCTTACCTTACCTATCTATTTATGACAGGGTCAAACCATAATTATGACTGTTCCCTTCCAAACTAAAACAATGAATTTGCTATGCAAACTGAGCTCCATCACCAGGATAAAACTGTGAAACATATACCACTATTAAATATACATATTGATCCACTAATCTTAAAATAAATAGATATGATGAAAAGACATCTATATTATTCAGATGAGCAGTGATATGCACAAAAGGCTTTGAATAATCTCATCTATGATGGTGATTTGGAAATACTTGTCTTTAATACAAGCGTGATGCTGGAAGACAGGATACCAGCTGAGACCCAAGGAGAGGGGTGAGTCTTAGCAGCTAGAGCCTGGGCTCTGATACCCACCCTCCTAGTTGGTCTCAGAGCCAAGGCTCCAGCCTGAGTGGGAACAATCTACATGGCTGTTTTTAGCCTTGTAGCATGAGCCCAAGTCAGTTGACCCAGGCTCTGAAATTCTCTGTCTCAGGGTGTGGGTGTGTGAATGTGTGCAGTGTAGACATACCCCCTAGTTACCCTTGTATTGAGCCCAATACCATGTGCTTGACTAAAGCACATCTTCTAAAAAGGCATCCAGTCTTAATGTGAAGACATCAAGAGATGGAGAATTGTTCATTTCTCTTGGATGCTTAAATAACCCTCATTGTTAAAAGTCTGCCTAATTTTAATCTGGCTCTGTCTGCCTTTAGTTTCCAGCCATTGCTTTTATGCTTTTCTCATCTAGATTTAGTACCTAGTATTTTCTTCATGTCATGGTACTTATACACTGCAATCAAATCACCTCTCAATCTTTTTGATAAGCTAAACAGTTAAGCTCAGTGTAAGGCATTTTCTCCAGACCCCAAATACATTTCAAATTTTACACTTCAGTTTTTGTGGCTATCTTGTCTGCTCCCCTCTCAATTTTTCAACATCGTTTTTTAAAAATATGAACATCAGAACTGTACATAGTACTCTAGTATCAGTCTCACCAATGTCAAATACAGAATGACTATCTTCATATTTCTGTAAAGCAGCTAGCACTCTGTTTAAACTGCCCAAATATCTAAGTAGTTTCTGAAATTATTTCTGTATACTTGTTCTCTCTTGTGGTATAGAGCCTTAGTTTATGAATTTATTTACAGAGAAAAGGACATTTTTATTGGCTTTATTGACTATTGCATTTATTTTCCAAAAATTGTGTTTGGTATCTTAGTCACACTTGATTTCACTTATTATTTCTAGAGTTGCATTAATTAATAAACAGGAAAGTGAAGACAGAATAGAAGAACCTGATCTTGATGTTAATTTTATTGCTCATGAGGCTTTTATATATGTTATCCTTTTTGAGGAATAGGAATAGTTTGTCCATTTGTCAGAATGAGTGCTTGTATTCTATTAAAGGAAATAGCTTATTAGGTTCTACTGGTGTACTATTTTTACAGATATTGTAGGAATAATTGTTTGAAAAGTAAACATATCATGTGAATAATGAGTCATTGAAAGCTGTTATACAAAGTTCAACTGATGCAGAAAACTGAAGTTTATTTTGTTGTTTTTGTTTTTAAGCTCTGAAAGTTAGAATTTGTTAGCTCCTTGGACTGGAGAATATATCTCTATAGAAAGCAATTACTGGAGTGCTTTTTCACTGAGACATAAGAGTTGACGTATTGCCTTATCCTTCTGATGGTTCCATATGCGTGGTCCATTGGTACCCTCCCCATTTGTACTGATGACATGCTGAATAGTGAACTTTTAAAGGACAGCATTAGGTACAGTAATTTGTGTATTTTGCAAGTAGAAGTGAAATGTATTAAAGCATATTCCAGAGGCACATAGCATAAAACAATTGCAACTTTTACAAGTTTGAGACAAAAGTTGATATTTATGCTATAAATTTCTGATAAAGAGGAACTCAATGTACTTGGAGCCATAAAAGATAATTTTGAAAGCCATGACTAACTTGAGAAGTACTGGCAGTCTGGTGAGATTTTGTGCTATTTCCATGGAAGAGCGTGATAGGGGTATTCTATATACATTATACTTAGCAAGATAATGTTTCTACTCTAGTATTCTAATATTAAAGGTGAACATAAGAACGGCCATACTGGGTCACACCAAAGTTCCATCTAGCCCAGTATCCTGACTACCGACAGTGGCCAATGCCGGGTGCCCCAGAAGGGATGAACCTAACAGGCAATGATCAAGTGATCTGTCTCCTGCCATCCATCTCCATCCTCTGACAAAGACAGGCTAGGGACAACATTCCTTACCCATCCTGGCTAATAGCCATTTATGGACTTAACCACCATGCATTTATCCAGTTCTTTTAAATGCTGTTATCATCCTAGCCTTCATATCCTCCTCAGGTAAGGAGTTCCACAAGTTGACTGTGCGCTGTGTGAAGGAACTTCTTTGATTTGTTTTAAACCTGCTGCCTATTAATTTCATTTGGTGATCCCTAGTTCTTGTATTATGAAATAAGTAAATAACTTTTCCTACCACTTTCTCCACATCACTTATATTTATATACCTCTATCATATTCCCCCCTTAGTCTCCTCTTTTCCAAGCTGAAGAGTCCTAGCCTCTTTTAATCTTTTCTCATATGGACATGTTCCAACCCCTAATCATTTTAGTTGCCCTTTCTGAACCTTTTTAGTCCCAGTATATCTTTTTGAGATGAGGAGACCATATCTGAAAGCAGTATTCAAGATGTGGCATACCATCGATTTATATATGGGCAATAATATATCTCTAGTCTTATTCTCTATCCCCGTGTTGAATTCTATATATGGTGAAAACTACAGTGAGGTAACAATAGTAAGGGGACTGTTGGCCCTCTACTGAAATGTAATGGTTTTTGATTGTCCATCTCACAGCACCAAAAAAAGAAAGGGAAAGGCCAGTGGGAAATCAAGACCTTGAGACAGACATTCCCCAGGCCAATGAGCCAATGCTCCAGGTCATCCCAATGACAGCAGGGAGCCAAAGGGGAATCAGAAGCCCTGTTACCATCCTCAGAGTAAGCTGGAGCTGCATGAGCCAGAGAGGGCCAGCAAAGGGAGAGTAGGTGCCCAGGCTGACCTGGGACAGAGCAGCACCAGTCGAGCCAGAGAGGACCAGCACAGAGAGCAGAGCTGAGCTGTGAGCAAAAGCTGAAGCAGCCCGAGAGCTGAGCTGTAGGCAGAACAGCACAGTGCTGAGACAGAAGTGAGCTGGAGCAATCCAGAGCCAAGGGCAATGACCAGCTGGGGGATCGAGGGGATCATGGCCACAAGGCCCATCGCAGAGAGATGCCACCAGCCAAGAGGTCTTGCCGACTGGAATTGGAGGCCATAGTAACCCCACGGGAGGGTCGATACCGGGGGAAAAAGGTCCTGCTACCTAGAGCGAAGGTCATGTGGCCACCACCAAGCAAGTGTCCAATCTGTGGCCTCTGCAGTACAGCCAGAGGCTGAAAGGACCTGAATGTGTGAAGAACAGACTATGAACTTCCCTTACCTTCCCGATGGCTGTGTGGTTTGCTCATGCTCACAGGTGGTGTTACTTGTTCCTTAACTTTTCCCATTTTTTGCTTTTTTCTTGGTGTTTAATAAATGTATTTCCTTGAACTGTATGTAGTGATCATGGGTCGGGAAGCATCCAGTGCAGAGAGAGAGCACTCAAGGTGTCTCCATTCTGACCCCATCTGAAGTGCCCACAACAAGACTGGGTTAAAATGTGGACTCACAATGAGAGCAAACTGAGGAGATGTACCTCCAAATATCCCATACCTCAGTGGTTAGGATACCTGCTGGAGGATGAATTCAAATCTGTGCTCTAAATCAAGTAGAGGAACTGAATCTGTGTACCACCTCCTGAGTGCTCTAACCCACAGGCTAAAGTTATAGGCAAGATAACCACCCCTCTACAGTTATCTGATTCTTTTTTTTTTTTTCAAGAAAGGGCTTAGGCACCTAACTCCAGAGGCAGTTTCATGACTGTAAACTGCAAGCAGAAGAGACGATGCTTTCTCGCTCAAACTTAGGATACATCTACACTACAGGATTATTCCAATTTACATAAATTGTTTTTTAAAAACACTGTATAAAGCTGAGTGCACGCGGCCACACAAAGCAACAATAATCGGTGTGGCGTCCATGTACCGAGGCTAGCATCGATTTCGGAGCGTTGCACGTGGGTAGCTAATCCATAGCTATCCCATAGTTCCCACAGTTCTCCCCACCCAATTGGAATCGGGTGAGATCCCAATGCATGATGTGCAAAAAGTGTCGGCGGTGATTCTGGGTAAATGTTGTCACTCATTCCTCCTCCGTGAAAGCAAACGGTAGACAATCATTTTGTCCCTTTTCCCTGGATGCCCTGCAACGCCCAAATAAACAAAAAAAAAAAAAAAAAAGAAACAAACATACAAAAAAAAAAAAAAAAAAAAAAAGAAAAAAAAAAAAAAAAAAAAAAAAAAGAAAAAGAAAAAAACCCCACAAAAAAAACAAAAATACGAATAAAAAAAAAAAAAAAAAAAAAAAAAAAAAAAAAAATAAACCAAAAAAAAGAAAAAAAAA
This sequence comes from Chelonoidis abingdonii, assembly GCF_003597395.2. Taxonomy (NCBI): domain Eukaryota; kingdom Metazoa; phylum Chordata; order Testudines; family Testudinidae; genus Chelonoidis; species Chelonoidis abingdonii. The sequence goes on along the minus strand of NC_133771.1, from coordinate 28,703,218 downwards.
AAAGAAAGAAGAAAAAAAAAAAAAAGAAAAACTAACCCAAAAAAAAAGAGAGAAGCTCGCAACCATCGAAGCCCTTTTGCTTTTGCACTGTCATCCCCCCCCGTATGTGTACAGGATGCCTGCTGAACATGAGGCCTACGCCAGCACTACACAGCACAATCATTCCATGATTAGGGGTTGGAAACATGTCCCATATGAAAGAAAGATTAAAGAGGCTAGGACTCTTCAGCTGGAAAAGAGGAGACTAAGGGGGAATATGATAGAGGTATATAAATCATAAGTGATGTGGAGAAAGGGGATAAGAAAAGTTATTTACTTATTTCCATAATACAAGAACTAGGGATCACCAAATGAAATTAATGGCAGCCATTTTAGTTGCCCTTTTCTGAACCTTTTTTAGTCCCAGTATATCTTTTTTGAGATGAGGAGACCATATCTGTAAGCAGTATTCAAGATGTGGGCATACCATCGATTTATATATGGGCAATAATATATTCTCAGTCTTATTCTCTATCCCCGTGTTTGAATTCTATATATGTGAAAACTACAGTGAGGTAACAATAGGTAAGGGGACTGTTGGCCCCTTACTGAAATGTAATGGGTTTTTTTGATTGTCCATCTCACAGCACCAAAAGAAAGGGGAAAGGCCAGTGGGAAATCAAGACCTTGAGACAGACATTCCCCAGGGCCAATGAGCCAATGCTCCAGGTCATCCCAATTGACAGCAGGGGAGCCAAAGGGGGAATCAGAAGCCCTGGGTACCATCCTCAGAGTAAGCTGGAGCTGCATGAGCCAGAGAGGGCCAAGCAAAGGGGAGAGTAGGTGCCCAGGCTGACCTGGGAGCAGAGCAGCACCAGTCAGAGCCAGAGAGGAACAGCACAGAGAGCAGAGCTGAGCTGTGAGCAAAGCTGAAGCAGCCCAGAGAGCTGAGCTGTAGGCAGAACAGCAGCAGTGCTGAGACAGAGTGGAGCTGGAGCAATCCAGAGCCAAGGGCAATGAGCAGCTGGGGAGATCGAGGGGGATCATGGGCCACAAGGGCCCATCGCAGAGAGATGCCACCAGCCAAGAGGTCTTGCCGACTGGAATTGGAGGGGCATAGTAACCCCAACGGGAGGGTCGATACCGGGGGAAAAAGGGTCCTGCTACCTAGAGCATGAGGTCATGTGGCCACCACCAGAGCAAGTGTCCAATCTGTGGCCTCCCTGCAGTACAGCCAGAGGCTGGAAAGGAGGCCTGGAATGTGTGAAGAACAGACTATGAACTTCCCTTACCTTCCCGAGATGGCTGTTGTGGTTTGCTCATGCTCACAGGGTGGGGTTACTTGTTTCCTTTAACTTTTCCCATTTTTTTTGCTTTTTTTCTTGGTGTTTAATAAATTGTATTTCCTTTGAACTGTATGTAGTGATCAGTGGGTCAGGGAAGCATCCAGTGCAGAGAGAGAGCACTCAAGGGTGTCTCCATTCTGACCCCATCTGAAGTGCCCACAACAAGACTGGGGGGGTTATAAAATGTGGAACAGTTTCAATGAGAGCAACTGAGGGAGATGTACCTCCAAATATCCCATAGCTCAGTGGTTAGGATACTCTGCTGGAGGATGTGAATTCAAATCTGTGCTCTAAATCAAGTAGAGGGGGAACTGAATCTGTGTACCACCTCCTGGCTGAGTGCTCTAACCACAGGGCTAAAGGTTATAGGCAAGGATACCACCTCCTCCCTACAGTTACTGATTCTTTTTTTTTTTTTTTCAAGAAAGGGCTTAGGCACCTAACTCCAGAGGCAGTTTCATGACTGTAAACTGCAAGCAGAGAGACGATGCCTTTCTCTGACTCAAACTTAGGATACATCTACACTACAGGATTATTCCAATTTTACATAAACTGTTTTTTTAAAACAGACTGTATAAAGCTGAGTGCACGCGGCCACACAAAGCACAATAATTCGGTGGTGTGCGTCCATGTACCGAGGCTAGCATCGATTTCTGGAGCGTTGCACTGTGGGTAGCTATCCCATAGCTATCCCATAGGTTCCCACAGGTCCCCCCACCCATTGGAATTTCGGGTTGAGATCCCAATGCATGATGGTGCAAAAACAGTGTCGCGGGTGATTCTGGGTAAATGTTTGTCACTCATCCTTCCTCCGGTGAGCAAAGCAACAGGTAGACAAATCATTTTGTGCCCTTTTTCCCTGGATTGCCCTGGCAAACGCCATAGCATGGCAACCATGAGCCCATTTTGCCTTTGGTCACTGTCACCGTACTGTGTACAGGTGCTGCTGACAGAGCTGTACTGCAGCACGTACACAGCAGCATTCATTTGCCTTTGCAAGGTTAGCAGAGACAATTACCAGTCGTTCTGTACCGTCTGCTGTGCCATTGTAAATTGGCGATGAGATGATGTTGTCAGCGTTCTATACCATCTGCTGCTGTCATGGGTGCTCCTGGCTGATCTTCGCTGAGGTCAGCCGGGGCGCAAAGACAAAAATGGGAATGACCCCCGGGTCATTCCCTCTTTATGTTATATCTAAAATAGTCAGTCCGTGCTAGAAGTATGGGGCAAGGTGTACTAGAGAGCCAGTTGTACCAGAGGAGCACAGCTGCTCCATGTCAGATCCCGCAAAATGATGAGCTGCATGCCATTCTAGGGGGGTGCCCCTGTAACAACCTCACCATTGCTTCCCTCCTCCCAACCCTTCTGGCGTACCGGTTGCAGGTCCCCTCATTTCGATGTGATGAAGTAAATACAGAATGCAGGAATAAGAAACACTGACTTTTTAGTGAGATAAAATGAGGGGAGGCAGCCTCAGCTGCTATGATAGTCCAGGCAGTACAGAACTTTTCTGTTAGACATGAAAAGGGCGGGCTGATGAGCTCAGCCCCAATTGCTATGATGAGGACGGTTACCAGCCGCTCTGTACCATCTGCCGGGAATAACCGGGAGTCATTCCTATTTTTACCCAGCGCCCAGGCTGACCTCACCTGAGGGCCAGCCAGGAGCACTCACGGGATGATGACAAGGACGGCTACCAGTCCTTCTGCACTTTACCGTCTACCACCGGGGAAGGGAGGGGAGAGGAGCTGTGGTTCAGTGCTGCGGCACTGCGTCTACCAGCAGCATGCATAGACATACAGTGACTTTGAAAAAAGTCAAAGAAATGATTTTTCCCTTTTTCTTTTACTGGGGGGGGGAAGAGGGGTAAAATGACGAGAGTTTACCCTGAAACACCCGGACAATGTGTTTGACCCTACAGGCATTGGGAGCGTCAGCAAGAATGCAAATACCTTTTCGGAGACTGCGGGACGTGTGGATAGCTGAGGTCCTCAGTCCCTCTCCCTTCCCATGAGCGTCCATTTGATTCTTGGCTTCTGTTATGCTGTGTCACATAGCACTGTGTTGTGGACTCTGTTCATAGTGTAACTAGAGTTTTTCAAATGTTCTTGGTTCTTCTGTAACGGACGTCGTTGATAAAACAGATTTGTCTCCCCATACAGCGGTCAGATCCAGTATCTCCCGTACAGTCCATGCTGACCTCTTTTTGATTGTGGACTGCATTCGCCACTCGTGTGCTGATCAGAGCTCCTGCTGGGCAAACAGGAACATGAAATTCAAAAGTTCACAGGGCTTTTCCTGTCTACCTGGCCAGTGCATCCGAGTTCGGATTGCTGTCCAGAGCGGGTCCACAGTGTGCAACGTGTGGATACCGCCTGGAGGCAATACCGTGTGTATTTGCAGCCACACTAACCTAATCCAATATGGGTAATACCGATTTCAGCACTACCCTCTCGTCTGGCAGAGAGTACAGAAACCGTTTTTAAGAGCCCTTATATCAATATAAAGGCCGTCGTTTGTGACGGTGCAAGGTTAAATCGGTTAACGCTACTAAAATCGGTTTAAAACATGTAGTGTAGACCAGGCCTTAGTTACTTAAGGTTGCTTTGAGAGTGTGGGGCTTAAGCCACATCACTCTCCTCAGCACTTCCTTGTGGCTAGCGTTAAGCAGCTTCCTGCTCAGCAGTGTTGGCTTCAGTGAATTTCATTCTTAGCATCTAGATTTAGTCATGGCAACAATGAACCTAAGTCCTCTTTGCGGACTCTTGTCTTCATGCTTAGGGTCGCCAACTGTCTATCACATAAACCCAAACACCATTGCCCACCCTTCCTCAAGCCCAGCCCCATCCATGCCCCTCTCCAAGCCCCACCCCCGTCAGTTTTGCGTCTCCTCACCCTCACTCACTTGTCAGTGGGCTGGGGCAGAGGTGCAGGAGGGGTGTGAAGGCTCTGGGCTTGCAGAGGGTGGGCCAAAATTTTAGAGTGTGGGAGGGGTTCTGCGGCAAGCCGTGAAGCAGGGGGTATGGTGCAGCAAAGGGTGTGGGCTCTAGGGGGAGTTCAGTGCATGAGGGCTCAAAGGCAGTGGTGGTGGGTTGTGGGTGCAGGAGGGTGCGGGCTGTGGGAGGGAGTTTAGGTGTGGGAGGGTGAGAGTCAGGGTCTGGAGGTAAGTATGGGTGTGAGGTGTAGGCTCTCAATGGGGTATAGGTGTGAGGTGCGGAAGGGTGAGTGGGCAGCACTACTCAGCAGCTCCCCAAAAGTGACCAGCACATCCTTCTAGCCACAGCTCCTAGGGTGTGGTGTGGGGGGAGGGTGTGATGATGTGTTCTAGCGGGACCCAACTGAGAGTGCCAATTCAGGACCAATGCTCAAACAGGGCAATCACAGCCCAAGGCTGGGGTTGTTCCACCTCTAAGGCAAACCAAACCAGCCAGACCAAGGACTCGGTTTCACCCACTGGCTAACCGCAAGTCACACAAACAATTTCCTTAGACACTCCAGTCTCCCAGTATCACCACCAATCCCACACGTCCTGGGGATGAATGGTTATGAAATCCAACACCCCAGTAAAAGAAAAAGGTTCTCGATCCCAAAGGACCAAGCCCCAGACCCAGGTCAATTACACATCAGATTTTACCCACAAATCACGCTGTTGCCAATCCTTTAGAATCTAAAACTAAAGGTTTATTCATAAAAGGAAAAGATAGAAATGAGAGCTAGAATTGGTTAAATGAATCAATTACATACAGTAATGGCAAAGTTCTTGTTCAGCTTGTAGCAGTGAGTGGAATGAACTGCAGGTTCAAATCAAGTCTCTGGAGAACATCCCCCGCTGGGATGGGTCATTCAGTCCCTGTGTGAGAGCTTCAGCTTGTAGCAAAGTCCCTCCAGAGGTAAGAAGCAGGATTGAAGACAAGATGGAGATGAGGCGAAGGCCTTATATAGCGTTTTCCAGGTGTAAGAACTCTTTGTTCTTAACTGGAAAGTTACAGCAAATGGAGTCTGCAGTCACATGGGACAGTTTCTGCACACTCTGCTGAGTCCAAGGGCACAAAACTGCCTTCTTTTCGATGGGTCGTTGTGTAGCTAATGGTCCTTAATGGGCCATCAAGCAGGCTAAGCAGAGCTGACACCAGCTTGTCTGGGATCTTCCCAGTAACACAAGTTTGAAATACAGACAGTATACAGCCAATATTCATAACGTTTAACTACAAAAATGATACAGACATACAGACAGCATAATCATAACCAGTAACCCGTAACCTGGTCTTAGACACCTAATATAACCCCCTTTACATAGGATTTGGTGCCACTACAGGACCTTGATTGCAACCCATGTTCTATATGGTCCCAGTTTATATCAATAACGTCACAGAGGGTGTCCACACACTGCCCCTGCCTTCAGGCACCACCCTTGCAGCTCCTATTGGCTACAGTTCCCGGGTCAATGGGAGCTGCGGACTCGGTGCTTGAGGTGTGTGCAGCGCGCAGAGAACCCCTACCACTCCCAGGGGCCACAGGTATGTGTCTGCCACTTCTGGGAGTGGCACAGAGCCAGTGAAGCAGGGAGCCTGCCTTACCCTGCTGCACAGCTGGACTTTTAGCACCTAAAATCTCCTAGTTTGGTGTCAGTAGCCTCCAGAATATAAAACCCGATTCCAGGAGACTCCTGGCAGAACCAGTAGGGTCGGCAACTCTATTCATGCTTCTCAGGTTGACATATATCGAGCACATTGCAGAAGTGATACACTTGGTCAAAAGAATGAAACAGGGAATGCAGGCTCTGTTGCCTAACAATCCAATGAGCTTGATTAGGCACAGCAAACCCTCACTAAGTGACTGTGCTCCTGGATTGACCAGAAGGGCCAACAGATCACCATTTAAACCCTGAAGGAACAGCAGCACAGTGGCTGCTCAACACATTCCCTGTCTACAGCTGCGTCAGACCTGCTTCCTGTACAGCCTTTGCTCCATCCATTGCCTATTCTGTTCCAGCCCTAGTACTTGCTTACCTCTGAACTGATTCCTAACTCCTGGCTGTGATCACTGGCTTGTCTCCTAGCCATGACTTCAGCTCTGTCCTTGGTTCAGCCGGAATCCTGACTCCTAGCTCCAAACATTGGCTTGCCACCTGACCATACCTTTGATTCTGCCCTCTGATTCTTCTCTGACCACTAGGTTGCCCCGTCTATACCTCAGTGTGTGATGGAGACTATTCAGGGAGGTAAACATACTAGTCAGCACTATAGAGTCACCACTTGATGAAACAGTATCAATCGTGATCTTAAAGTGTTTGCATTCTGTCCTTAATTTGTAGAAAAATTGAAAGAGGCTCAATGGGAGAATAGGCATGGAATCACTGGCAGACTTCACCCATTCCCCAGAAAGAAACCTATTATATAAAATAATAAAAAATTAGGACTGTCAATTAATCACAGTTAACTCATGCAATTAACTCAAAATTAATCACAATTTAAAAAAACATGATTAATCAGTTTAAATCATGGTTAAAGAATAGAATAACAATGGAAATGTATTAAATTTTGGATATTTTTCTCCATTTTCAGATATATTGATTTCAAATACAACACAGAATACAAAGTGTACAATGCTCACTTTATATTTTTTTATTACAAATATTTGCACTGGAAAAATGATAAACAAAAGAAATAGTATTTTCACCTCATACAAGTACTGTAGTGTGAACTCTTTATCGTGATAGTACAATTTACAAATGTAGATTTTTTTTTTACATAACTGTGCTCAAAAACAAAACAATGTAAAACTTTAGAGCCTTTAAGAACACTCATTCCTACTTCTTGTTCAGCCAATCACTAAGAGAAAGAATTGTTTACATTTATGGGAGATAATGCTGACCACTTTGTATTTACAATGTCACTTAAAAATGAGAACTGGTGTTCCCGTGACACAGTTGTATCCAGCATAATTGCAAAGTATTTCCATGCCAGATATGCTAAACTTTCATGTGCCTCTCATGCTTCAGCCACCATTCAAAAGGACATGCTTCCATGCTGATGACACTTGTTTAAAAAAGTGTTAATTAAATTTGTGACTGAACTCCTTGGAGGAGAATTCTGTGTCTCTTGCTCTGTTTTACCTACATTCTACCATATATTTCATGTTATAGCAGTCTCAGATGATGACCCAGCACGTTTGTTTTTAAGAACACTTTCATTGCAGATTTGACAAAACAGAAAGAAGGTACCAATGTGAGATTTCTAAAGATAGCTACACCACTTGACCTGAATCTGAAGTGCCTTCTAAAATCTGAGAGGTATGAGATGTGGAGCATGATTTTAGAAGTCTTAAGAGGGCAACACTCTGATGTGGAAAAATTTTAGAAGTCTTAAGAGAGCAACACTCTGATGTGGAAACTACAGAATCCAAACCACCAACAAAGAAAATCAACCTTCTGCTGGTGGCATCTGACTCAGATGATGAAAATGAAAGTGTCGTTCCACACTGCTTTGGATCATTATCAAGCAGAACTGGTCATCATCATGGATACATGTCCTCTGGAATGGTGGTTGAAGCTGGGAACATATGAATCTTTACAGCATCTGGCATGTAAATATCTTGAGATGCCAGCTACAATAGTGCCATGTGAATGTCTGTTCTTACTTTCAAGTGACACTGTAAACAAGAAGCGGGCAGCATTATCTTCTACAAATGTAAACATACTTGTTTGTCTGAGCAATTTGCTGAACAAGAAGTAGGACTGAGTGGAGTTGTAGGCTCTAAAGTTTTACGATTGTTTTATTTTTGAATGGATTTATTTTTTGTACATAATTCAACATTTGTAAATTCAACTTTCATCATAACGATTGCACTACAGTACTTATATTAGGTGAATTGAAAAATACTTTTCCTTTTGTTTTTACAGTGCAAATATTTGTAATCAAAAATATAGTGAGCACTGTACACTTTGTATTCTGTTTTGTAATTGAAATCAATATATTTGAAAATGTATAAAACATCCAAAAATATTTAAATAGTATTTTATTATTTAACAGCACAATTAATCGTGATTAATTTTTTTTATCATTTTTTAACCATGTGACAGCCCTATAAAAAATCATAGCACAAAGCAACAAAGTGGTAGCCAGTCCTTCAAACTTACTTAGCTAGGCTAGTTTAACATTTTTAAAAAAACTAACAATCCAATTGCATAAGTAATTTTGCTGTTACTTGCTGAAGAAAGTGTCTGAATTGCATTATGGAGCTGGTCTAAAATAAAAAAAAGTTGAATTTTTTTTCACAATGAAAACATGGCAAATTTACCATATAATGTATTTGATCAGCTCTGATACTCTGAATATATGCCAGTTCAGACACTTTCAGACCCAAAGTAATCCCTTTTATTAATACGACATTGTAGTCCCAGCTGTGAGAATATAATGTTCTAATCCCTGAGAATTTAGTTTTGAATTAATCTTTCAGAACAGTTAATTCTGAATCTCAGTAGACCGGGGGATTATATAGCTTGGCAAAGAAGAGAGAAACACAAGCAAAGAATTAGAATGCATCGTTATAACAGCAGGGCACATTTCTGGTTGAATAGCTTATTCTGCAGGCCCCATTTGGGGATTGTTACTGTACATTGTAGATCATTATTAACAGATCTGAGTGAATAATTCACAGCCAATAGTTTATCCATGGAATATAGTTCTCGAGCATGTTATGATTTTGTTCAATTTTTTTACTTAGTCGCTTTGTTTACAGTATGCATTGATTGCCCAGTGTATTACCGGGGGCTGGGCAACTATACCATGTCTGTGAAACTGTTGGTTTGATAGCTGCCTTCAACGCAGGCTAAATGCGGGAACTATTAAATGTTATCATGTCATCTCTTGGTCTTCTCATCTCCAGATGAAACAAACCCATTTTTTTCAATCCTCATTTATAAGTTGTTTTATCATTAATCATTTTTGTTGCTCTTTTCTGGACTTTCTCCAATTTGTCCATCTTTCATGAAATATGGCACCCAGAACTGGACACAATACTCCAATTGAGGCCTAATCATCACGGAGTAGAGAGGAAGAATTACTACTTGTGTCTTGCTTACAACACTCTTGATAATCCATCCCAGAATGTTTGCATTGTTTTGCAACAATATTACATTGTCATATTTAGTTAGTGATCCACTATGACTCCCAAATCCTCTTCCACAGTATTCCTTCCTCAGCAGTCATTTCACATTTTCTATGTGTACAACCGATTGTTCCTGCCTCCCTGAAGTACCTTGCATTTCTCCTAATTTAATTTCATCATATTTACTTCAGACCATTTTTCCAGTTTGTCCTGATCATTTTGAATTTTAATCATATCCTCCAAAGCACTTGCATCTCCTCCCATCTTGGTATAATCCATAAACTTTAAGTGTACTCTCCATGCTGTTATCTAAGTCACTGATGAAGATATTGAACAGAACCAGACCCAGAACTTATCCCTGAAGGACCTTACTCGATATGCCCTTCCAGTTTGACTGTGAACAGTTGACAACTATTCTGTGGGAATGGTTTTCCAACCAGTTATGCACCTACCTTATAGTTGTATTTTCCTACTTTATCTAGGTTGTATTTCCCTAGTTTATCAGATGATCATGCAAGGAAGTATCAAAAGCCTTACTAAAGTCAAGATATAACACATCTATTGCTTTCCCCCCATCTACAAGGCTTGTTTTCCTGGCAAAGAAAGCTATTGGGTGGGTTTGACATGATTCGTTCTTGACAAATCCATTCTGACTGTTACTTATCACCTTATCTTCTAGGTGTTTGCGAACTGATTGCTTAATTATTTGCTCCATTATATTTCCAGGTACTGAGGTTAAGATGACTGGTCTGTAATTCCCCAGGTTGTCCTTGTTGCCGTTTTTATAGATTGGCACTATATTTGCCCTTTTCCAGACCTCCCATCTTCAATGACTTTTCAGAGATAATCATTAATGGCTCAACTATGATGGCAGTCAGCTCATTGAGTATTCTAGGGTGTATTTCATCAGGCCTTGGTGACTTGAAAACATCTAACTTGTCTAAGTAATTTTTAACTTCTTTCCCTATTTTAGCCTCTAATCCTACCTCATTTTCCCTGACATTCACTGTTTTAGATGTCTAATCATTACTAACCTTTTTGGTGAAAACCAAAGCAAAAAAGTAATTTTTCACTTCTACCATTTCCACATTTTCTGTTATTCCCCCTCACCTCCCTCATGAGTAATGGGCCTACCTTGTTCTTGGTCTTCCTCTTGCTTCTGATGTATTTGTATAAACGATATTTTCTTATCGTTTGTCGTCTAGCTAGTTTAATCTCGTTTTGTGCCTAGGCATTTCTAATTTTGTCTCTACAGAGTTGAGTTATTTGTTTATATGCATCCTTTGTAATTTGACCTAGTTTCTACTTTTGTTGGATTTTTTTTTTTGAGTTTCAGATCACTGAAGATCTCCTGGTTAAGCCAAGGTGATCTCTTGACATACTTTCTATCTTTCTTACTCAGTGGGATAGTTTGCTTTTGTGCCCTAAATAATGTCTCTTTGGAAAAACTGCCAACTCTCATGAACTGGTTTTCCCTTTGGACTTGCTTCCTCTGGGATCTTACCTACCAAGTCTCTAAGTTTGCTAAAGTCTGACCTTTTGAAATCCATTATCTTTATTTTGCTGTTTTCCCTCCTACTGTTCTTAATAATCATAACTTTACCATATATAATATAGATACTGTGCATGTATCATCATATAGATGATGTATTATATGTAGGTGTGTGTAAAGCTGTGGAAACTCCACAGGAGGCAGCAAGGAAGACAGGCATTTGTGTAGTAGAGCATGATTTAAAAGTTGCATTCCCTTTCCTTCTCTAGCTGATCAAGGAGGAAGGAGATTTAATTTCCAGGAACATATAGACATTACTCTGTGTCCTGAGAACTAATTCTTTTGACAGCCAATGAAGCCACACTGGTCTGGCCAAGTCCCTCTAAATTCAGCTAGTGTTGCCAAAGAGTTGGCTGGTATCATGTGATACCAGTATAATCTGTATTTGGTATTAGCAGTGCTAACTCAACTGTCTTGAACAAATAACAGAAGAGAAATTTACTTTTAAGTGGCCATCTCCTCCTTTGACCTTTATTTTCTTTAAGGTGAAAGAGGGAAATCTCCTAATGCCATGGAAGGGCAATCTGATTATGTGCATGACACGTGGTGGGAAGTCAGTATTGTAGCCTTTAAGTAAGTTAGGTCTGATGGAATATCTGATTTAAATATAATGCCTACTCTTCCACAAGATGTTAAGCTCAGGGAGGACTGCTGACCACTGCAGTCCAGCACATGGAGATAGAAATACTAATGTCAGATGAAAGTTCTTCTTTTCTCTTGGGCTGAATATTTTCTCCTTGCTCTTTTTGTTTGATATTTGTTCCCTCAAATAAAACTACTCCTATGGTTGAGCGACAGGTTTAGTTTGTTTCTAGCCATTCTGTGCCTCAAACAATGTCTTTAAAGGTATTCCAATTGTAGGAACAGACTGTGGCACTCTGATGCCAAGGAAGTAAACAGTTCTTCTGCCAGCTTCTCTATAATCCCAAGTCTCTCTCTTGCTTTTTTTAAAAGACCTTGCTAATCACTTTCTTCTTTTAAATATCTTTACTGAACAAAGACTGAGAGAATGAACAAAGATAGCACCTTAAATGACTACCCATTTCCCTATTACTGGTCCTTCTCCTCCTCTGTTGTTTCCAACTGATGCATCCCCAATGTATATCTAAAATTCTTATTATTAATCCCTAACTGCATGACCTTGCACTTTTCACTATTAAAGATACAAATGGCTAGATTCACAAAGGGGACTTGGGTGTTGCAATACTGAACACTGCAACTTTTAGGCACCTTGCCACTGAGTGGAATTCACAAACCGTGAATTAGGTGCTCAGGCTCTCTATGCAAGAGAGAGGACATTCAGGCACCTAAGAATGTGATCCACATTAAGGGAGTAGGGAGTTGCCTAGGCTAGCCATTAGGCCAGTCAGAGGAGAGAGTGTGTCCTAAACCCTGCCCCTCAAGGTGAGTTAGGCACCTATTTCTCAGATTTAAGTCTATGGACCCTCTCCTGCAGTCAGCCTCCTATCCTTTCTTAGAAGAAAGATTGCATTGTATGCCTAAGTGCATATAAAATGGCTGGAGGGTGGAAGAGGGAGAAATTGAATAGAAATTTTAACATGAGGGTTTAGCTGAGGGTTAGACTGAACACTGGTCTAAAGAACTAAAGATGAGAGAAGTCAGACTTTCTCTTGGCCTTTTCTGATGTGAGGGAGACAGCAGGAAAGGCTCATTTCATTCTTCTTAACCTGAGTTTTAAGTGTGAAGTTCCAGCAGTGGCAAAACAAGCCCAGTGACCCTCAGAGCAACCAGCATGGAACAGTTTCATATGATTGTGAAATGGAATCTTCAATGAGCCAAGATCAGTGGGAAGGGAGGAGGGCAAGGAGGATGACCTTCCTGTAGCTTGGTGGATAGGGTACTCCTTCAGTACATGAGAGACCCCTGGTGCTTATTCCTGTCCTCCTGCTGAGGAGGAATAGAGATTGGAACAGGAATCAGCCGCCTCTCAAAGGAGAGTCATAACTACTGGTTATGAGATATTGTGATGTGGGAGTCTTTCAATGTCTCCTACTGAAGTTCTTACACTTGAATTAAATATGAAGTGGGCCAGTGAAAAAATGACTCTACTGACTAGCAGCTAGAGTACTTATTTGAGAGATGTCGGTTCCTGTTCAAATCCTTTCATAGACTCATAGACTCATAGGTCAGAAGGGACCAATATGATCATCTAGTCTGACCTCCTGCACAAAGCAGGCCATAGAACCCTACCCATCTCCTTCATGTAACAAGCCTCTAACTATGTACGCGGTTTATGAATCTTTTCAAATTGTGGTTGAAGACCTCAAGCTGCGCAGAGTCCACCAGCAAGTGACCCATGCCCACGCTGCAGAGAAGAGCGAAAAACCTCCAGGGCTCTACCAATTGCCTGGAGGAAAATTCCTTCCCAACCCCAATATTGGCGATCAGTTAACCCTGAGCATGTGGGCAGACACAGGCTCAGTAAACTAAAGCCCACAGACAAGAACTCTCCGCGTAACTCAGATCCATCACCACATCCCATCACACCATTGACAGACTTATCTGCTGATAATCCAAGAATCAATTGCCAAAATTAATTATCCTATCATACCATCGCTTTCCATAAACTTATCAAGCTTAGCTCTTAAGCCAATATGTCTTTTGCCCCACTACTTCCCTTGAAGGCTGTTCCAGAACTTCACTCCTCTATGGTTAGAAACCTTCATCTAATTTCAAGTCTAAACTTCCTAATGTCCAGTTTGTACCCATTTGTTCCTTTGTGTTACATTTAGTACTAAGCTTAAATAATTCCTCTCCCTCCTATGTTAATCATACCCTGATTATTGTAAATGATATATTAACTAGAGCAGCATCCCCCTCAGCCTTCTTTTGGCTAGCTAAACAAGCCAGCTCCTTGAGTCTCCTTTCTAAGGCAGGTTTCCATTCCTCGGATCATCCTAGGTAGCCCGTCTCTGAACCTGTTCATCCAGTTTGAATTCATCCTTCTTAACATGAGGAGACCAGAACTGCAACAGTATTCCAGGTGGCTTATACAATGGTACTAACACCTCCTTATCTTTGCTGGAAATACTCGCCTGATGAATCCTTACAAACCGCATTTGCTTTTTTAATGGCGATATCGCATTGGCAGCTCATATCATCCTTCGATTCAACCATACTCCAAGGTCCTTCTCCTCCTCTGTTGTTTCCAACTGATGCGTCCCCAATGTTATCTAAAATTCTTATTATTATCCTTAGTGCATGACCTTGCACTTTTCGTTATTAATTTCATCTATTATTACTTCCATTTAGTTTTACAAGTCATCCGATTCTCCTGTATTGTATCCGTCCTTCTCGTGTTAGCAATACCCCCAGCTTTTGTGTCATCTGCAGACTTTATTAGCACATTCCCTCTCTTTTGTGTCAAGGTCAGTAACAAAAAGGTTAATAAGATTGTCCTAAAACCGTCCTTGGAACTCACTAGTAACCTCCTTCGCTGCAGCACCTGATACACCTCTGGATACTGTTCCATCACCCGTGGAGTCTCCCTTAACAGTCCTTTTCCACCTTACAATTTTCATATTCATCCCCATTCTTTTCAAATTTAACTACAACTCCCCATGTAATCAGAGGGTAGCCGTTTAGTCTGGATCTGTAAAACCAGCAGAGAGATCGTGGCACCTTATAGACTAACAGACGTTTTGGAGTGTAGGCTTTCGTGGGTGAATACCCACTTCGTCAGATGCAGTGGGTATACGTGTCTGACTAGTGGGTATCACCCACGAAAGCTTCACGCTCCAAACGCTCGTTATGTATCTATAAGGTGCCACAGGATTCTCTGCGCTTTTAATTCCCCATGTGAACCGTGTCAAATGCCTTACTGAAATCGAGATAAATTAGATCTACTGCATTTCCTTTGTCTAGATAATCTGTCACCTTCTTGAAGAAGGAGATCAGGTTGGTTTGGCACGATACTACCTTTAGTAAAACCATGTTTGTAATTTGTCCCAATTACCATTGACTCTCAATGTCCTTAACTACTTTCTCCTTCAAAATTTTTTCCAAGACCTTAACATACTACAGATGTCAACTAACAGGCCTATAGTTACTCGGATCACTTTTTTTTCCTTTCTTGAAGATAGGAACTATTGTTAGCAATTCTCCAGTCGTACGTACAACCCCTGAGTTTACTGATTCATTAAATAATTCTTGTTAACGGCTTGCAATTTCATGCGCCAGTCCTTTAATTTTCTTTGATGGAGATTGTCTGGCCCTCCGATTTTGTCCCATCCAGCTGTTCAAGTTTGGCTTCCATCTCAGATGTGGTAATATCCACCTCCATATCCTCCATTCGTTTATCCTTTCATATCCCTAAGCTCCTCATTAGCCTTATTAAGACTGAGGCAAAGATACTTATTTAGATATTGGCCTGCCTAGGTTATCCTTAACCTCCATTCCTCCTCAGTGTTATAGCGGTCCCACTTCTTCTTTCTTTTTTCTTCTTATTTATGTGGCTATAGAACCTTTTACTATTGGTTTATATTCCCTTTGCAAGGTCCATCTCTACATGGCTTTTAGCCTTCCTCACTTTATCCCTACATGTTCTAACCTCACTAAGGTAGCTTCCCTTGCTAATCCCTTACCTTCTTCCACTCCTTGTTTAGGCTTTCTGCTTTTTCTTAATCGCTCTCTGAGATGCTGCCGCTCATCCAGCTTGGTCTACAACTCCTGCCTATGTTTTGTTTTTTCCCCTTTCTTGGATGCAGGCCTCTGATAGTTTCTGTAGCTGCGACTTAAGTAATTCAGGCCTCCTCACGCATTTAGATCACCAAGTTCGGTTCAGTCCAATCCACTTCCCTAACTAATTTCCTTAATCTTTTAATTGCCCTTGAGAGTCGAAAACCTCGATTTCCCAGATCTATTTATCATTATTATCCTCTCATCTACTGTTATGAACTGAATGTCATGATCACTCGAACCAAGGTTGTCCCCTACAACCATTTCTTCTACAAGTCTCACTGCTGCACCAAAACGCAAATCTAAATGCATCCCTCTTGTTGGTTACTTTCAACTACTTGGTGAAGAAATCCATCTGCTATCACATCCAGGAAAAAAATCTGGCCCTATTATTCTTGCGCATGTTACGCCTCCGAGTCTAATATCTGGGAAGTTGAAGATATCTCCATGATCACATTTCCCCTAGTGTTCTATTTCTTTTAAAAACAATTAAGATGTCTCTATCTATCCATATCCAAATAGATCCCGCTGTCTGTTAGCACACCCCAGCCTATCTCAGGGAAGGCTCTAGTAGCTTCTTCCCGTGTGCATTTTTGCCCAGAACGGACTTCGTCGTCTCCTCTTATCCATTCATCACTTCTTATTTCTTACAGTTAACCCTCATTCTTGAGATGTACAATGCTACTCCACCACCTTTTGCCTTTCTTTCTGTCTTTCCTAAAACGCAATAGCCTTCAATACCTGTACATCAGTTCGACTCTATCCACCATTTTTCTGTTATCCCTCATCATAATCCGGTTTCACTTCCAAACCCCACGTTAGCTCCAGGTTCCTGCCAATCTTTGTTTTACCCTCTAGGCTCTCGCATTAGTTCAGACATTCTTTATTTTTGGCATTTGGCGTCATTGACATTCTTTACCCTGTTATGCACAGACATTCTACCACCAGCATCACCTGTTAGTCTGGTATCTACACCGCCCTTCCTCCTTATGTCAATTCTTCGGTCCACAACTGTATCCCCTCTTACCTTGTTTACTTCCCTTCCAAGGTTAAATTCTGGCGTGGAGATCTCCTGGACATCTCCCAACCATCTCCCCCAAATTCCTAGTTTAAAGCTCTCTTAATCAGTTCGGCGAGCCTCCATCCTAGAAGTCTATTTCACTCCTTACTCAGGTGAAGTCCATCCCGAGAGAACAGTCTTCTGTCTGTAAATGCTTCCCAATGACCGTACATCCCAAAGCCCTCCATATAGCACCGCTGCCAGAGGAGGACACTTGAACTGGTATTTCACATATGCTGGGCAGGTATCCTAGCCACTAGGCTAAAAGTTATAAGGTAGCTCCTCCCCCTTACTGGGTTTCAGAACCCAGACTCCACCCCAAGCAGGGTAGAAATAGCAAGGCAGACATTCCCATAATGTGAGCACTGGGAGCTCAACTCTGACTAGGGCAGGGTTTCTTAAACAGGGGTCGCCACTTGTGTAGGGAAAGCCCCTGGCGGACCAGACAGGTTCATTTACCTGCCCTATCCGCAGGTCTGGCCTATTGGGGCTCCCAGTGGCTGTGGATTGCTGCTCTGGGCCAGTGGGAGCTGCTGGAAGCGGCGACCAGTACGTCCCTTGGCCCACGCCACTTCCAGCAGCTCCCATTGGCCTGGAGCAGTGATCTGTGTCCACTGGAAGTCACGATCGGCCAGACCTGCAGACAGGGCAGGCAAACAAACCGGCCCAGTCCCCTAGGGGCTTTCCCTACACAAGCAGCGACCTCTGTTTGAGAAACCCTGGTGTAGACTTAACTTTAGGGGTAGCCTACACTGACAATGCTAAAGTGCTGCTGCTTTAATGTGCTTGTGTTGTGGTGGAAGAGCGCTGGGAGAGAGCTCTCCCAGTGCTCTAAAATCCCACCTCCACAAGGGGTGTAGCTACCAGTGGTGGGAGGGCGACTCCCAGCACAGTGCTGGTGCACTGTTTACACTGGTGCTTTACAGCACAAAGCCTGCTGCACTCCAGGGGGTGTTTTTTCCAAATCCGAGTGAGAAAGTTGCAGCATTGTAAAGTGCCAGTGTAGAGAAGCCCTAAGTCTCAAGCTATTCCGCTGGAAGTGGCTTTGTGTAAGCACCGTGGGCTGAAGCTGTAGAGGTTAGGGAGCTCACTACTGCCATCTGTTGGTAAATGAGGGGAAAAGGCCCAGAACTCCAGTGGCTCCATAAGGGAGGGAGTAAGCTATTGGTGAACAAGGGGAAACAACTGAATGAGCCAGACCTCATTTGCACTTTATTATGTGATACTTTTTGGTCATTTGGGCCAAATTAAGTTAAGTTTTGAGTTTAAGGGTAATGAAACAAACTATTGCTGGGTGACAAAAGGGCAAGAAAACTGTACCGAATGCACCCTCAACAGGGGCTCACCTTAATCAAAACCTCTGTCTGGCATGGTTTGGTAGTGGAGCCCCACTACAGGCAGCTGAAGAGAGGGCATTCTTATTTTGTGCTGGGCTCCACTACCAAACCATGCCAGACTGTTGTTTCCCCTTCTTATGAATAGCTTACTCCCTCCCCTATGGAGCCTCTGGAGTTCTCTACAGCATCAGCCCACAGTGCTTATCTGAAAAGTGCCAGTGTAGACAGTGCACCAGGGCTGCACTGGGAGTCACCCTCCCAGTGCTGGTAGCTACACCCCTCATGGAAGTGGGTCTGCCACAACTACACAAGCCAGGTTAAAGCAGAATTCGCAACTACTCTTCCTGAGAGGTCTCTTCAAAGAAAAGTGTATACATTACTTTTATGGAAGTGAGAGCTTATTTTTCAGAGCTTCATTTTCAATGACCATATCCATAATATTTTTAGGGAAAAAAACATGGTTGGCAATTTCCAGTTTATGCTTTAGATTATGATATTGCATCAAGATGTATCATTTGTGTTCAGCCTGCATGAATTTCTTTGTTCTTAGGCAAGTCATGCTATTCAAACAAAAAATATATTTTTATGGGGGAAAAGCAAGCCAACTAATGTCACTCTGTAAGGGTGACTGAGCTACTGTAGGACTCCATGTCTTGGAAAGATGAGTGTTATACAGCATAATAAATGCACCTAGGCTTGCAGAAGGGAAGAGAAGGTTTTATTATATAGCCTGTGTCACTGTGGTTATTCAAGAGTTTTTTCTTATCAGCTTTAAGCACCAGAATTTTTTTATATTCAAATTAAAGTTGACACTGCTATAATGACTCAGTGAAGGAAGGCTTTCTGACTGGAGAAATTTCAGAAGTCAGGCAAATTAGATTATTCAGCTAATAGAAAAACTTCATAAGAGCAACTAAGGGATGCCTATTTAAAATTATTTTAATTTAGTTAGAAATAATGTATGTGATGAAACAAGAAGAAAAATCAATGGAGGCAAAGAGAATAAATGCCTTCAAAGATGGAATAATAGACTTAAGAGCAACAAAGACACATCTTTCCATATGCAAAATGTTCTTTACCTTGACAAAGCTGCAGTGCAGTGATACAGCTCACACAAAAACAGATAAATTCCCTTATATCCACCCTTACATGTAAACTGGATGATTTTTATTACTTCCTAATAGCAAGTCAAGGGAACTAACAATTGAGAAACTTTTGTACTTTATTTATTACTTTCCAAACTGGTTGCTTATTTGATAAATGTCATGATTTCTCAATAACCATACAAAATATGTTATCAAATGTGACCTTTTAGGTAATATTGTGGCCATAATACTTCTTGCAAAAGTTCAAGGTAAGTTTGTCATAGTCTCAAACCTTCTAGAACCTACCTTTTTGAGTACATTGAGGTAGCAACATTGAGGTCACAAATTTTACAATTTTTGTGACAAGCAATGAAAATACAAATTCTTCTGGTTGAGAACCAAAAAGTTTCATAGCCCAACACACTACAGAATATTTAACAGTCAACTATTGACTAAATTGAAGATATGCCACCAATTCTCATCTTACTTAACCCGCTCTATAGGGGGGAAAAAGATCCACTGAAGTGACTAGAGCTACACAGATGTAAAATTAGTGTAGGGAGAGAATCAGATCCATAGTTTTACATTTCCCTCACCTTCCAGTCCTATGTCTTAGTCTGTTAATATGAAGATTTCAAAACCATATCAAATGGGGAAGGAACCATGGCCCAGATCCTTAAAGGTATTTAGGCACCTACCTCCCATAGGAATCTATGGAAGTTAGGCACTTAGATGCCTTTGAGAATTTGGGCTGGTATCTATGCTTTGTGCATCACCAAGCACAACTGCAGTATCTGAGTGTTACCATAGTATACCAATATGACCAAAACTGAAACTTGCTTTTCTGCCAAACCTTCTTTTCTCCCTTTCTCTGTTACTGCTGACGCCACACCACATTAAGTGTCTCCTAGCTTTGCCACCTCGTTGTCATATTTTTAATTCCCCTCTAGCTCCACCTCCCCTCACATCCAAGGCATTGTCAAATCCCTCTTCCATTTCTTATATTAGAATTATCAAACTTCTCCCTTGTTGCTGGCTGCAGTGGGAATATAAATTGACGATATCAGTATGTGAAACTAAAATTAAGTAAAATCCTGTGTACCGGAACACTTCCACAAGCAGCAAAATCTAACTTGTGGGTATGGGAATTTGATGAAATAGCATGCTCTCCCCCACCCTCCTTCTTGCTCTTTTGAGGTTAGACACAATTTTTCCTGTTTTTGCTATCAGAAAGAAATTGAAATGTCTCCCAGCTAGGCTGAGAGAGAGTTTATGCTACAGTGTGCATAGAGAAGCTAGGTGGAAGCAATATTATTTGCACTAAACTCCACTGCTCCATTGGATAGATTAGTCAGACCTATCCAATCTTGCTAGTGGTGCTTGCAGTTTAAGTAATAAAATTGCCTCACTGCTCTGTGTGGGTATGAAATCTGTTCCAGGCGTGGTGCCATAGGTTCACAGGGGTTGAGAACCTTTCTTTCTGTTCAATATTCTTTGAATATGTGCAAGGAATCTTTTGTATAGTGGGTGGCAGATTTATACCTGCATTACTGAAGAGCTGCCCCAGAGCCTTTGACCGTGACACTCCCTTAGCTATACCTAAATTCTGCAATGCGTCCTGAAGAAGTAGTCTTGTACGACCACCTTCCACCAGACCCTAATTTCTCTTCTCTCTTCAAGTTTATTACCTTGCTTCATTTTTAAGAGTTCTTGAAGCTGAATGCTTTGTCAACTCTATGCCCTTGCTTTCTGGATACTTCTTTGGCTCTGTCAGCTTCCAATTTTTAAGAGGATTTTCTCTTGGAATGTATCCAGTACCTTATCCGCCTGTTTATGGAAGCTAATAAAACAAATACTGTGGGAGCCAGAGTGAAGTTTGTCAAGTTAGATCATTCAGCTCTGAATTAAGGGGAAGTCAATCAAAACTCTTTGCCTAAAGTCTAAGAGTTTTGAGTTTTTACTTGTTCAACAAATCGTTAATTCATTTAGTAATAATTTTAGGGTTGAAAATCCTTACTTTTACCGTCAGTGGTCAACAAGTGGGGACTTGCCACCTCAATGTACTCAAAAAGGTAGGGTTTTTTTTTTTTTTTCAGATTATCATCCAGTCTGGTTTTGATAAAACAATCCCTTCTCCAGTTTTTTAAGGGTCATTGTTCTGGCAGGCCTAAAAAATTAACTTTCTACATGTGTTAAAAATACCCCTCACTCTGCTGCCTATTAATGGGAAAGACTGTTATGGCAGTATGTTAATCTCAGTCCTTTTTATATTTATTTAAATTGTTTGCGGTTGAGGGGGAACAAATTCCATATTATTTATTCATTACTACTACATTTTGTTTTGTAGTAATATGATACTTGATTAATGCCCCTGCTCAGTGAGCAAGCAGAAAGATTTCAGTAAAGGCAACTGATACATATGGTGGTGTAACTTCAAGAGACTAACATAAGGAACAATGTTTCGGGACCTAATCCTGCAAACACTCACGTTTGTGCTTAACTTTTACTGGGACTAGCCCCTATGCTTAATGTTAAGCATGTGCAGAAGTGATTGCAGAGTGGGAACTCTGGTACTAGCTACTGTCGACAATGGGAGTTTTACCCTAGACTTCAGTGGGACCAGGATTTGACCCCAGGAAAATCAGAATTTCCCAATTCAGAGAAGGAATCTCTTTGCATGGTTTCAATGGCTTCAAAGACATCAAGTTACAATTATCTAGAATATAAATTAATATATTTTGTAGGAAGGAGTTGGGTTTTGCTCTATAGGCAACAGATGTAACATGAATCATAGGACTGGAAGGGACCCCAAGAGATCAGCCAGTCCATTCCCCTGCATTCAGGCAGGACTATGCATTATCTAGATCCCATCCCTGACAGGTGTTTGTCTAACCTGCTCCGAAAAACCTCCAGTGATGGAGATTCCACAACTTACCTAGGCAATTTATTCCAGTACTTAACTACCTTGACAATTAGGAAGTTTTTCCTAATGCCCAACCAAAAACACCCTAGATACAATTTAAACCCATTGCTTCTTGTCCTATCATCAGAGGTTAAAGAACAATGTTTCTCCCTCCCTCCTTGTAACAATCTTTAATGTATTATGTGAAGGAACCACAGGGAAATAGAAGGGACCAATAACTGTTTACTAACTGCATACAACATGCCAGGCTTCACTATGTGTATACACATGGATGTTTTAGCAGTGTCCTGGTGGCTTCTGAAACATAAACAGTATAAATAGCTTGTGAGTCCTCACAAACTAAATATTTACTACCCAATTTCTGTACATTACAGTAAACTGCAATTAAAACCACTGGCCCACCCAGATAACTGACCCAAAACTGGTCACTTGTGCACATAAAGACTGAAGACTATTCTTCATCCCCCAAAATCCCAATTTGAATGAATCTGTTTTCATTATTTTAAAATAAATGTCTGGCCCTTTTCTTTCTGCAAATCCTCTTGAAAGTATACCTTGATTGCTACAGTGAAAAGTTTGTCCCTGTTTTTCTCCAAAGATCACCAGTTACTTACAATTCCCTACAGCCATCCAGTATGTGTCTCTGTAATATGTGGCAGTCCTCTGATCTGAGCAAAGATCACAGATCATTTTGTGAACATGAAGCAGTGCTGTGCAAACTGATATTAAGATTCTCTGCAAATTCCCTCTCCCTGCAGGAGTGTTGGTTCCTCAGCTGAGCAGTCAGTATGACGTGTGGAAATAATGAAAAGGTAACTTAATACCACATGTTCTACAGCTCTGAGTTCAAGGGACTCCAGCGTGTTTAATCCCAGCTCTGACATTGAGTCTCCTTGTGACTTTGGTTAAATCACGTACACTCTTTGTCTTAATTTCTCCATTGGTAAAATATGAATAATACACTTACCAAATGGAAACACAAGCTTCTGGCAACTGAAGCCTAGCAGTGACAGACCCCCAACTAACCGGGACAATTATCCATACAATTTTTTTAAAGTATTGGTGTCTATAAATAAATCTCAATACAAACCTCTTGGCATTTGTTCTCATTCAGGAGGCCTGAAGGAACTCCACTCTTCAACACACCATTACAGAAAATTGGTTAAGCTTAGCTGAACCTTAAAGAATCATTTTCAAACTTCCCCCACATCCTCATGGTAGCCCTGTGCATTGTGGTATGACTGTAATAGACAGGAGTCTATTGTAGTTTGAGGAGTAACACATTTTTTCAGAGCTACCCAAAATGCAAAGGCTGTCTTTGAATTGACCTATTTTTATAGAGGTAGTGGGTAGAGCTGTGCGAATCCATGAATATCCACAGATATCTGCATCCAGGGATATGGCTGCAGTTCTTTGTTTCCTATCTTTGTAAATGCAGATCCAATATTTTTTTAAATCCATGCAGGGCTCTAGAGCAGGAGTTCTTAACAGGGGTCAGTGGCCCCCTAGGGGTCTGCAATTTTAGGGGTGCTGCCCATGAGGCTGAAGCCATGAGCCCCAGAACTGCCCACAGGGCTAAAGCCAAGAGCCCCCTCCCCATGGAGGGGGGAGCGCTGGGCTCAGACGTTTAGCCTCACAGTGGGATTAGAGTTTAGCCCCATGTGCAGGGACACAGTGCCAGAGCTCAGGGTTTTAGCCCCACAGGGAGGGGTGGCGCTGGAGCTCAGCATTCCAGGCTTGGCTCCCATGGAGCTGTGGATCTTCTGAAACTGCCTTTCAGCCCCCAGGAGGCCACTAACACCCAGTTGGGAACTGCTGCTATAGAGGGTGCTGGTGCAGATGCGGATGCAGATCCATCTAACTGATGGAGTGCAGATTGCAAGTCGGATACAATTTAATTACCGTGGATGCGGATTGGATGTGGATCCAAATGTTTGCATCATCACCGGATTCTAGTGGTAAGACCTTTGTGATATCACTGCTAAAACAGTGCTTTCCCCTGAGTCAATCATTTTGCTTTGGTTTGGTTTTTTAATGGGCAGTAATTCTGGGAAAGATGGATTTCATGACTCTGGTAGACACTGAAATCGGAGGTACTAGAGATCAGTAGGTCAAAAACACTTGATCTAAGTCCTTGGCTAATGTGTGTGCACTATATCATAAAATCTATTTTCTTTGTCAAAAATCTTTGCGATTCCAATTTCATTTTGTCAAAGTAAATACATTATTAATAGTAATGGAGTAGAATCATATTTTTTTTGTATATATCCTCATTGTAAGTATCTTCAGCACACTTGACAGCTGAGGGACAATGTATTGATTTCTTCTTTAGTTTCAGCTATAAAGTCAGCCAACCCTTTGCCAATTCAAGATGAGTTGCGACCACAAAATATGTGGGTTTTCTTTTCTCTCTGATGGGACTATTCTTCAGGCAAAGTTAATGTGTTGGCAAATTTTAAAAGCTACTCTAATGCTACTGAACAGCTCTGTATATATTAACACAAAAATCCTGTATTTTACATACAACTGAATATTGAATTAATCTCCTTTGGTTTTTTAAGATAAGACTGTAACTGAATGAGTACAATACATTACAGCAATCTTTAAAGCCATCATGAGACTTTCCATCTTGTAACAGACTATAATTGCTAACTGCAGCACACAGATTGTAGGTCAGGCCATCTAGCCTCTATTCAGCTTCTGCTGCAGACTTGAAGCCTGGCAAGTTGCTATAGGATTGTGAAGAGAAGAGTGGGCAAAGACCTATTGGATTTTCATAGAGAGTGGTTGGAAGGATGAGGTACTGCTCGAGAAATGCTGTGTAGGAGGAGAAGACGGTGAAAAACCTTTTAGGAGAGACTCCAGGGAGAAGGCTTTATGAGATGGTGCTCTACCAAAAGAGGAAGGAAGAACTCTGTAGTGCCTGGGATTGGGGTGACGAGTTGGGAACTTCTACATAATCCATGAGAGGCAGGAGAACCACTTGTTTGAATGTTTATTTGGGTTTTCAGTTGGACATCTGTTCCCTTCCAATGTAACAAAAATTTAAAGTTGACCTCACAGACAGTGCGGCCATGGAAAATTCAGACATCTATTGAGTTTCTGGGGGTGGGTGGATGCAACTTCACACACATCTAAAGGCCCCTCCTCAAGCCTCAGAGGAAGAGCCATGGATAAGAGGAGGTTGGGGGACAACTAATGAAAGACAGGAGCAAGGGTCAAAATTAAGGAACCCGAGGGGGACACAAAGCAGAGAACCCTGCTCCTTAAAGGCTTCCAGGGAGCCAGTGGATGTGGTCCAGAGGAACTCTGCTGGATGTGTGACCTGAGGGAGGAGTGGAAATAGGCTCTACAGTCACAAAGCACATCCCATTCAACACCAGGAGGAGGTTGACAAGGTGGGGTCTCACAACTTCATGGGGCCACATATGGGGTGATTGTGGAAAAGTGCAACTAGAATCTAAAGAGAACGTTCTGGACATGCTGTAAAAGGAGCTTCAACCTGGCACACGCAGTGTAACTATACTCCAGGATCTCCCACATGCCACAAGTTTTGGGAAGTGGGACGTGAATTGCACCACGTACATGCCTGCATTCACGGCTTTGTGAAGGAGCTGCCAACTAACATACCTGATGGGCTGCAGGTGCAATACAGACTCACCCTCCACAGGTGGTAGAAGGCTCTGCCTTGTGGTATTGGGGCAGGACAGAAGGGTGAAGAAGTGAAGGGTATGGAGCAGAAGCAGGTCACACAGCTGGCTTGGATGGTGTGGAGGGGGCAGCCAGAAGGGATCACGGGGCAGGGGCCCGATGGTGATGTGTGGAGGGCCAGGTGTGAGGGGAAGGTGGGGAGCACCCTCCTGCAGGTCTCTCTCAAGGAAGGCCTGAGTGGTGAGCGGTAAGGCTGCCCTCACCTCCTGGAGTGTGTGCCAGGGGACATGCGGGGTGGAGAGCCCCATATACTGACTGAGCACCAGGGGATCCATCCAGTCCCCCAGTTATAGTCCAGGAGGTCTCCAATCCTTGTGGTACCTGCCAGGACCAACCTCCAGCACACTGAGGGGAAGTCCACCACCTGTACAATGAGCTGGAAGTTGTGTAGCAGGGGCTCTGCAAGGAAGTCCTTCCCTTCATTGGCTACCATGGACCTGTAGCTGAGACCAGCTTACAGTCCTGCAGGCGGTCGTGGTAGAACACTGGCAGCTAGGAAAGGCATTGCGGAACACCCCCCTCAGATGGAGATAAATGAGATGGAAGATGTAGATAGCCGCAGATGAAGACTATCACAATATGGAATGCTAGAGTGGAAGAAACCTTGCAACACCTTGGTCATGAGTCCTCCCTATTACAAACAATCAGAATAAGAATAAGAATTGGATTGGGAGAAGACAGTGCTGTGAAACACAAACTGGTACAGGATGTCGGAGTATTTGATCAATTGTCACTGTGGAATAGTCAAAGATGAGTATGGGCTATGGAACCCCTGGCTTGGCCCAGAAGAGGTTAAAGACAATGGTGATGTTGATTAGAAGGGACAAAAGCCAGACTGGAGAAGATCCCAGATGGAGTTAGAGGACAGGAAGACAAGACAATGGTTATACATGACTCATTCAATGAGCATATGGGTAAATAGGAGAAAAGAAACTGAAGAGACAAATGAGGACAGTTTTTTTTTTTAAAAGAAGGGAAATACTTGAGCATGGATTTATTTAGAGGAGAGAGATTCAGAGAAGAGAAGTTTGGGGAGAAGGAGGAAGTGAAGAGGCTGGATAGAGAGGGAGCAAGAGAGGGTAGACGTGAAGAGGGAATGATCAAGGAGACAGGTGGGAAGCTTCAAAGGAGAGAATGGGGGAGCATATTACTTATTTCTAATAAACAACAGCATAACCTAATCACTGCTTCACTTACACATATTTTCTCCCCCACCCCTGCCCAGCTGGTGCTTTCACTTTAAAATTCGTTTTTGGGGGGGAAGAAGGAATGTGAGTAACTGATATGGCAGATGCAGGTAACTGATTACCTTTTGCATGTGCATTGTTTAGTGAGAAAGAGTGAACTTTTCTATTACTCCTAAGCCCCTCAACTTCCTGAACTCTCAAATGTCCTCCTTGAGAAAGGAGGTATTTTTTTTGGTGCAACACCAGCTACCATGATCACTGGCCAAGGACTGGTATTAAAATACAGTAACCCTTGCTTAAATTGAATCAGAGCTATAACAGCTGAAAAACTCTGATCAAAATTAGTTTTGAGCGGGCTGGTCAAGGCTGGATTCAAATACATACCCAGCAGAATAGAAAATAGATTAACTTCAAATTTTAGTCAGTGAGAAGCACTGATATTTTTTCCCCCTTGTAAAGCAAGATAATTCTTTTTGGAAAAACACAAGTCTATAACAGTTAATGGACTGAAAAGAGATTGACAGTGGGTAACTGGGAAATGAGCAAAGAAATGGAAAAAAATCCTTACAAATATGATACTGGTTATTTTATTACATATAACATATTAATGGATGGAAGGAAGCCCTAGGATGGCTTTGATCCATCAGCTAAAATCTGTTGCATGCGGGATTTCTTCTACTTCCTGAATCCAACTCATTCATGAATATGCTCATGGGTGCCTTTTATTGCCTTTCCAAGTATTTTAACACAGTTTGGATGTTTATATTATCTGTACATGTTTAGGTATATGTGTATAAATGTACAATTATATATTATGTGTTTGAAGTTGCAATTCAAAAAAGGCAATAGACTGTTTGTGCCAAGTATAGTGTAAGCTTCTCCAAACAGCACTGAGCCAAAAATCTCTATTTGTACCTCACCATTGTTAGACTTCAAATCTTGTGCTGTTTGTTGTGCCAAACTGTGTGGTGGTTTTCTGATGGTCCTGAAACTTAAATTTGTGATCTATGTTAGTGTTTGAACCTGGCTCTACAATGGTGAAAGATGTGCACTCACTCGCTATACTATCTGCTACCGTTCAAAAGTTTGTTTCCCAGACCTGAAAAAGTGCTCTGTGTAAGTTCAAAAGCTTGTCTCTCTCACCAACAGAAGTTGGTCCAATAAAAGATATTACCTCACCAACCTTGTCTCTCTCTCTACAATTCAAATAAAGCTTTTTCTCTAAAACTCTTTTTTAGTTCCAGGTTACTACATTGTTCAGTTTTGTGCCCTTTTCATTATGAAGCCTTCCTGAACAATTTTTTGGAATCCACCTTTTCCATCCTCCTTAGAATTGTACTTCAAAACTGATATATTCTAATGCTAATATTTTATTGATGGCAAACCTAATATCTGTAATACTCCAACTGAACTTTCTTTACACCTAAAGGATTTTGCCATCCTACTGGTATATTTTTATGTACCATTTCCAGTTCTCCAATATCCTTGTAGTATGGAACCCTCAATATCTGTGATTTAAGTACCTGCTGGATGGTGCCATA
The DNA here is from genome assembly GCF_003597395.2 of Chelonoidis abingdonii. NCBI lineage: Eukaryota > Metazoa > Chordata > Testudines > Testudinidae > Chelonoidis > Chelonoidis abingdonii. Next base: position 28,674,690 of record NC_133771.1, on the reverse strand, counting down.
ATGATTTCTTCTGATCCATTAATATGTTAGTTTTTGTTGCTGTTTGCTTTCTTGACTGCCAGAAATTGGACGCACTTAATTTTCTGTCTGCTTTCTCCCCACATTTATTTCCTTTTCTAGTAGTATAAATCCATGTAGATAATCTGAGCAGACAAGAACTAAACTCACCAAATAATTTATTTGAACTGAATAGTTGAGTGTTACTGTGTATACAATTCTAAAAATACAGGAACTTTAAAAACATGCTGTAAGGCAAACAGTAGAATTAAGAGAAACTCTACTATGTTTTACAGGAGAAAATGCCACCAGCTCTGAACCAAATGTTCAAAAGCCCTTTAGTTAGATACTGCCAAGGTTTATCTTTTAAACACAAGCCTACTTTAAATAATTGGCAGTATTGGAATCATAGAGTCATAGGCTTACAATGAACTGCAAGGGTCACCTAATCTAAACCACTTCCAACATGCAGGATTTGTTGTCTAAACCATCCAAGACAGATGGCTATCCAGCCTTCTTTTAAAACTTCCACTGAGGGAGCTTCCATGACCTCCCAAGGCATCTGTTCCATTGTCCTATTGTTTGGAAGTTTCCCTTAAATTTAATCTAAATCTGCTATGCTGTAGCTTGAACCCATTGCCTCTTGTCCTGTTCTCTGTGACAAGAGAACAACTTTTCACCATCTTCTTTTATTTAGGTCACTCAAGTAGCTGCAGAGTGCTATCATGTCCCCCTTTAATCTCTTCTTTTCCAACTAAATATACCCAGTTTCTTCAGCCTTTGCTCATATGGCTTGCATTCTAGCCCTTTGATCATCTTTGTCTCTCACCTCTGGGTCCTTTCCCATTTCTCAATATCCTTTCCCTACATTGGTGACCAAACTTGGACATAGTCCTGTAGCTGAGTAAAGCAGTACTATCACCTCCCATGACTTGCATGCTATGCTTCCACTAATGTGACCTAATGTTGCAGTTGCTTTTTTTCTACAGCATCACATTAAGTTACACTTTCTATGTGGTTGTTTAATCTGTTATGTATCCACTTAATAGTAGTTCCACCAAGCCTGCATTGCTCCAGCTTACTTATCAAAATGTCATGTGGCACTGTGTCAAAAATGTTGCTGAACTCCAGTTATATTATGTCCTCCACATTCCCCCCATCCACCAAATCGGTTTCCCTGACAAAGAAGGAAATTAAGCTGATTTGGCATAATTTGTTCTTAGTAAATCCATGCTGGCTGCTAGTGATTACCTCTTCATCCTTCAGATATTCACAAATTGGATATTTTATACATTGCTCATGATCAGTCTTCAAAGAGATCTCTTATCCTCCTGACAATATGCAATAAATAACAACAAGCACTACTCACTTTTAAACCGAACAAAACTAAAAACAAAAACAAGCTTAACCAACCCCCTTTCATTTGGAAGCTACTTTCTCTTAGCCATAAACTATGGAGAAATAACCTTATACACTGTGTGCTTTCTCCAGCAGAAACTGATGTGATCACTATACATAAAGGAAAAAAGTTTTGTAGAAAACTTCTGTGCATTATGCTTATCCAACCTAGTTTCACTCAATGAAAAAGGGTGTGGCTTTATAACCAATACCTTGACACATTTCTGAACCCAGTGAAATAAGCACCTCATTGTTCAAATGCACTGACATTTACCTGCTGTGTTAACTTTGCACTGGGCATCTGAAAAAGTCCAGCAATGAATTTCCTTCCCACCTCCAGAAAAATCTCACCACTGAGCCAGTGGGAAATTCAAACTATTTCAAGCATGGTAACAAGTGAAGCTGTGGAAATATAAGGGAGCAGTCACCATAGCATTCAGTGCATTATGATTTTATTCCAAAAATGTTTTTTTTTTTGGCTGTCCTGAAGTATATAGTGTGTTTCTGTGGAAGGAGGGGAGGAGAGAGAGAGAGGAGGGAGAGAACAGCAAGAAGGGTTGTACTGGTGAGGGAGAGGCAATGTATGTGAAAGTATAAATTCAAATAGGTTAAAAAAATCAACTGCACCATAGAATCTCTATGGCTAGATATTCCGTGGTTGAATAATAAAAATAAAGCAGAAGACACTACAGACAACCTGACCAGGATGGTGATGGTGAAATACTTCAGATTAGAGATGCTAAAAAATAAAAAACTCAATAATAATGAGAGATTTCAACTATCTCCATATTGACTCAGTACATATCACCTCACAAATTTGATGAAGAGATAAAGTTTCTTGATACCATAAATGACTGCTGCTTGGAGTAGCTAGTCCTGGAACCCATAAGGGGAGAGGCAGGGGCGGCTCCAGGCACCAGCACGTCAAGCACGTGCCTGGGGCGGCAAGCTGCAGGGGATGCTCTGCCGGTCGCCATGAGGGTGGCAGGCAGGTTGCCTTTGGCGGCATGCCTGTGGAGGGTCCGCTGGTCCCTTGGCTTCGGCGGACCTCCCGCAGGCGTGCTGCCGAATCCGTGGGACCGGGAACCCTATCCAACTGCCCCCTGCTCCCTATCCCCTGACTGCCCCCCACCCGGATCAGTAACTGGTTAAAAGATAGGAAACAAGTGTAGGAATAAATGGCCATTTTTCAGAATGGAAAGAGTTTAATAGTGGTGTCCCCCAGAGGTCTGTAGTGGGACTAGTCCTACTCAACATATTCATAAATGATCTTGAAAAATGGATAAACAGAGAAGGGGCAACATTTGCAGATGACACAATACTACTCAAGATATTAAGTCCAAAGCAGACTGTGAAGAGTTACAAAGGGATCTCACAAACTGGGTGACTGGGAAAGAAAATTACAGCTGAAATTTAATATTGATAAATGCAAAGTAATGCACATTGGAAAAAATAATCCCAACTATACATATAAAATGACGTGGTCTAAATTAGCTGTTACCACTCAAGAAAGAGACTTTGGAGTCGTTGTGAATAGTTTTCTGAAGTCATCCACTCACTGTGCAGTGGCAGTCAAAAAAGCAAACAGAATGTTGGGAATCATTAGGAAAGGGATAGATAATAAAACAGATTATCATATTACCTCTATATACATTCATGGTATGCCCACGTCTTGCATACTGCATGCAGATCTGGTCATCTGGTCAAAGTGTACTGGAATTGGAAAAGGTACCAAAAAGGGCAACAAAAATAATTAGGAGTATAGAACAGATTCCTTATGAGGAAAGATTAATAAGACTGGGACTTTTCAGCTTCAAAAAGATACAGTTAAGGCGTAGAAGAGATGTTACTGCATTTTATTAGCCAGGACAGATATTTCAGAACAATTTTTTTCTCAATTTATAGGGTTAACAAATAGTTTGTTTCCAAGTTAAGAAAGGAATAAATCCAATTCTGGAAAACAGAGGCTTTTCATGAGAGTTTTACTGTGAGAGCTATGAAAAGCAGGAATTGCGTTATCTTCATTTAGGTCATCTGATCAAAAAAGGGATTGTTATGAGCTTTGAAGTTATCCATTGGGCATTTATTACTGGAATTTAAACTGCTCTTTTACCATTATGTGCAGATCAGGGATTCAAATGATTTCCTTACACTAGAAAGAAAATTAAATTGCCTATTGAGAGCCCAATCCTTCTCCCATTTAAGTCAATGGCAAGATACCCATAGATTTCCAAAAGAGTAGTATTGGGACCTGAACCTGACTTGGTGATTAAGAGTAACTTTTCTTTCTATTTAGTGCTTTTCTTTATACCCTGTAGCTACATTTTCTGTTAAACAGTCTCACAACACTGCCAAGTGCATATGAACTCTATAAACCTTTTTGAATTATTGTATTTCTCACTCTCAAGGTACTTTCCAATACAATTAGTTGCAGATTGCAGTAATGCCTTCTTCATATTTATAAACTGGGCAGCAGATAGTAATATGTTCTATGGACTGTCATGGTTAACCACACTCGCACACCGGGGAGTCCTTGATTTTCCATTTGTGCATTAGATAACTGCATTTATCATGGTTGGTTCGAATTTGGTTCAGAGTTGACCAATGTGACCATGGGAGGTCAAACCCAGGAACCTTCTGTTTGGGATCTGGCACAAGGTGCTTATTATTTGTCTTGTTATTTATTTACTTATTTATTATTTAAGTCTTGTTATTTAAGCCCAATATGCTTTCCAAGGCTCCTTCTGATCATAGCCTGATTGCATGAGGCTAAATGAATGTTCCCAGAAAGGCTTATAGGTATTAAGACGTTGCAGGGGGGTGTTGTAAAGGTCTCGGTGAATAGGAAGACATCTGTTTTCCTGGATTCGCTGAGCTTCGTGGAATGTTGCAGAAGTTCGGTGTATCGGTGAGCAAGCGATGTTAGACAGGACTGGTAGCCATGGTGTTGGAGTTGACTTAAGTGTTCCCATGATGCACCACATCACTGTATTTAGCTGGGTATCCACGAGTCGTGTGTGGCTGCATCTGCTCCATACCGGTACACAATATTCAGCTAGTGAATATACAAGTGTTATCGCAGATGTTCGCAACACTGATGCTCCCCAGGTTGTACCTGGTAGTTAAGAACATAAGAATGGCCATACTGGGTCAGACCATCCAGCCGACAGTGGCCAATGCCAGGTACCCCAGAGGGAGTGAACCTAACAGGTAATGATCAAGTGATCTCTCTCCTGCCGTCGGCTCTCATTTTTATCTTTTATCATTTATTATTTATTATTTTTATCATTAAATGCACAGGATGGACAATACTTCCTGAATGATAAACTATTCCACATAATGGAATGAGTCAGTGTCATCAGATTTCCCACATGTTCACTCCTCCTAATGCAATAGAAGACTGAGAATAATTGTGTTTGCAAATTAGGCTTGCATTTGCACAGCTACTTAAAACTCTGGTCATATAGCTACACCTTTCAAACTGCATTCCCTGGTTCATAGTAAAATCTCTAACTGATTTGCATGAAATTTTATATGCATAATATGCCACATGCCTAGCTGCTTTAAAGAAAATAAAGGAAACTCAAATTTCCCTATTCATTTTAGTCATACACATGGCATCAATCAAAATAATTCATTACATGAGCTGTCTAGGTGACTAGATCTGTGGAAAAATGAAAAAACAAAACCCAATTGCAAAAGCTTGATAGTCTAAGGGCAATATTCCAGATTGCCTTCAAGTTGGGCTCTGTTTAGATAGTAATGGATGGTGCTGCTCTTTGTCTAACTCAGTTTGAATCACTACTTAAGACTTTCAGTACAGCTCAGGGGCTGAAATAGAGACAATCTGAAAAAAGTAATATGGGAAACAAGACATGTAAATCAGTTCAAACTAGATGTTTTTGGAGAATAAGGAATAAAGGGCAGTACAGCTGCCAGGTGGATTTTAAACTGGTGAAATGTCTGTTGCTTATTAGTTTTTAGGGTTGAAAAGGCTTTGGTGGAAGTGTGCAGTTAATCAGAAAATAATGTTTTGCTCATGTACAATCTCTCTCCCTATCATTTTTATTTGAGATAGAAAAGAACTGGAATCTGTCATCCATAACATCTAACACCAACTTCAAATGGTGCAGATAAACTTGAATCCAGCTATAAAGTATTATCTTTGTATTTGTATTTATTTCTTTGAAAGAGACACCAGAGCAGTGAGGTTCTTCAAAATCAAAACCCAGCCTCCTTGGCATATATCTCATCTTAATATTTTAGTTTACATGCAGATTAAAACAAGTTCTGATCCCTGGAGGCTGCATCTTTCTTCCATTCCCAATTGCAGTTTCTGAACTGTTTCATAGAGAATACTTGCTAGAAGAAGGGAGATCCAGGAGGAGAAAAACTCTTAAGATGTCAGACTCTTTAAATATTACACACATAAAGCTATGTTACAAGAATATCGTTAAACATGCAAACCGAGCCCTCAAAATTTAAGAAATGCCAGAATTAAGGTTGTCCATACAAGTTTAATTTGGCCCCCTTGTGCATATTCATTATGATACAGTCCTTACAGTACATTATCATATACTACTTTTATTCATTCAATGAATAGGATGGACAGTGCTTTCTGAATGAGGAGCTATTCAATATTTTTTTCCTCTTTTTTTCATTATGTGACCATATGCCATATTTACTATTCATACACTTCTCTGAAAAGAGAATTATTAATTTCCTTATGGGTTCTTCTTTAGCATTCATCACTTTGGAATACGAGTGCTTCACAGACATAACACATCTATGAGATAAGAGAGTGTTACATTTTACAGAAGGGGAAAGGCAGGAGCGGTGCCAGGGTTTCTGACGCCCTAGGCGGACGCCCGTTTCGCCACCCCCCGCAGCTCTGGTGGAGCTGCCGCAGTCGTGCCGGCGGGCGGTCCGCTTGTCTAAAGGCTCCGCTGGACCTGCTGCAGGCATGACTGCAGTAGGTTCGCCGGAGCCTTTAGACCAGTGCACCGTCTGCCGGCATGACTGTGGCAGCTCCACCGGAGCCGCCACAGCAGCGGAAAGTCCGCCAGCATCACTGCGGTAGGTCCCCCAGACCTGTGTGCCACCCCCCCCGGCAAAATAGCGCCCCCAAAAAATTCTGGCTCCTTAGGCCATTGCCTACGTTGCCTAAATGGTAGCGCTGGCCCTGGGGAAAGGAGACAAAGGGAAATTAAAGTAATCCTAATCTGAGATGCCTGGGGCTTGATTTTTCACAGTAGTCACCATTATATGTTCAAAGCATGATATCTTCAAAGCACTGCTCTCATTGACTGCAGTTGCAGCTGTGAGTATTCAGCACTTCTACAGCTCAGACCTCTGGATCTCACAGTGTGTACCCAGAAAAGGTGGTTGTAACAGAATCGCTAACAGAGCTATTGCTTCTTCATGCTGTTACACAGGGTCTTGCTACCACACTGCCATTACTGTGTAATTCATTCTGCTGGTGTCAATCAAGAAGATATTTTCACAGTAGCATTGTGCTGCCAAAATGTCTACATCAAGAGGCAATACATGGAGTATTCCCTAGGGTAAAATATTTGTGCCAACCCCCATATCTCCCTCCCATCTCCCAATGCTGCTGCAAAAGTTACCCTTTATTAGTCCATGTCACGGGGTCACTCACCACACTGGCACCACTTGCTGAGCATTTTGGGCATTAACTCTATCCCAGCGGGTGCATCCCTCGGTGGTGGTAGCTCTCCCATCCTCGCCTCCATCTGCAAACCAGTTACGACTCCTTTCTCTTGGCATTTGCTTCGTGGCACAGCCCTCTGCTGTGTCACCATCTGGTTTTCCCCCCTCTAGAGAACTCCTCTAACAAGAGTCCAGCCACTCCTCACAGTGGCTTTGCAGTCCACAGCTGGGTGGCTCCTTCAGTGGCTGGAGGGGGGCGGGGGGCAGGCCCACTCACTATTCCGGGTCCTGGATTAGGAACCCTGAAAACAGCAGCTTCCTGCTGCCTCTTTGTTCCAGCTCACTGTCTCTATTCCCTGGGCCACTTCCCCACAGCCTCAGTTCCTTCTGCTCCTGCCTCTGGCTCCAGCTTCTTTGCCCTCTTCCCAGGGCCTCAAGCCTGTAAGTCCTGGCAGCCCATCAGAAGCTCTCCCTAGCTCTCCCAGCCTACTAGCATCTGCCTTTCCCCAGGTGCTGGTCTTGCTGCAGCCCTCTATAAAGCCAGTCTTCTCCTTAGGGCTCCCTGCAACAGACTCGCGGCTTTGGTCTGCAGCTTCCTTTTATATGGGTCGGCTAGACCCTGACTGGCTGGTCCAGCCACCACCCTAATTGGCTGTTTCCTCTGCAGCCACTCCTTTGGCTGCTGCTGCTCAGCCTCCCCAGGCTGGTTTTAACTCATTCAGGGCCAGTGTCGGGCAGGCACCCTGTCATAGTCCAATACTTGGGTTGCAACACTTTTACATAACCTTGAAAAAGTAAAGCAATCCTTGCTAAGAACAGAATAAGAAACATTATTAAAGATTGTCCCTTCAGGATTAAAAAGCAGATTTGGTTACTGGTGGTCTTCTATGAACTCATTCCAGCACATCAGTGTTTCTGTGAAGGAACTGAAACTAGAGTCTCTTTCAGCCCTCCAAATGGGATACAATTTAGTATGTTTTAAGAGTGAGCGCAGGAGAGTGACAGGCTAAGCTTTAATGTATCTTGAAGCAATCAACCTAAAAGAACATTACTACTGCAGAGCACTGTGGTTAGCACTGAACAGAGATTACATTGAAGAGCATGCCACAGAATGAAGTGAATGCTCCATGTCCAGCTACTACTGCCTCAAATAGAACAAGTGGTCTTAGTCTTCTAGGTCATTCCAACACTTTCAGTTGGCATAAGGAATAGCATGGATAGCAAAGTGTATGTCTCTTTGGAAGTCACTCAAGAGTGAACATGGCTGTTTATTGTGTTGTAAATGCAAATGAACAAAAGTGGAAAAACAGCTTTTCATCATGTTCCTTTTATAAAGACATCAATTAATCTCAGTTGTTTAGACATGATTACTTTCCCCTTGCCCTCACTTTCAGAGATTAAATGAAAAAATAGTTATTAAAACTTTGGCAATATTTGGCTTCTATTTATTTTGTGAAAGTATCTTTGGAGCTGAAAACAAGTTTTTCCCTCACTTGTACACTGTTTAGTATATGGCAGTGTAACCAGTATGCCTTCCACTCTTGTCTAGTGGTGAGTCCTTTGGCTTCTTTCTTTGTGTCTATCTATTGTAGCCTGAAGGCAACATAACCTCCAAGGATGAAGCACCTGAGTCCAGGCCCCTTTGACCAACACTGAAGAAGGAAGGGAGTAGATACTGAAACATTTACGCTTCAGCATCTCTCAGGGTATGTCCACACTGGAATTACACACTGGTGCTAGCTGACCTGGGCTTGCAGGGCTCAGGCTAAAGGGTTATTTAATTGTTGTGTAGATGTTCAGGCGTGGGCTTCGGTCTGAATTCTGGGGCCCTACCACCCCTCAGGGTCCTAGAACCCACAATCCAGCCTGTGTTCCAACATCTACGCTTCAATTTAACAGCCCCTTAGACCAGTCCCCATGAGCCAGTGTCAGCTGGCACAGGCCAGTTGTGAGTATCCAACTGAAGTGTAGACATACCCTCAGATATCTCTTTTTTCTCCAAGGATGTCTGTGTCAAATTACCCAAATGGTAATCTTAAACACAAGAGTTATTAAATACTGAGATACAATGACATTTTAACAAACTTCCTTTTTTTGTACCTACCTGTACTCATCCTTCTCATAAACTAATCTAGATAAGACATTCACAGCTTAGTTACAGAGTAAACAGAAAATGAATAGTTTATATCCCTCAAAAGCGGTTGTCTCTCGCTGGACACTTTGGTCCACCTGACAGCTACCTTTGGTGACTATATACCAAACCCTTGCTGTATCTAGATATCTCTAACTAAGCTCCTCTATCTACATCAGCTTTTGTGTCCAGACCTGCCTCCATTCCCCATCCCACAGATTTATTAAACATTGTTCTGATATATGAGGTACAGACAGAGGTCTAGATACTTCGTCGAAGGCAAGATAACCAGGTAGAGCTTTTTGCCCCCCGAAGTATGTCATGGGACACACAGAGATCTAGATTGAATTATACAAGCCTACAGGACAGAGAGAAGGCTCTAAGGTGTGGGCAGGATATGACATGTTGAATTCTTTCTTTGGTGTATTTTAAAGCTACTTTTATCCTTTTATGTTAAGAATTTAAACCCCACCCTATATTTAATGTGATGTATTTCTGGCCAAGGAATGTTGACCAACCTACAAGAACTCCAAAGAAAGAGAGAAAACAGAGCAAAACAACTGAAAGGTCTTGGGACAAGAAACTACCACAGAGGCCACACAAGAACCTGATTTGAAGGCAGTTAGGGTCCATTACCCAAGCCCTCTAGCTCTCATCAAGTTAGCACAAATCTGTGTACCCAAGCTGGGAATCACAGCTCTAACTCTAGTGCTGGCATAGCCATGCTTTCAGCCCAAGAGAATATTTTAAAAAGAAAGTTATGAGCAGGTGAAAGCTGGAGATTGTAATTAAGGTGCAGTTACAATCTATAAATAGCTTTTGGGACTGCAGTAGCCTTGTGGTCAACATTTTCACAAATGACAGCCTGAAGTTAAGTCTTTAAGTCCATATTTAGCTACCTAAATGAGGCATCGTTATCAAAGGTGGTGGGCAGTCAGCAGTTTCCATTAACTTTGAGAATCAGGCCATTTAATTAGATACATACTGTGACACTGAGCCAGAAAGGGTTAAGTGACTAGCAGGCTAAATGACCCAAGCTCAACTTTTAAAAACATGTTAGACAAGTATATAAATTATAATTAGGGCCATTTCTTATAAATAACTAACAAAGCTATGTTAGATAGTCTAGAGCTTTGAAATCCAAACCTGTATTATAGAGAACTAGTGGTAAATACTGGTTGTATTTGTATGTGTTTTCCTATATCTTGTTAGATGTTAATCATATAACCAGATTAGCTTGTGGATGCCAATTCCCTTTCATTTCTTAATTACATTATGTTATGCATTTGAATGGTTCAGTTAGCCTTAAAATCAAAGATGTAAGATATTGCAGGAAATAATATTACTTACATTGTCTTCAGCTTAAATTATCTGTGCCATAATGGAATGCCTTGATAGTTTGAATGGATAATTGCTTTATCTTAATTATACTACTAGTTTGCCTATGTATATTTAAGAAAAGAGAATTTTAAGGCAGCAGTGTTTTTGGCTTTTGGGTAACCAGTAAGGTATTGTAGAAGCTGTTTTGTTGCTGGCTTGGTGAACCTAATTATTAGAATAACCACCAGTGTTGGGTATAGTCTGCCCCATTCTTTGCAGTTTGCCCTCATAGAGAAATCTCAGTATGTTCCCTTCAGTGACTGTGGTCAACACATGCTATAGACTTTCAACAACATTTTCAAAAGCTCCTAAGGCATTTAGGAACATAAGTGTCACTGGGATTTATGCTCCTAAGTAATTTAGGAGCTTTTGAAAATTTTGCTCTTGGAGTCTGACTTTCATCACTCACTTTTGACAGTGTTACCATGTGCAATATATGGTAGTGCGCTCAGTGTTTTGGTGTTACTACCACACCGGAATCATGTGCACATTCAGACTGCAGTATTCCTGGGAAAAAATAAAACTAACTCTGGACTTTGGGTTTGTCTATATCCAGATGGTTGGCTTTGGGTACCAGCGTCTGGTTCCTCTCCTAAGTTATTAATGCACAATTTGCACTGGCAATAAAAATGATGAGATGGAAGATCTATCTTCAAGGTATTTCTCTTTTAAATCCAGTCTGATTGCCATACAACATGTGAAGTCAGCTGCACTGCCAAACAAGTTGAGAGCTCATTCATTAAAAACAAGGAAGAAATTCTGCCCTGGATTTTTCCTTAATTTTTTATTCTTATTATTCTGTTACAGTTGTATTGGCAGAAGTAGATATGAAGTTCTAAAATATATCACACATACAGTATACAGTTCTTGAGCTTGTACAACAGAAGCTTCCTAGTGTAGCCAAAAAGTGAAGGAGGAAGGGGCGGTACCTTTGAGAAGGGCCAGAAGATATTGCCCTAAAACACACCATTATAAATATTTGAGTAAAAATATCAGAAAAGAAAAATACTTCATTTTGATGTAAATAACAGCAACCCATGTCTTGCTTCTGGTTATATAATGTCCTTGTATTCCTGCTCATCGATCAGTGTCCCAAGCCCAGTGTTTGAAATAAGGTCTGTAATCATTTGGAGATCATAAATCTTGCAGCCTTTTCTCAATGTAACATTGTCATATGTCTTGTCACAGGCTAGGCTGAGTCCAAGATTATGCAATCCAACTTCAAGGGTGACAGGTAGTTTTTTCAGACCTGACAAACAGTATGTTCAGTTAGAGTACTTGTTCATTTAGCATGTCTCTCAATTAATTTTATGTTATTTCTGGGTCAAGATATGTTTACCGAGAACACACAAAGATTTAAGAAAGAATTTACAAGCTAATACTTGAGTTTCATTTCCTTTCATTGATTTATGAGTTGTCATCCACAGTTTCACTCATTCTTTTGTGTATGTGTGGGGGGGGGAGGTCTGTCACTTATCTGCAATATGTGCTATTTCATCATTGCAAACATATATGTAAATTAAGCAGAATATAAGCCACAATGTAGCAAAAATGCAGATTTTTATTATCTGGATTAAACCTTGTTATGCATTGAGTTGAAACCTCGTTGAAATTGATGTATGAATGTACCCCTCACTTGCAGGGCCAGCTCCAGGGTTTTTGCCGCCCCAGGCAGCAAAAAAAAAAAAAAAAAGCTGCGATCATGATCTGCAGCTCTACTGCCACCGCTTCAGTCTTCAGCAACTTGGCCTTCACTCTGAGAGGGAGTGAGGGACCCGCTGCCGAAGACCCAGTCATGGAATCCGTGACTTCTGTGACCTCTGTGAGAGACTCATAGCCTTACAAATAAGTATACCAACACTGAATGCTGTGTGATGGAACCCTGAATGCAGCTAGCCCATGACTCCTCATTATAATAATCTTCAAGACCAGGTCTTTGGCAGGTACAATATAACTCCCTTCTCTGGTGTCATTTTAGTGTTGCTCCCAATCCAGACTGGCTCTCAATCCCAATCTGCCTCCCAGTCCAGACTGGCTTTTGGATGAATGGAGATGGAGTATGACCACAGTCCATCTACACCTGTTTGGATGCCTCACTGGGTCAGTGAAAATGAGAATGTGAGTTAACTATTTAAAATGACAAGCTAGTGATTGGTAGCTGATCTGGGAAAATGGGGAGGAAGGAAAAATAGGCAAGGGAATTTAGCTATTGGGAACTTGCTGGAGGTGAAGCGCTCTGCATTCCATGTTGTGGGAGCTGGAAATGATCCTACAGCACTTATTCTTGGACACTGTATCATCACTTCCCATCAGTATAAAAGCAAATGAGGTCAGCTCCTATTCCTTCCTGCATAGTAGACACATTAATATGTGTTGGCTGTCAGTGATGGACCAGAATACTAAAGCGTGCATAACTGACAGCCTTTCCCCTGCATTGCTTTAGTGGGGTGGATGAGCTTGTGCATATACCTTATGCAAATGAGTTACTGTGTATATAGCGAGTCTCCATGAAATGCAATGGGACTACACGTGCATAGAATCATTTGAGAAACAGGATGGTCCAGTGGGTAAGGCACCAGTTTGAGAGTAATGCAAACTGCTTTTAGCTCCCTGCTCCACCACAGGTTTCCTTTGTGACCTTATAGACAAGACCTTACTTCCTTGCCTCACTTAGCCAGAAGCACTGGCTGGTGGAGGGTTGGTAGGAAGTATACGCAAGGCTCCACTCACCTTTCCCTGATCATTCACTCTCTGAATGTTGCAGCTGTTATACTAAGAGGAGATTCCTGTAATCTGGCCTGCATTCAAGATTCAGAGAGATCAAGGACAGTGCTGGTAAGGATGGAGATGCTTGCTGTCCCTTACTTCCTTGCTCATCCATGTAAGACAAGTTCCTAGTATTTATAAGAATGGGGTGGGAATAGCGATATTCTTTCCTGCCAAACTGAAAGTGCATATTGTGACTAATGTGTCAGTGTTTTGCATCATCATAACTTAAACCTTTTGGATATTAGGTTTTGGCCTCAGGCCCAATATGATAAAGGTACTGACATACTGATTGACCTCACAAAAAAATCATACTTGCTGGAGTTTTAGTTAACCTCAGTAAAACTGTTAGTCAATAATTTAGATATAAATGACAATGCTTTTTAAAAGTAACCAGATTATGTATAGACGTCATCTTGCATGGATTTGTCTATCTTTGCAATGCCATGATAGAGTATAAAGGATGTTCGGTGGGTTTTTTATATCATAATATCCGTGTGTGCATTTTTAAGCGATAGCCAAATGAGTAAGGATACATTATTTGAAACCGAGTTTTTTAAAATAAGAAGTTACTGACAAACAGAACGTGGGCGGTGGGGGAGAGATAATCAATGGAATCCAAACACATGAACTCCTACACATCAGCTTGAAAATATTGCAATAAGAAATTATTAGCATTTCCAAAATCAAAAGAAAATGGTCTCCTTTTTCAAAAAGGATTAACTAATTGATTGCTTTCATGCTTCCACTAGCACATTTAGTCCCACCTTTCTGTTTTCTATATAAAGGCATAAAGCATTAAATTCACTCTTGTATATAAGTGTATGTAAAAGGGAGGTGTAGAATTTTTCTTGACTTTTAAGAGGGTAATCAGCACTAATGGGTAGTAAAGGTAAGGAAAAAAATCAAATTGAAGTTTACTGGAAGCAAGGAGGTAACAAGAGCATAAAACCCTGTATTGTTAGCTTCATGATCACCACTTTTGAGAACACTGATAATCTCAATGCATTACTGCACACTGTGCCAAAGCAAGAGCAACCAACACAAATGTTGCTTCTAAATCACACTCTCCACAAGTACATTTTGTTCAATGTTTACCGGAAAAACAGCCACAGTTTTAGATGGCACTTCTACCCCAAAATTATACATCTAGCAAGTGCTAATAGTCTTCCCTGTACTGGTAACACTTTATCCACAGGGTATGCCATTTTTCAAGGAAGAAAGAAAGGCAGGGGTGCTACCCGGAACAATTTTTATACTGGGGGTTCTGAGAGCCATTGAACCAAACTGTAAACCCTTTATATAGTGGAAACCATTTCAAGCCAGGGGATGCAGCAGCATCTCTTACACCCTTAATTCCAACCCCAATGAAGAAAGGGCCAGATTCTGCCAGTGTTATTCAGTCTTTGGGCATTTATTGAAATGCTGGAACTGTTCAAGGACCAGGTACTATTCAGCATGAATAAGGGTGGCAGACTTTGGCCCAAAGTTTCAGAGTCTAGTGAATACAGGGCAGGAGGGAAACCAGGGGAAATGAATGACAAGTATTAATAATATAATAGCAGTTCAGCCATTTGTTAGGCTCGTAGCATTTCATGGTTTTTTATGGTAACTATAATTATAAGTTATTCGCTTTATCCACAAATTTGTTCACTTTTTAAAACAAATTAACTTCAGCACATGCCCTTTTTATGTTAATTTTCCTTGCTCTAACCCATGCCAGCCCCACTCCTGACCTAGTCCCTACCTTCCTCTGAACTCCCAACTCCTGGCTCCACCCATTGGCTTGTCTCCTGATCATCCCTCTGGCTCTGCCCTTTGATTCTGCTCTGACGACGTGGACAGACTATGCTTCCTACCACTAGGTCACACCACCCACACCTCAGTGTGTGACGCCACCAATAATACTCTCTGGGTCTGAAATAGAAGAGGTCTGATATTTCAGATATCTTGCAAGCTTGTAAATACAATAGATGAAACAGATTAAGACATTAAAGCCAGAATAGTAAAAGCCAGACGTGCCTTAGTAACGCTAAAGCTGATCTGGAGAAACAGAAATCTTACCCTCCAAACTTCAAATATTTAACACCATTGTAAAGTCAGTCTTATGAGATGGCATTGAATGTTGGTGACTTATTGAGACCTTACCATCTAAATGGAAGGTTTTCATAAACAGTTGCCTTAGACAAGTCCTCAGTATCAGATGCTGTAGTCAGCCAACTTGAGCTTGACTGTAGTGTCTTTGAGTCTCTTGCCCCCAGGTCTACTATGGGAGCCCCCCACTTGGGAAATCTTAGTGTTCCCCATTGAAGTTCAGGTCACTTCCAGGATCTCTTCAGAGTCCAGTTTGTTGTCTCCTTTTCTCTAGCCCCCGCCAGCAAATCCCAGGACTTACCATAGGTCACTGAATGGAAACAGCCCTTCAGGGCTTTTGATCAGATCGAGTTTGTTGTGTCAATCTGTCTGAAACGGGGTGTTTGAAAGATACTGATTTAGGCTAAACTCCCTTTGCTACTGGAGCTCAGTAGCAGTCCCTGGCAGTCTCTCTGGTCCTGGGAAAACTTCCCCTCTCCTGTTCTGTGGTTAGTCTCATCCTTTTAAACTCCATTTCTCCAGGTGGAGTGTGTATTGCAGGTGTGCCTGTGGGAATGCTAATTTTTTCCGCCAGTGGGATGGGGATCTGTCCAATCATAGACAGCTTAAAAAAATGACAAATGCAGAGCTCTGGAGGAGGACAAAGCAGAAACCAATGGGACAGAAAATGGTTCATCTAGCATTTGCATTGCTCGCTGAGCCACCCAACAGCAACGTCATCAGTGAAATAAATGGCCTGCAGGCCACCATGAACTCTGGTTAATTGACACTCATCAACAACATGAGATATTGACTGACAGAGACCACATTGACAAAGTAGGTCATCGTGCAGACCCCATGTGCATATTCCTTGGCCAGTTAGAAACCAAATGTTTTGGCAAAATCCAAAGGTGTTGTGACAGGTCAAATCCCAGGGGTTGAATGGCTGGATCAGCAACGAGGATACCATTCCAAGCATCTTTAGTCAACCACTCATCACACACCATAAACAAGTTAAATGTACTGTAGAAAGGGATCATAGTGGATCATACAATCTAAATATAAGTCAACAGTGTAACATTTGTTGCAAAAAAAAATCATCTGGGATGTATTAGTAGGAGTGTTGTAAGCAAGACACAAGAAATAATTCTTCTGCTCTACTCTGTGCTGATTAGGCCTCCACTGCAGTACTGTGTCCTGTTCTGGATGCTACATTTCAGAAAAGATGTGAACAAATTGGAGAAAGTCCATAGGAGAGTAACAAAAAATGATTAAAGGTCTAGATCAAAAGTTTGAAAAAATTGGTTTGGTTTTGTCTGTAGAAGAGAAGACTGAGGGTGGGACATGTTAACAGTTTTGAAGGCACACAAAAGGTTGTTACTAAGGAAGAGAGAGAAAAAATGTTCTTGTTAACTCTGAGGCTGGGACAAGAAGCAATAGGCTTAAATTGCAGCAAGGGCAGTTTAGGTTGGACATTAGGAAAAATTTCCTAACTGTCAGAGTAGTTAAGCACTGGAATAAATTGCCTAGAGAGACTGTGGAAGCTCCGTCACTGGAGATTTTTCAGAGCAGGTTAGACTAACACCTGCCAGGTATGGTCTAGATAGACTTAGTCCTGCCTTGAGTTCACGGGACTGGAATAGAAGACCTCTCAAGGTCCCTTCCAGTCCTGTGATTCTATGATAGGGTTACTGCTGAAAAAGTTCCATCTGGCAGGTGAGACCACAATGGATGACTCGACCTAATTTGTACTCTGGGTGACTGAAGATATCCGTGTACAGTGGGAGATCTGGATTGGCATGTAGCTTTTCCACCAGTCTGGCTGTAAAGTCTCTGCAACAAATGTGTCAAGGAAATATGTTGGTCAGAACTGGTAGCCATGGAATAGGAATGGAGTGCAGAATGCTTGTGATGTTGCACATGGTTGAGTTCAATTGGACATTGACCAATTTAATGTGTGGGAAATGACTCCACACAAGGCCACAGTATTCTCCTGGTGAATAACACAACACCACAGCTGATGTATCTGTGTGTCAGAGGCCGATGTCAAACTGGTAATTTGCTGATTAGATTATTCCTAGTCCTGATTTTGGCAGCAGTCTTTTTTAGATGGTTGCAGTAAGTCAAAGAGCAGTCCAGTGTGACACCAAGGTAGACCAATTTTGCCTCCTGTTTCAGACATACTTTTCCCAGTATTCTGGGCGGGCACGATAGCCAGTTTTGTTATTCAAGAAGGATATTAAACCTGGTCCTTATTGCCACCATTAGCCTCCTGCTAGAAGGTTTCCACACTCATAAAATGTTAGTGGGGAAAGTTCCACTATCTCTTTGAAGTGATAAGCACACCTATGGTTGAAATAATCCAATCTGCTTAACGACCACATTCCCTGGTGCATAATACAGTGACAGGTGTATTAAAGTGGAGTAACTAAATCTTGATTTTTTATGCAGCCATATACAGACTAATTTTAAAGGTTCTAGTTCAGTATTCAAGTAACTCACATTCCCCTTTGTCAAAGAGGACAAGTAGTCAAATATTCAATATTGATATAACCTGTTTATTTTCAGTGTCCTTGGGCCAGATCATCATCTGGTGTAATTTGTTGTAGCTCAGTTGACCTCTTGTGAACTATGGCAATTATACAAGTTGAGGACTCACTGGCATGGCAGAGCCCAAGTTTACTGACCATCTTTTGACGCAGGTCCATTTCAGTACATCTTATTAGTTGAGATGTGATGTTTGTTATATTTTAATATGTGTGTGTGAGTGTGTGTGTTTAAATGCAGCCAATGATAGTCAGAGGCACATTAATATGGTATTTATATGGCATATTATAAACTGGAAAATAAATACATTCATAGTCATTCAAGGTGCCTATCAGTTCCTCTCTTCCAAGCTGTCCACACAAGTTCATTCATTGTTAAATTAACAATAAACACTGTTTAAAAATTAAGTAGTTGTGATAGAATAACTAGTACCAAGGGGCACCAAGTATTCCAGAAGAGGATGTTATTTGTAAGAGTAGTGATAAACTTTACAATTATGTTAATTTCTCACTCTATAAACCACAATAGTGTGCCTTTAAAAATCCCTTTTTAATGCATTCATAATTAAATGAGCAAAAAATAGCAGGATGTAAATTTCTATATTTAGCTGACTGATTGTAAATATATACACCAGAACATTGCATAGTTTTAACTGGCCCAACATCATCACTTAGTATACCATATGGATTTGTATACAATAATAAATGTAAAACACATCAATCTCAACTTTGTCATTTAGGCTGCCATTCTGTAACCCTTACACAAGTTAATAAAGGCTACTGGATCAGGCTCTTGCTGTTCAGCCACTTGGAATGACACATAAGCTAGCTTGTGTCCAGTTCCCATTGGTAGTTGTCGGTGCACCACACATCTCAAAGGGTCTGATCCAGATCCCACTGAAGTCAATGAGTGTATACAATGGGTTTTGGATTAGACACAATAAATGCTCAGAAACTTACTGAATCAGGATCTAAGTGAAGTGACTACATGTGTCTAAATGAGAACAAAACATTTGAAATAAGCCCCCAGAGGTAAATGTCTGTTATTTTGCACTCAACGTTCAAAGGCTGTGTGTGTTAGGGAAAAAAAATCTGAATGTATGAATTAAATCTGCCTCAAGCTCTCCAGCTACTTTACTTGTCAGATAGGCACTTATCCATATGCAGCATATTTTACTGAAATTGACAGCACTGAAGGGTTAATAATATTTACTCAGTTGTTCAAATTTTCTGGTATATTTGGAACAGAGGAATTTGTTCCCTGTCAGTCATGCACCTTTTTTCTTTATAACTATTTTTCTTAAAAGATCATACAGTAAAATCCTTTTCATTTTAACTCTATCTGTGCTAACACCTTGTTCAAGGTGTGGAGCACTATGAACTCCCATTTAAACTCATCAGAGGCAATTACCACCTTGCCGGATCTGTAGTCTGCAAATTATGATGTGCACTGCATGGTTATATCGCTACTTGTGGCTATATATGGTTACATGTGCATTGTTGTACCATAACCCCCTTATTTCCCACATTGGAAGACGTGAAATACATTCCTGAAGCACAGTGTAGTGCAGGAAAGCTAGCACATCTGCGAGGCATGGGTATATACTTGCCTCTGCTGTTGCATGCCCCGTACCCATTCTACAGTGCAGTATGGGAAGGGGCAAGGGGTATATACCTGGTCATGAGTATTGATAGTCCTCCAGCCTCATTCCCACAATGCACTGATTTCTTTGCTGCCTGACCCTTAAGGTTCCCCCGCCTCTGCGCCAGCCTTGCATATGGTTGTAAAAACCTGCCCTAGAAACTTATAATCAGTTCTTCTGTGAGCTGTATTGATTAACACCATCAATCATGGATCATGTTCCAAGAACTGCTGCCTGGCCTAAGTAATACACCCAGGTGCTGATCAATGTGTGGTCAGAGTACACCATCGTCCATGACTTCGCCATGTTGTCAAGAACATACACCTGTACCAGGAGATTTCATGCGGGCTGAAGAAGCTGAGCATTCACCAGACTCTGCCCCAGTACCTGGAGCACATGAATAATGTCAAGCTCTTTTACTGAAAGGTAAAAGTCTCTAACAATCATTCTGGAAGGGGACTGTCAGTGCGTCGATGGACTGGACCAGTGGTCTCCAGAGCTACAAGTAATGAGTCTGACATGACTCACAACCCACGTCTTGACCCTGCTGACATCATAGTTTAATAGAATTCCAATAATGGGCAGGGTGAAGATGCAGTCCTGGAGGAAGCCGCAGGAGACCCAGAAGAAGAGGACAACATTATGCTGCATCTCTGCCAGACAGACCCAGGTTGAGGAAGCCCCTCCTGCACCCCTCTGTGAACCCAGAACCACAGTAGGAACCAGAATCTGAAGCTGGTAGGTTACAATACACCCCACTACACATTCCCTGGAAATCTTTCCTCTTGCTCCAGTAATACATACCTTGCTAAACCCGCCCCTGCTCTACCCTGACTTGTTTCTGAACAAAGCATGGATGTAAATTAGTGATTTTATTGAAATTCCATGAACCACTGTAAAGCATTTATCAGAAGATATAATGGATTATTAATGAGCATTCACTGAGCCCCTGTGTCTATGCATTTCTCGACCAGTACTCTGAACAGCAATAATCCCTGGGTCATGCAGGATAGGGGTTAAGGGAGGGAGGTTGGGAGGAGCAGGTTCTGAAAGAGCCCTGGTGTGGAAAGAATAGTTTTATGACATTTATGGTTGCTCCAAGGCCCAAAACTGCCTCTCCATCCTTCCTTCACCTTGCAAATGGGAGCCATGCATAAAGGGGGTGGTTGGTGACTGGGGTGCAGACCTGCCTAGTCTGGAAAGGGAAATAGAACCATTTCGTTGTCTGAGGAAAGTCAGGGCAGTCCATGTTTTCTATAATCATTGCAAATGTGTACTACTGTTCCCAATCTCCAGTGTGTGTCCTCTTCCTGTGCTGAGCCATTCTGCAAGATCTGGAAGAGGTGGGGATGGTGAAGCACCCACTCTGGCACTTCCAGAAACACAATGTTGTGTGCCGTGGCAGTGGAGAAGCTACTGGCTTCCTGTGTTACTCCAAAAGTTCAGGGGAAAAAATACTTGTGATGTGACTCTGTTTCCCTGTCATTTTCACATGGTTCACTGGATATAGGGATTGGCCTTTCTGGCAATGTAGGGCAGCGACAGCTGGGGCTGGCTGGATGTGTGGCGTTCTATACCTTGGAGGACCATCCTGTAGCCCCCATATTCCACATCTGTATATAATCATGATATTGCATATAAAGCAGGCCATGTGAGGTATCGGGGAAAGGTTGTGATCTGCTGAAAGTCATTTTTCTATCCGTATATGTAAATCAGTAATGCATATGAAGTTATGAGAATTGTGTTGTATGATTATCACTAAAACATGCTGTAAGTTGGGAAATCATCCAGATATTAGCCCCCCCAGAGACAATAGCAAGGAAAGTAACCATTTTGGGGTTCATTTGTGTCAGTTGAAAACCATCTTAGCACTCTATTTGATGTACATTTGTAAATAATAGTTACTGTTCACTGCACTTGTGTGTGCACCTTCCACTCTGAGTACGATCAACATATTTTCCATGTTAGGAATGAGTCACCAGAGTTTACAGCGTATGACTGTGATTACTTTAAATGTGTGGTGCCAAAGAAACACAATGATTTCTGTCCCTCCTATGCTCCTTTTCGTCCCACAATGAGTTTTCTAATGTTAAAGAAAAATAAAACATGGTTCATTACAATAAAGTAAGCTGTAAAATAACTGATACTGTTCAAAACACCAAAATGAAAACCAGAAGAGCAGGGCCATCCAGAGTAGGGGGCAAGTGGGGCAATTTTCCCCAGGCCCCGGGCTCCGCAGGGACCCCCACAAGGATGGCTGGGGCTCCCTCCCCAGCCCCGGCCCACCCCCATCTCTGCCCCTCTCCCAGAGCCTCAGCACATCCAGGAGCATCCCTGGTTAGCCCTGCAGTGTGGCTGTGGCGGAGCATGAGCTCCTCCTCGCTCAGAGCTGTGTGGTAAGGGGGCGGAACTGCAAGCCCCAGGCTGAGAGGAGGGAGCTCAGGCCTCACTGGAGCTCGCAGCCCTGCCCTCTTACCATGCAACTCTGAGTGGGGAGGAGCTCAGGCCCTGCAGGAGCCACACTGCACCGCTGTTCAGGGACACTCCTGGATGCGGCATGCTGAGGATCCGAGTGAGAGGGGAGCCATGGATAAGGTCCCAGGGCTGGGGGGTTTGGATAAGGGGCAGGGAGTCCCAAGGACAGTCAGGGGATGTGGGGGGGGGGAGTTGGATCGTGGGCATTCCAGGGATCTGTCAGGGCTCAGTGGGGGAGTAGATAGGGATAGGGGCAGTCAGGGAGCAGGGTGGGTTCCCGGGGTGGTGGTTGGGGGTAGTGTCTCTGGGAGATGATGAGGGGACAGGGAGCAGGATGGGTCGGGGATTCTGAGGGGGGTGGGCAAGAGGGTTCGGGGGGGCGGAGTGAGTGGGGTCCGGCCAGGGGGCGAGCGCTGTTGGGAGACAGTTTCCCTCCTAAGAGTCTTCAGCAGTTTGAGGTTGCAGAAAGACAGACTGTTTACTTTCCATTGGGCTACCATCCCGCTACTCTCAAGCCAAATGGAGCTAGCATTTATTCAGTGCCATAGGAGATTCTATCAAGGAGGGTCGTTCATTTAAAATACCGTGGGTGAGGGATCACATGAGAAGGCATATCCGACCCACCTACCTCCTTCTCAACCCGATGCAGGGAGACCCCCCCTCTGATTCCTAGGCTCTCTCGCGCGGCGCTCTCTCAGTGGTTCTCAAACTTTTGGTCTGGTGACCCTTTTCATAGCAACCTTCCGTGCGCCCTTATATTAAAACTTTTTAGTATTTTCCTATTGCTATGCTTGGCCAAGCGCGGTTTTGAGTGGGGCTGACGCTCAGGAAGGCGCCCAGGATCATACTTATCTAAGTGCGAGCGTGTGAAGGTACTTGCCCCCCCTCGTCCTTGCACGCCTGGTTATTTTATGAACCCCTGTGTCGCTTCCTGAACAGGCTGTGGCATTTTGAGTTGTCTATAGTTATACAATAGGCTATTGCCAGTCACTGGAACCAAACTCTAAATGCTGCAGTCTTGATGGGATCGTGTACTAAGCGTGTATACCTGACCACCCACACTAACTGTTCTCAGTCTTTGTGAGGGACCCACTGGAGCGTCTCTAGGAACAGCTAAATGATGGGTTAGTCTCATGGCTCATGCAGATGGAGTTAAGGGATGGCTGTCGTAGACTCTGTTTGTCAGAGGGTGGAGATGGATGGCAGGAGAGAGATCACTTGATCATTACCTGTTAAGTTTACTCCCTCTGGGGCACTTGGCATTGGCCATTGTCGGTAGACAGGATATTGGGCTGGATGGACCTTTGGTTTAACCCAGTATGGCTGTTCTTATGTTCTAACCTAAATGAACCCAAACTTATGGAGACAGATATGAGTCAAGGAAGCCAGCAGAGTATCAGAAACCTGGAAAAATCTCTGACTGGATGGGCTCAGGCGTTTGGTCACAAGCTGAGGTGGTTCAAAAGTTTTGGATTTTTTTTAAGCAGAATTTTTTTATTGTTTCTTTAAACAATCAAACACAGCAAGCAGCAAATATTTGGCCACACACTTCTGAAACCGCAAACCATATTCAAGTTTTGGCAGACTAATTTCAGCTTTTCAATTAAAAAAACCCACAACAAATGTTGAAGAAAAGCAGACATTGTCCGTGATTTTTTTCTGCTTTTTAAAAACCCCTAGTTTTCGATCAAAAAAAGTTTTGACGGAAAATATTTGTCCAACCCTTTTAATAGCTTTAGTGTCTTTTTGCACTAGCTGATCCTGAGAACCAATGATACCTTGTAAAGAAGTTTTCTCAAAACTGAGTTTGTGCCGAGATGCAGATGGTTTATTTTTCCCAGGCTGCCGGTGGGGGGGAGCAAGTGGGGCAATTTTCCCCAGGCCCCACAGGGGCCCCCAGGAGAATATAGTATTGTATAGTATTGCAATTTTTTTTTATGGAAGGGGCCCCTGAAATTGCTTTGCCCCAGGCCCCCTGAATCCTCTGGGCGGCCCTGCAGAAGAGAAGTTAACAGAAATGTCTTGTATGGCTTTGTTAATGACTTAATTGTCAATACAGACAAAGGAAAGAAAAGTAAATTAACAGTGATGATATCAGAAACTGAATGATGCTTTTACAACCCATACACCCCCACGAGTTACCACTTGTGATGGCAGGAGTACTCATGAATAGCACCTGTAGGTGCTGTAAGCAGCGATGTCAGAAAACATTATGAAGAAAGCATATTTGAAGCCCTCTCAAAACCTTACCGAACTGTTTTAAAATTACTTTAGCAATGCTTAAGTGCTCCTCATAAAGCACCCTGAAACAGAACAGTTAACATATAACAAAGACATTGCTCAATGATTCCATTAAAGTGTGTATACACTCTCTGCAACACAAAACCACAGCTAAAGGTGTTAAAATTGAGAGCTCACACCAATTGTCTGCTTTCAGTTAGTACAATAACATCAGCTGCCAGGGACCAAAACCCACTGAGCTATGCCTCAACTGTATATGATCATGTTCTATTGACCTTTTACTGCAGCACCATAGCATCACAATACTTCTGGCTCCACTCTGATTCACAGCATGCAAGCAAATATCATTGCAAACTTTTCTTGCTCACTGGGAACCTGAAGCAGCATGCACATAAGTGGGATCCAGCTGCCTATACAAGCTTTATAAAGCAGGTCTGTCCTGTGCTCACTTGCTCTGGAAGTGCTCATATATGTTATGCAAGGCACAGCATGCCATGATAATACAAACTGTGTTGGCTATGCTGACACCTAGATGAGTTCTCAGGCATCACCAATGAGCTTTGAGATGCCTAAAGACACATTCCATCACTATCCTGTAGCTACACAGCCTACAGTTGAATTTGCTTTTTCTTGGGTCGGCAGCATCAGGGTGAAGCTTCATGATCCAAGTTAGGAGCGGTACATGGGATCCCCCAAATAACTGTGGGAAGAAAAACACTGTACAGAAACACTTTGTTTCTGGTTTCAGAGTGGTAGCCATATTAGTCTATATCAGCAAAAACAATGAAGAGTCTTTGTGGCACCTTAGAGACTAACAAATTTATTTGGGCATAAGCTGTCATGCGTTAGAACCCACTTCATCAGATGCATGGAGTGGAAAATACAGGAGCAGGTATAAATACATGAAAGGATGGAAGCTGCCTTACCAAGTGTTTATACCTCCTCCTGTATTTTCCACTCCCTGAATCTGAGGAAGGACTCCACTTTGTTTCTGCAAAATGAAGTCACTTCTCCCCAATCGCCCACGATACAATCCTGATCTTCTGAGCATACTAGTATCATGAACCTTACCTGTGTGTCCAATGTTGGTGTTCATGAACCTAACTCAGTGGTCCACTTAGCCTTGAAAAACAAGGGAACAGTAACCTATACAGTTCACATATTCACTTATCGTTTTTGTGGGCAAAGTATTGGGATGTGTGTTCCATTGATGATCCTTGCTACTGATAGCAGAAAACAAGAGTAACTCTGTTTTGAAACCCTTACCATCATTAACTGAAAGCAGCAGATCACATAGACGTCAAGTTGAGGCAGCATTTTTTGTGACAAGGAAGCTTGTCATGACATCAAGTGTAGCAGCAACTGCTTAACCACAATGTTGTTGTACATCCAAAGTCTTAACTATAAAGATAAACAAGAGCCAGGAAACCAAAGCAAGAGAGAGAAGGGGAGCGAGACAGAAGACACTGATTGAAAACTGCTAGCAAGAGCCATGGTCACAAATCATTCTTCCCTGATGACCTGCAGACAACTGGCCATCGGAAGCGGGAAGGTACCTATTCAGGATCACCTCTGATTGTATGTAAGTGTGATTTGGGGTGCTTCTAGCTTACTGCAATAAGTATTTCTGTGTTAATAAAAGGCATTATGTTTTTGAACTGCTTGTCTCTTATTTAACAGAAATGTCGTGTCCTTGGGTAATTCCTGAAACCACACTAGTATAGTGAAACCCTTGAAAGGGTATCATGATGGGTTTTGAAAACCCCATTCTCTGAAATCCCACTATAATTTCAGGGACTTCAGTTATGGCAGCCACCTCTGGGTAGATTTCAGCATTAATAGCCTGGCAAATCAATAAAACCCCATCCCCAACAGTTGAATTCCCAACACCAAACTGATTTGCAAGTGACAAGTAGCTGTCAGGTGTTGCCAGCTTTCATAGGGCATCAGTCACCCACTTGTGTACTGGAATGGGTTTCTGAAAATGAGTTGTCTGGTGCGGGATGGTTGGTGCAAGCTGCTCATACAACTCCATGAATTTCTACTTCCTAATTCAGAAGTCCTGAAACCATTGATTATTGTCCCAGGTTACCAAGATGATGTGGTCCCACACACCAAGCTGGTTATCCAGGACCAGAAGCAACAGTCCATGCATGGGCAATCCTGGCATTCAACACATCTGTTCCCTGTGGATTTTCATCCACCCAGTAGATTTTTATTCACCCTCTTGATCAGCTGTCTTAACCATCTCAATTTTTTCTGTATCCATTCTGTTCAGTATTGAGTACTGCACCACATGAACATATGCCCTGCAGCAGTCACAGGAGCACAACTGCATCATTATGGACTTGCTCCATTTCTTCAATGCAGTTAGGCAGAAGGGACAGAGAACAGGGAACTGCCTTTGCCAAATGTGTGATGGTGGAGTACAGAACCAGAAACATGCAGAAAGATGGTTCCCAGAGTCTCTCTTGTAATGCACAGTATTCTGGGATACTAACCCTGAAATGGTAGTGCTACTATCATGTACTGAAAAAGGGCAGTGTGGACATGGGTATATGCTGGTGCATAGTATATACCTCTTCCCATTACAGCATATGTGGACCTTCGGTGTGGGTGTGGGATACATATGCTAGTAGTACAGAGACAAGTATCCAGGAAAGCATGCAAGTGTAGATGTAGCATATATGACTATAAAGAAGGGCAGTTTGCTCTATCAGTGTGAATGAAATGCTACCCCCAAGGTTCTTCAGCTTCAGTTTGGCAACTCTTTACTTGAAGTAAAAAATGTTTGGAACCCCCTTACAATCACTATAAAACTTAGAGTAAAAAAAAAATTAATAACAGTGATGGGCTTGTATAATACAATTATTATATTTGACCTCAAACTTTGAAGGTAGTAGTTGAACCAGAATTATTTTGAAAATGTATTGTCTTTGCTTTGGAATTCTAACAAAAATCAACATGTCACAAGACCCTGGATTGCCTTCTCCCTGTAGAGATGAATGGTTACCCTAGCAATACCCACGTGTTCCCTGAACCTTTCCTTTCACCTTTAGTTTTCCCTATTCAACTCTAGTATTATTTTTCAAGTAAGCTAATGTTCATGAGGTGTCAGACTGACAACCTTCAGACAGTCAAGAAAAGGTACATCATTACAGAGCTGGGTTGGATTAAAAAGAGTGATATAAAAGTTAAATGTTCCTTGCCTAATATCCTGAGACATCCAAACTCTAGCCTGAAAGGAGAAAAACTTGTTCCTTGGGAAGATAAGCACCTCCGTCTGCCAAGATACAGCTCTAGTATGATTTATATATAGTAATTAACATGTTTATACTTCAATAATTTACTCCATATTGGACGTTCTTACTGCCCATCAAATGATGCTATTGAGATTGCCTCTCCTACCACCCCACTTTAATTTGATTTTTCAGGTGATAATCTTATGCTGTTGACATGCTCTTATAGTAGCATCATTAATCATCCCACACGAATGTTGCTTCTCTCGTTCTCTTTTATCTTGCCATTTCATTGCTGCCTTATCTTATAAAAATTTTCCTCACAAATGATTTTGTATGCATGTCATCGCACCAATTACAGTTTCCTTCTGAGCCTCTAACTCACGCAGCATTCATAGTGGATCTGTTTATTATCTTGTGATACAAGATTAATGGCAGTTAGATTGTGTTTTAGATGAATTATAAGGGCTTTTTTTTTTGGTATATGCAGCACATAAAAAGCCAGGTTTAATCATCTGAAACTACATTTAATTTGTTCCATATCACATTCTAGAATGTCTCACTACCAAGGTTCTGCTGGAAACAACTGTTCCTGGAGGCAACTATTATAAGTAAAATAACTGGCAAAAGCAATACTTTATTTGTGAATTAAGTGCTTATTTGATAGAGATGTACCGGCTCATTTCCTGCTTCTGCTTCTTTGCTCACAATGTGCTAACATAGTGTAAAAGATTGGAATTTTTATGTTTGAGTTATTTTTTAAACAAATAGATATATCACTTGATGTACTGTTAGACATGATAAAAGGGAGAATGGTTTGCACTGAAACAAAAATTGACACACAAATGAGTAGTGAATACTGGGAGGAAAAGGCAGTCTTGTTCTTCCGCATACTTTTACCCCTGAAAGCCTTGTAGAGTATTCATTTGAAATGCATTAGTAAAGAACATCACATTTTGTTAGGGTGACCAGATGTCCCAATTTTATAGGGACAGTCCTGACATCTGGAGCTTTTTCTTATATAGGCACCTATTATCTCCCCCCACACACACCCGTCCCAATTTTTCACACTTGCTGTCTGGTCACCGTACATTTTGTCAAGTGTATGGATCTTCTTGGACTACAAACTGTACATGTGGGGCCAAACTTCAACCCTGTGTTAAATGGAATTGTACCAGGGATGGATTTGGCCCCTACGGGGGGTCTTAGGAATTGTTTTTTCTTTGACATCATAACTTTTTGAAGAAGTTTCCTCTCCTTCATGCAGAAGGGATTTATATTGGATAACTCCATTCAGTGCTTATGAAAGTTATCTTTAGCCTTTCATTCCTTGTGTATTGGTTGTGGAATGATCCTCTTTGGTTCTGTTACTTCTGTAATTACAGAATCTATTGTATAAATAGGGAAGATGAATTAGAGTTGGGTGAAAAATGCCAAGTTTTTGTACTATTTAAAAAAGAAATCTTTGCCAAAATAAAACTTCTCATAATTTGTTTAGCAACGCCAAAAGAATGGTAAACCAAAAACATTTTGGCCAAAGATTTCATGGAAAAAATATTTGGATAGAAAAACGTGAGCAGCTCTCATTAGGTTGTATAACCCAACTACCTGCCTATGAAGGATTGTACCCTACAGTTCATTTACTAGTGCTCATCCAGTCTAGTTTTAAAGAATTTTAAGAGAGACACTTTCAGGAGGTCTAATACACTTTATTGTTAGCGGTTTTATATTGAACCTGAATTTGCCTTTTCTTTAATCCAATTACTAATATCAGCATCCTCTGATACCATTCTAAATACATCTCTCCTTAGTGCTTATACCTTTCAAATATTCGTAGAGTATCAGTGGGCCATGTTGAGTCACAGGGTAACTTCACTGAACTCAGTGGAATTATTCGAGCCAATCCGCGCCTCTTTAGTTCCATTAACTCTAGGGTAATTCATAATAGAATGTGATATTCTAGAGGTATTCTCATCATTGCAGTATAGAGACAAGCTGAAACCACTTTGCTGCATGGCATGATCCCTTTGCATGTATAATCCAAAACAGCACTGGCCATTTGTTGTTTTTGCTGTATCACTTTGGAAGCTCATACCTAATCAAACTGGTATCTCCCCTCCTCAATTCTTGTCTCTCCTTCCCTATATTTGTGACTACTCTTCCAAAGATCTATGTTCTTAAATTTGCCGAGCATGAATCTCTGATTGTTACCTGCAATTCTAGCCACTATGCCTCTCTTTCTTATAAATTGCTGTCCTCATAGGTGTGTGCATCACCTCTCAAATATAGTATCATATTTTAAGACTAAAGGATGTGTCTTTAGTGAAAACCAGAGTCAGATCTCTACTCCTTTATGGTAGTATTTTCCTTAAAAAACACCTCAAACCTGTTTCAGTATATGGTTGAGCACTGACAGTATGTGGTAAAATGAACTCCTGCAGCTCATGTAGTCCTCGTACAGGATATCCAGAGGCAATGGATAGCGTAATTTATTTCTGCTCCCATTTGGAATAAGTCATTGCTCACTCTGAATCCTGGCCTTCCTCCCAATTTCTGATCCCTGTCTCCTCCCCTGCTTTTCTTCCACACACGTTGTTCTCACCTCAGCACTATATATGATAGGTGTATTAAAAAAATATTGTAGATGTACTGTAAATATCCTCACATATTTAGACAGTGCTGTAAACAGTGCATTGTGTAATTTATCTATGAATAAATTATAACATTTTTGTAATTAAATTCCTAGAAAATTTGTTTTTATACTTCAGTACCATTTCTCACCTCCATCCTTACTATTAATAATTGTGTTAGTACTATATTCTTTCCAAATGAAGTACTTTGCCTATCTTGTGTGTCACTCTGTTCCTAGCTCTGTCGTGCGATACATTTAACAAAAGCTAAACATATTGCTTCTTGACCTTTTCACTTATTGAAGAAATGTCTGCTGTTTAATGTTATTAAATACAGCATTCAAACCATTATGACATTTCAGATCAGTGGTAATCGGTGTGTATCTAATTAACAAGTAAACAGAACAGAACCTGTGGTTTTAAATTTATGCAAAGAAAATGAAAGAGAGCAATCACTACCTTAACCTGTTGCCCCAAAAGTTCACTGTGTATCTGGTGGAGATTGCTAATTAGACTGCCCCGAGTACAAAGACAACATTTTTGAGAATCCAAGGGTAAAGCTACTGGGCGTGACAAATATTTTCTGGAACCATGCGAGGTAAAAATATTTTTACCGATTCTAAACTAGAGTATGTCTTCACAGCAATTGGGAGCATGCTCCCCGGTCCAGATAGACAGACATGTACTACCTCCTGCTCTAAAAACAGCAGCATGGCCACAGAGGCTCGGGCTAGCCACGTAAGTACATACCCAGGAGTTGGACAGGTTTGTACTTGCTTGGCTAGCTCAAGCACCAACCCATGCCACTTCGGCTACACTGCTGTTTTTAGTGTGCAGAGCTAGCGCTGCTGTCTACCTGAGTTGGAAAGCGCTCTCTTAACTGATGTGTGGACATACCCTTAGGATTCACAGGATCTGAGGGGAAAAAAATCTGAACCTTGCAAGTTAGGACATAGGCCCCGATCTGGCAAACATTCATGAATATAACTATGTATGTGAGTAGTGGCACTCATCAGTATAAGTTTACTAAGTTATATAAGAGTGTTCAGGCTTACTCTAAGAAGATTTTAAATAAAAAGCAACCTTATATTATGAGTTACTCACAAAAAGTACCAATGAGAATATTGCTATATCCTGTTTTCTCCCAGCAGGGTCACTCTGGCTTTCCAGCAGTGTGACTGAGAGAATCCAGTGTGACTCATGTATAGAGCTGCTCAGAAAATGAATATTGAGTACTCGGACACTGTGAGAACACAATAATAATCAAAAACCACCTATTTCTTATTATACAGCACTTTTCCTCAGGAGAATCTCAAAGTGCTTCACAACCTTTAATGCATGTATCTCACAACACCGTTGTGAGGTAGGGAAACATTTTTATTATTCCCATTTTATGGATTGTGATTTGAGGTTCAGAGAGGCAAAGTGACTTGTAAAAGGTTACGCTGAAAGTCCATGTAGGAGCAGGAAATTGAACTTGGATCTTCCATGTCTAGGCTAGTACCTGAAACACTAGATAGTCATTTTTCCTGTCTAGACCATCCTTCCTCTGGCTGCCTTCCTCCACGATACAGACTTTCTAGGAAGCCTTTCCATCATTAATGTTTGTTGTATTAATTTAGGTAGAATAAATGGACCCAGAGTTATTAACATGAGCCTGAAACTATCTAATGTTAAACAGTTTTAAATGAGGTTTGAGATTTGGTATACAGAGACCTCAGTCAGCTTAGTTCCAAACAGATTAGAAAAGTCATGTTAAAGATTAGAAGTTTATTGATTGAAACAGACAAAAGGAAAGGAATAAAAATGAGGCAAAGAGAATTGAAACTGAAATTGAAATTATTATGCAAAACATACATAATCAAAACCCTTTTGGATAAAGTGAATATTAGTTAAAATCTCTTATTCAGACACATAATCCTTCTTGGTGGGGGAAGAAAAAATTAGTTCTGTATTTCAATTCTGAGTTGGGAATGATAGCCACTTTCCTACTCTAGCCAAAACAGACAAACACAAGGGGAGAGAAGAGAAAGCGTAGTAAAGATGGGGGAAATACAGCTTTTGCTGATGTTCTCAGGATACAGAGGATCTGTTCAGACAGGGTGTCAAGGGTTTTTTCCACACTTTGAACTTTAGCGTCCAAAAAGTGGGGACCTGCATGATCACTTTTAAGCTTAATTACTAGCTTAAATTTGGTACGCTGCCACCAGCCAAAAGTGTAGTGTTTGGCACACTTCTTGTTCCCCCAAAACCTTCCCTGGGCAACCCAAGACCCAAACCCCTTGGGTCTTAAAACAAGGAGAAATAAACCATCTCCCTGCCTTTCCCCCCCAGACTTTCCCCTCCCTGGGTTGCCTTGGGAAGCTACACAGATCCAAACTCCTTGGAACTTAAAACAAAGAGGAATTAACCATTCCCTTCCTTTTCCCCCCACCAATCCCTGGTGAGTTCAGACCCAATCCGCTTGGGTCTTAAAACAAGGGAAAAAATCTATCAGGTTCTTAAAAAAGAAAGCTTTTAATTAAAGAAAAAAATAAAAATTATCTCTGTAAAATCAGGATGGAAAATATTTTACAGGGTACTCAGATTCATATAGCTTAGAGGGACCTCCCCCGCCTTAGCCTGAGATTCACAGTTACAGCAAACAGAGGTAAAAATCCTTCCAGCAAAAGACACATTTACAAGTTAAGAAAACAAACATAAGACTAACCCGCCTTGCCTGGCTATACTTACAATTTTGAAACATGAAAGACTGATTCAGAAAGATTGGGAACACCTGAGTGTACGTCTGGTCCCTCCTAGCCCCAAGAGTGAACAATGAACAAAACAAACAACACAAACAAAGACTTCCCTCCACCAAGATTTGACAGTATCTTGTCCCCCTACTGGTCCTCTGGTCAGGTGTCAGCCATGTTCACTGAGCTTCTTAACCCTTTACAGGTAAAAAAGACATTAACCCTTAACCATCTGTTTATGACACAGGGATAGGTGCTTTGGACTGGCAGGTTGAGCTACTCTGGACCCTGGCTCACCTCCCCAGTCAAGGACATCATCCGGTTGGACTGGTCAGATCTATCTCTTTCACCAGTTTTTGTCTATTAATTTCTGGTCATCTTCTCTTGTTTACTGGTCATAATCTTAACAGAGTCCCTGAGTGGTATCAGTAAACCCTTACTGTTTAAAATAATTCAGTCTTTCTATCTTCTTATATTTGTTCTTAAGCAATTTCCAATGAGGTTAACAATTAAAGTAGGCATGCTGGCTCTCAATTATTACAATAGCTCTCATTGTCTAGAAGTGAATTGGTTCCGATATTTCCTATACATTTTTCACTTGTTCTAGAGGCTCATTTTTAGATTCTGGCTCTTCTCTCAAGAAGTATAAAGCACAGAGCCATTTCAAGTCTTCAAGCCTCCATTTGGTAAAAGCTGATTGGTTACCATGTGCAAAGTACTTCACTTTTGAAGAAACGATCAGTTGAACACATACAACATGGGGAATGACTAGGCAAGAGTACTGCAGAAAAGGATATGGGGTGTCACAGTGGATCACAAGCTAAATATGAGTCAACAGTGTAAGACTGTTGCAAAAAAGTAAACATCATTCTAGGATGTATTAGTAGGAGTGTTGTAAGCAAAACAGAAGTAATTCTTCCACTCTACTCTGTGCTCATTAGGCCTCAACTGGAATATTGTGTCCAGTTCTGGTTGCCACATTTCAGGAAAGATGTGGACAAATTGGAGAAAGTCCAGAGAAGAGCAACAAAAATGATTAAAAGTCTAGAAAATATGCCCTATGAGGAAAGGCTAAAAATATTGGTCATTTTTGTGTGTAGAAGAGAAGACTGAGAGTGGACATGATAACAGTTTTCCAGTACATAAAAGGTTGTTATAAGGCGGAAGGAGAAAAATTCTCATTAACCTCTAATGATAGGACAGGAAGCAATTAACTTAAATTGCACCTGGGTTGGCTTAGGTTGAACATTAGCCAAAAAAAAAAAATCCTCACTGTCAGGGTACTTAAGCACTGGAATAAATTGTCCAGTGGAATCTCCATCTTTGGACATTTTTAAGAGCAGGAAGACAAATATGCGTCAGGGAATGTCCAGTTAATACTTAGTCCTGCCATGACTGCAGGGTACTGAGCTAGATGGCCTCTTGAGGTCACTTCCAGTCCTACAATTCTATGATTCTATGCAGGCTGTGCTTCCCACAACATTAAAACTCTCAGTAGTGACTCACACTTATAAAATTAATTTTATAGGGTTTTGGGGGGTATTTTCCTGAAGGTGGAATGGAGTTTTTTTGTTGCTTTGATTTACTAGAGGGCTGAGTTAATTTATTGCCATTTGATTGTTCAACACAGCCCAACAACCTTACTGAATTCATGTGCTTTTTTTTAATGATGCTGTATGGTCATTATGTTCTTAAAAGAGTAATTGTCAGGACATCTATGCCTCTTTCATAAGATTTTATCACCTCATTTTTAAATACAAAGAAATACAAATGATGGATAATTTTGGAACTGTATATGGGTGGGCAAGGAAGTGCTATGTACCATTAACTCATTCTGTTTAGGAAAAAGAAATTCAGACCAAACTAAAGGGACAAGTCTGGAAACGCAGGAGGCTGATGCTCATAAGGAAATTAAGGCTGATGAAATTTGTATGAAAGTTGGGTTTGGATCATCCAGATGGGATCAGAAGAGGAGGCTGCATTTTTGTAACTATTCAATATTTAACTCTAAATGGTTCTCTTGAAAATCCATATTCTGTATGCTCAAAAAGATTCTGGAATTAATGAAAATTCTACAAGTTTTTCCTAGAGACACATGAATTCACTTGTGTTGACTAGAATCCTGCTGCCAATTTTGCCAAAAACTTTCATTAATTGTCCCAGAGTTCTTCAGTGGTGCTTCTTGCTATAAGGTACTCAAACTTTTTTTTTTTAGAAAGGGAAAAAACATATAAGTAGATAATTGTTACGTGCCTGAGTGCTCTGCAAGGACGAGGCCCACACACACAGTGAGTGATATGGCTTTTAATGAAGGTAAAGAAAACACACCCGCAACGGGGACTCTGCAAATTGCAAACTCAAAGCGGGGAGCGAGTCCAAAGCAGCAAAACAATTTCTAGTAAATATAACTTTATGCTAATGGCATGTAAAGCAGCTCATACATAGGCAAGTGGGAGCTTTCCCACGGCTGGGGCTATCTCTGGTGGCAAAGGGCCAAAGGCTAGCAACACTTTCCCAAACACACAGAAGCACCCAGGCAAAGCAATTCTGACCAGTTACATACAGCATGCACTAGTACACAGCAACCTTTAATAACCTGTCCTTGAGAAGGCGAACAGCCCTAGCTAAACCGTAACAAAATCTTCCGCAGTCCCTTACAGGCAGTTACCTAAAGACATAGTATTATATATGTGCATATAGCTGTTTATCTCTCAAGCCTTCCATCGTAACAGTTCTGAGTTTGCATCGCCTGCTGTTGTGTTGTAGCTCAGGATCCTTGTGTCTTAACAAGAGAAAATCTTGTTGGTAATGAGCTTAAATGACATTGCTACTAATTCCTTTCCCCAAAAGTACAACTTTTCCGGCATGCTTATGTAAGGGGAACAGCTTTCCACCATGGGGGAGTTGCAGTGAACAAACTGACAGTTTGAGAGGCAGACAATTGGAACAAGGCGCTAAAACATGCCACTCTAAAGCTGTTTAAATCATCATAATGTGATTTTATTACAATACACACCACCTTGGGAGACAGAGCAGGGTAAGATCTGAAAAGGTGGTTTGTAAACATGTAAAATAATATACATTTCCTGCAGTGGTGCTTTAACACAGAGCTTGCATGTCTAAAGAGTTGATGTGAAGGCAAGAAGCAGCCCACCTGAGGCCAAATGTCTCTCAGTGGGTCTGGTAACAAAATAAGCTCCATGGTAACAGACCTTCTTCCTACAAACATGAATGTTGCTCCTACTTCCAAAAAAGTTTTGTGGCAGTGTTCTCTGGTATAAAAGCTCCCTGAGCTGTGTTTATCCATGTATAGGCCTTAATTATTTAACAGATGTCAAAACCAGGTATTACCGAGTGAGAGAGAGAATACATTAAAAGTGGTAATTGAGTCTACCAGTCTGTGTGTAGTTGTGGGATATACATGGATATGAGCAATGCCCATCCAGTCAACACGACACCCATCCAATGTA
>NC_133771.1:28623476-28632872 GCF_003597395.2 Chelonoidis abingdonii | reverse complement strand
AAAGGGCCAAAGGCTAGCAACACTTTCCCAAACACACAGAAGCTCCCAGGCAAAGCAGTTCTGACCAGTTACATACAGCATGCACTAGTACACAGCAACCTTTAATAACCTGTCCTTGAGAAGGCGAACAGCCCTAGCTAAACCGTAACAAAATCTTCCGCAGTCCCTTACAATAATGATGCACTAGTAATTTTTCACATATGCAGCTATTGTGCATTGCACAGCTTAAATATAGTAGATGTGTTACTTGTTATAACAACTGTATTTCTGCTGAGAAGAGGCCCCAGGAGGATAGTCACGCAAGACTGCAACTGAGCAGATATTAAACTTCACACACAAGAAGTGTCTCTTGCAGTTGAAATTCATCATTGTGCTGTTAAACTGCAGCAGACTTGGATGTAGTTTGCTGTAATTAGGCTTTAAGTGCATACATCCAACAGCTGGGTTTCTTCTGCAGATTTAGAAAGGAATATACCATACAAAATGAGAATTTAGCCCCCAGAGTGCTATCAATGGTGGTGGACATGGTTGAAATGGAAGAATTGCAGAGGAAATCTTTCTTTCTTTCTTTCTTTCTAGTTCTTGAAATAGTAACACACAAAATATATAATGAATTTTAAAATATATATTAATACCATCCCCCTTATATTGTGAATGCTTACAGGCCTTGGTTGTGCCTTGAAGCCTGGAGCAATGCAGAAGTGCAAGAGCCCAGGCTATTTCCAGGAATAACTGTGTCTCAAGCGGGTAAAATACTGCCAGGAAATGCAGGGATGTATATTTACCCCATTGCTTGGGAAAGGATGGCTATGCTCCCACATTTGAGAGGATCATGAAGCCTGGATCCTGCCACTTCTTCTAACCCAGCGCATCTGCAGTACCCTGGAGCCCACCAGCACACCTAAGATTTAGTCAGGGGTATTTATAGTACAAGTCATGGACAGGTCACAGGCCACGATTTTTTGGTTATTGCCCATGACCTGCCTATTGCCCGTGACCTGCCTACTTTTACTAAAAATACCTGTGACTAAATTGTAGCCTTAATTATAAGACCTGTATGGATCACTGTGATCATCCAGGATGAACTCCTGTATAACACAGGCCACAAGATTTATCTGTATTAATTTCTACTTGAACTAGAGCCTATCTTTTAGAAAAACTTTGAAACTTGATTTTAAATTTGCCAGTGATAGAGAATCCACCACAACCCCTTGGTAAGTTGTTCCAATGGTTAATTATCCTCACTGTTAAAAATGTGCAACTTATTTCCAGCCAGAATTTGTCTAGCTTCAACTTCCAGGCATTGGATCTCATTATACCTTTGTCTGTTAGACTGAAGAACCCATTGTCATATTCCCCATGTAGGAACTTAGATTGTGATGAAGTTACCCTTTAACCTTCTCTTTGTTAAACTTAAATATATGAGCCCCTTCAGTCTATCACTGCAATGTATATTTCCCTAGGTTGTTTGTCTGTTTTTCTGATTTTATATATATATAAAGCCTCCATGTCCTCCTTTGGCCAGCTCACTATACCGGCAGGGTATCTGATGACCGGCAGGGCGTATCCGTTGATGGCATGGATCTTGTTCTTCCCACTGAGCTGGCTCTTCAGGACCTGTCTTATCCTTTGGTGATACTTGGATGTTGCTGTCTTCCTTGCCTTGCTTCCTGCATCGTGGTTCCATGTGACTGCGGAGCGCCAAGTACTTGTAGCTGGTCTGTATGTCAGCCTATTGTGGCCCGCTGGTCGTTCCACTCCATCAGTCCTTGACTAAACTCCCCTCTCTTCACTACCGATCCGGCCAACTCTCCAGTCCGATCGACATCCCGATATCCTCACTGGTTAGATCCGCCGTCAGGTGGATTAGCGAGTCGATGTCTCGTTCATTCTTAGCATACAGCTTGATGCCATCCAATGTAAGGAGTGGCTGATGGGTAGTCCACTCCTGAACCTGTACCCGTATCCAGTCCTTGTGATTAATCTGGCTGAGGGGTTTTAAGCCTATGCAGAACAGCCAGCGGGGGACATGCATCACCTTGGTATATGCAGCACTTGATGCGCCATCTTGTGCAGTTGCCTTGAGTTGACTTCTAGTGTTGTCTTCCATAGTCCCATTGAGTTCTTGAGGAAGGGCCTTAGTGGCCTGTTGACTTCTGTATCGCGCCAGAACATTCACAGATCCCCCTGCGCGCATGGAGTCATAGGCTTGCCGATAGTCAATCCAGGCTGTGCTCGATGTGGTCTGTTCTAACTTGAAGTCTTGGGCGATCTGCTCTATCATGAGGCACTGGTTGTTTTGAGCTCTGGTGTTGTCCCAATGCCCTTTCTGAGCTGTGCTCATGTACTGCCCATGGTGGTCCTGATAGCTTGGCAGCTATGATGCCTGATAAGACTTTCCATTTTGTGAGGAGGCAAGGTTATTGCCGGTTAGTTTGGCCGGTTCTGTCCCCTTGCACGGGTCTTTCAATGATCAGCATCTGTCCTTCCTAGTGTGTGTAGCCAGTTTGGGTGCGTAGCCGGCATGCTAGCAGCTGGTTCATTCTGTTGCTGCTAGGTCGTTAATTGCATACATTTAAAAAAAAGTCCCTCTCCCCCATGGGTGGGATGTGTCTTCCTCAACCTCGGTCCTCTATCACCAGAGGCGGGAGTTTGAGGGTTCTGCGCAGGT
Source organism: Chelonoidis abingdonii (assembly GCF_003597395.2). Lineage (NCBI taxonomy): Eukaryota > Metazoa > Chordata > Testudines > Testudinidae > Chelonoidis > Chelonoidis abingdonii. Next base: position 28,630,201 of record NC_133771.1, on the reverse strand, counting down.
ACTTAGCTGTTCCTAGAGCACTCGGCCACCCTCTGGACAGCGAGCTTCTGGATGTTGCTCTCCGTGGCGATCGTTGAAGCCACTCACGTCAGTCTAGAGTCACAGCCCCGAGTGCTCCGACCACTCACTGGGACCACTTTGGCCTTCACTTTCCCCAGCCTCTCTTAGTTCCTCTTTCAGGCCCTGGGTACATGCTCCCAGCTTCTCACATGCCTTCTCCTGATGTTGCTGTCCACTTGGCACTGCGTATATCTATCGACCACCGCCTGTCTCTTCTGTCCTTGGTTCTATCCACGATGCCTGGTTGATAAGCCAGTACCTTGCCTGTCCCGTCTGGAGCTGGAAGTCCCTACAGATCTTAGCCCTGAGCTATTTCTCGACAACCTGTCTGTGAGATCTCCCCATCTGTCTTGGGGGGTCTAGCCCATATGCTGTGCAGATGTTCCTGTAGCACCATTGTCCAGCCACTTGGTTGTGCATTTCCGTGTCATGCCTGTTCCTGCCTTGCTATCTTAACATCTCTGCCACTATGTGTTGGACTGTCCTCTGATGGCCTCTCGGCAGCAGTCTGCACCTTGGGTCCTCTCTAGTTGTGGGGTGAACCCCTGCTTCAATGGATCTTGGTGCTCACTGCCTGGCCTGTGGCTGCTATGATCAGTTGCCTCAGTGCTGTCTTTTAGTCCAGCTTTTTCCAGCCCACTGTAGGATTTTCCCAGTGTCCAGCCACCCAGCTATCTGTCGATGTATAAAAAAAAAAATAAAAAAAAAAAAAAAAAAAACAAAAAAACCAAACAAAAAACATCCCATGCGGTCTTGTGCTTGTCAGGGGCCACTTCTTCTGCTTGGACTCTTCGCTCCATGTCCTGCTGCTGCCGTCAGGCATTCCTCTCAGCAGCTCATCTTTGGGGCCATCTTACTGATGTACTCCTGGATGTTCCGGGTTTCATCCAGGACAGTGGCTTTGATGCCTCACTCAGCCCCGCCCGCCTTCTTTCGGCCTGGTAGACAGTCTCTGGGTGTTAGACTTGGGTGGAAACCTCCGTGCATTGTGAGGAAGCTTCCGGGTCTTCACATGGCAGCTTCCATGTCCCCTTTGGCCAGCTCACTTACCGCAGGGAGCTGTGATGGCATGGATCTTGTTCTTCCCACTGAGCCTGGCTCTTCAGGACCTGTCTTATCTTTAGGGATACTTGGATTTGCTGTCTTCCTTGCCTCCTCATCATGGTTTCCATGTGACTGTGGGACGCCAGGTACTTGTAGCTGGTGCTGGATGTCTGCTATGTGGGCCCGCTGATAGTTCACCCCATCAGTCTTGCTACCTTCCTCTCTTCACTACCATCCGCCACATCTCTCCAGTCCGATGACATCCGATATCCTCACTGTAGATCCGCGTCCAAAAGGTGGATGTAGCGAGTCGATGTCTCGTCCTTCGTTAGCAATACGCTTGATGTCATCAGTGTTTCCATGTTGTGGACTGGCGGGAACGCCAATGGGTACTTGTAGCTGGTCTGATGTCCTGCTATGTGTGCCCGCTGTTAGTTCCTATCCATCCAGGGTCTTGACTACCTTCCCTCTCTTCACTACTGGTATATGCCGCACTTGATGGCCACTTGTGCAAGCTGCCTTGAGTTGACTTCAAGTGTTGTCTTCCATAGTCCCATTGAGTTCTTGAGGAAGGTCCTTAGTGTTCTGTTGACTTTTGTATAGCTCCAGACATTCACAGATCCACGTGTGCGGCATTGAGTCGTAGGCTTTCCTGTAGTCAATCCAGGCTGTGCTCAGATTGGTCTGTCTAGATCTTATGAACAAAGAACACATCCAGCAAAATGAGCCAATTAAACCATATTAATATAGCACAAAATGTTATTCTAATACCACAATACATGTTGAGTGAATTCACATATATTATGTCCCAATGCAAGAAGTGTCAGATTTAATTTTTGACACAATGAATCCACTTGTAAATAAGTAAATAGACTATTGTTCAGTTCCTGCATCCAGCCTGATACACCTCACTATCAAGGGAGAGAGGCAAAGCATTGCAAAGACTTGTTAGCACTGTGTATCCTAAATTGAACTATTCTGGTGTGATGAAATTTTCTGAGACCGGGTATTATACTTGCCATATATAACTTCAACAACTGAATTTTGCTTACTTTGTAGAGCCTGCACAAGAAGCTCTATGGGCATAGGTACTGACTCCATGGGTTCTCAGCCTAGCACCCACCGACAGCCCCCCCATCAGCATCTCACCTTCCCGCCAGTGCCTCCTGTCTGCTGGCGGCCCCGCTGATTAGCACATTCCCCTCCTCCCTAGCACCTCCTACCTGCCACGGGTCAGCTGTTCTGCGACGTGCAAGAGGCACTGCAGGTGGAGGAGAGAGGAGTGAGGGTGGGGCGTGCTCGGGAGAGGACGGAACAGGGTAGGAAGAGGTGGGGTGAGGATGGCCCTTGGGGGAAGGGATGCACTGGGGGCAGTCCTGGGACGGAGTTGGGAGGGAGCCCTCCTCCCCCCACCCAACACGTTAGAAAGTAGGTGCCTATGTCTAAGGGTGTCACTATGACAACTTGCAAAGTCTTTTGACCTTAACAGTAAGCAGTTCCATGTCAGTGTTCATTGTACAAGCACATATTCTAAGGCCAGTCAATCTGGGTAACTGGTCTCTAATCTTTCCCATAACAGAAGGTGGTGAATCAATTCAGATGATTCCAAATAAGTGGTTTGTTGAAATGATTGCGTGATTTGTATATTCTAAGCTCTCTTGGGCAAGGACTGTTATTTCTATATGTTTATACAGCACCTAGCACAATGGGTTCCTGGCCTCTAGGGACTACCACAATATAAATGTTTGATAATGAGACACTTGTGCCACCCTACAGCAGTGACACCAGAAGGAAGGAAAAGATATGGAGGTGAGACAAGATAGGTCACTTAACATAATATATGTTTACAAATATGAAGCAACTGGAAAGGTTTCATTAAAGATATTTTCTTGGCATTTAGTGTGTGTGATATATATTCAGTATAAATGATCATCTCTATTACTGTCATGGTATAATTCCCCACTCTGAACCTTAGCGTCCAAAAGATGGGGTACCAGCATGAATTCCTCTAAGCTCAATTACCAGCTTAGTACTTGTAGTGCTGCCACCAACCAGGAATTCCAGTGCCTGATACACTCTGGTACCCCCAAAACCTTGCCCAGGGAACCCCAAGACCCAGATCCTCTGGATCTTAACACAAGGAAACTAAACCCTTTCCCCCACCGTTGCCTCTCCCAGGCTTCCCCTCCCTGGGTTCCCCTGGAAGATTACTGTGATTCAAACTTTGAATCTTAAAACAGAGAGGAAAATTCACCTTCCCCTCCTTCTCTCTCCCCTCCAGACTCTCCTGAGAGAGAAAGTAATCCTGTACACAGAGAAAATTAACTTTCTCTCCCCTTCCCTCCTTTCTCCCCACCAATTCCTGGTGAATCCAGACCCAGTTCCCTGGGGTCTCACCTAGAATAAAAAAACAATCAGATTCTTAAACAAGAAAAGCTTTTAATTAAAGAAAGAAAAAAAGTAAAATATCTTTGTAATTTAAGATGGAATATGTTACAGGGTCTTTCAGCTATAGACACTTGGGAATACCTCCCAGCCTAAGTATACAAGTACAAAATTAAAAAATCAAATTTGCAGCCCTCCTTCCAAAATACACAATTTGAACTCCTTCCAGCCAAATACACATTTGCAAATAAGAAAACAAACATAAGCCTAACTCGCCTTATCTACCTAGCACTTACTATTTGACATTAGAAGAGCCTGGTAGTGCAGAGAGATTGGAGAAAGAGACCTGGTTAGCGCGTCTGGTCACTCTCAGACCCAGAGAGAACAACAACCAAATTCTAACAGCACACACAAAAACTTCCCTCCCTCAAGATTTGAAAGTATCCTGTCCCCTGATTGGTTCTCTGGTCAGGTGACAGCCAGGCTTACTGATCTTGTTAACCCTTTACAGTCAAAAGAGATATGAAGTACTTCTTTTCTATTAACTCTTACTTATCTGTTTATGACAATTACCTTGAAATATACTTACAGTAAGTCATCGCTGCAATATATTATTGATTTATTATTTACTAAAAGATGTGACTTGCGGCAATAGCCATTTATTATGAGCATATTCTTGACCAATAGGGATTTTTGCTGTTATGCAGTAAACCATATATTCTATTAAAATGCAGAGAATAAACACCAGGTGATTCTCCACTCCAGTATATTGGTTTTGTTCCCAATTCAGAAGCTTATCCCTACTCAGCAAAGTACTTTAGCACATGATATGCTCAAATCCCATTGGATTCAGTAGAACATAAGCAGCTGCATAAGTTCTTTGCTGAACAGGGATGGACTTAAGTATATGCTTCAATGTTTTACTTAATTGGTATCATATGCAGGCATAACTCCAATGGCGTCAAACATATGTAAGTGCAGAGAATCAATCCCCTTGGTTCTTTTGTGTGTATTTTTAGTATGTTGCTCTCTGTCTCTCAGGCTTTTCAGTATTTGAACACAATAGAATGTGATTAGAAGACACATGGATCAATAATTCATCAAGGATGAAAATAATTCTCTCTCTTAATTTCTGAATTTCTTGGGAGCAGGGATTTTAAGTACTCTGTGTTTGCACAGTACTGAAGTCAACAGGAGAGTGCTCTCCCACTAATGTAGTGCATCTTCAAAAGACCCACTAAAGTAATACCGCTGCATTGATTGCAGTGGCGTCCATTTAGCGCTGTAGTGAAGACTAGCCCTACGTTTAAAATTGTTGCAACCACTGGCTGAAAGAGAACAAGGCCCCAGAGTGCAAGAAAAAAAATCTTTCTCCGTGTTTAGCAGGTTGTCCAAAAGTGACAGAATTCTGGCTCCATACCCCAACTTCAGCTTGAAAATTACCAGACCCCGTACGCCCCATCCCTTTTAGTCCTGATTATGATCTGGTGTTGGCTGATGAACTGTGGGGAAAAGGGAATGTAGCAGGGGTCCTTTGGGTAACCTACCTGAGTGTTGGAGTCTGCACAATTTGCACTGGGGCGGGTGAGAGTTGGTCCCTGCAGTCTGTGCCTGCATGAAAACATAATGCTTTATATTCTGTTTCTAGCTCAATATCATTACTCTTTCTATTTGCCTCTGAATTGTTCTACTCTTGCTCTTCTGTACTGGATTCATGCACATTTTTGTATTATTTTTATTATCTCTCCTACGTTGTTCAATCCCAAAATTTTATTTTTTAAAAAATAATTGCATACGTTTTAAAAAAGGAAACAATTGTAATTTCCTGCTAAATACTTGTCAACTCCCAAGTGCTGTGTGAGGGCTGGGAGAATATTGTTTTTGAATATGTTACGGAACCGGCATTTTCCCTTTCTGAATATAATCCTATTAGTCCTAGTTATATCCCCTTTTATTATGGGAACCATATTGTCTTTGCTACACTCATGCATAATCAATAGGACTATTTACATGAATAAGGCAGGAGGATAGAATAATTGTTCTCCCTCCTTGGTGTTTACACCTTTGAAATAATTGTAGACTTATCATGTCTGTCTACATTTAGACAAACTCTAATGCATTTATTTAAAACATAGTTAAGGAAATTAGATCAGGAGAACACAGTGGACCTTATTTAAAAGTGACCACTCCCAATAGTTAACACCCATGGTATCTGATATATCCCTTTATTTAGAATGTGAAATAACTGTGCACAGCGGTGTGGTGTCTGTTGGCAATGATGACTTTTTCATGGTGATCACTACATGATTGTCAGCCTGACATTGTTTCAAAAGCTTTATTTTTTGTGAAATGAGTAACAGGCAGGTTTGATGGTAAAATGAAATATGATGCACTCCCACCACCTAGAATGAAAACTATACCTAATGTTGTGCATTTGGGATACTTTAACATAAATGGAACATATAAAGAACACAACAACAAGTTGTTCTTGTGTTCGTCCCCATTTAGTGCCATTCCTTTCTCCGTTCCCCAGGATATCTCAGTCGCTACCTTTCTCCTTCCCTTGGTTTCTGCACTTTAGCTGCTCCTCACAAATTCCAAGGCTCCAGTCTTGTTCTCTGATCCTAAAGAAATTCTGTAGTATTCCAGAATCACAGAGACTAAAAGAAAACATTCATGACACTTTCCAGGCTAATGAAAATGGGTTTTCTACCCCAAACCTTTCTCAGTGTGGTTTCTGAAAAGTTCATATTATTTAGAATATGAGGGCCTGAAAAAATCATGGAGTAAAATTTTAAAACCCAAACAATTTTTGATTAAGTAACCTATAAATGTCCATAAATTTGGCAATTCCCAAATTCTCTGAGAATTCTTCATGCCCTGCTCAAGTATTCAATGTTAGAGGGGCTTAGCATGGAAGTGTGGTTGAGACTTCACAGTTAAAGTTGCCTCTGGCAACTCCACAATATGGCCTGGTAGCCATTTATTTCAGTGAGAGTGGCATTAGACCTATTTTCTCAGATCAAGAACTGACTCTTGCACAATTTAATTAAATGGGACTATCATAGCTTTCCTACTCAGATTTGAACCTTAGCGTTCATAACCTGAGCAGCTAGCATGAACCCCTCTAAGCTTAATTACCAGCTTAGATCTGATCTCGCTGCCACCAGCCAAGAATTTCCAGTGTCTTGGCTCACTCTGGTCTCCCCAAAACCTTCCCTGGGGGACCCCAAGAC
>NC_133771.1:28601141-28622878 GCF_003597395.2 Chelonoidis abingdonii | reverse complement strand
AGCAAAACAATTTAAAAGACTATACTTTTGCTAACTTTGTACTTACAACTGGGAAACAGAAGATTAGAAGGACTGGAAATAGACACTCTCATAGCTGAGAGAGCACAGAACAGACAAAGACACAGAGCCAAACATTCCCTCCCTCAGCTTTGAAAAATCCAGTTTCCTGATTGGTCCTCTTGTCAGGTGTTTGGTTCTCTTTGTTAACCCTTTACAGGCGAAAGAAACATTAACTCTTAGCTATCTATTTATGACAGGGACCTGCTCCCATTTACTTCAATGGAGTCAGTGGTGACTGTTTGAAAACCCTTAAACATAATCAATTAGCAATTTTAGTTCTTGTACTGAATGTAACTGTTACTATAATAAAGGTGTGACACACTGGAATGCTGGCCAGACAGGAGTCAGGGTAGAGATACTACCCCTGTCAAATGAAAGGGGTTATTGGCAATTGACCCCAACACTTACTGTTATTGCAGGGATGTTACATTCAACATACTATCTAAAGAATTCACAGTGGTGGTGGATGTTTGAATATTCCTGCAATAATGTAAATGTTTATCAGAGCCCCTCTCTCTCTTTTAGTCCCAGCATACCCTTTGAAAGTCTCCATTTGAATGTTGATGTTTTTTCCTGGTAAAATTTTCTAACAGCTATATTTTTGCTAGGTAGCCCAAAACAATCATCCCAATCATGTGTTTCAAAGAAAGCTTGAAGTTGATCAAATATATATTTTATTTAAACCTTTACTGTCATGAATGTAATTGTTACAATTTTAAAAGCTGTTAGCTACAGAGAGAATAATTTGGCCAGTTTTAGATATGCAGCACATGCTTTTTCAATATACATATAATTACCCTTTTACACTGACACTTTAAAGGGATAATAAGGCCATAAGCAACATTTACTAATCATGTCTAGGCAAATTCTCCAGTGGTTTATACTGTGTACATCCCTAGTGACTTCACTGAAGGTGAGCAGGTGTGTAGATGGGAGCAAAGTGTGGCCTGTCAAACTTTGCCTGGTATCAGATTGGCAGCTCCAGGATGTTCAAAAGAAACTCCTTGGAAGAGATTTTAATTAAATTAAAAGGTAAAAGAGTTCTTATGAGAGGGAAAGAAAAGCAGAATTTGATTCAGAAGCAGTTGCCTGGGATGCCTGCAGAAACTAATATATACCACTTTACATTTTGCAAAGCATCACATTTCATTTTTAGTTACAGTGTTTTTTTCACTCTACATCACTGCTGTCCAGGGAGGCTATAAAACTGCTCGTCTGCAGTGGTGCTATAGTCTTAAGTAACATTTTCTGGAACTTCTGCATATCAGCTATATGACCATCATAGTTATATTCCCTGGATTTCCACTGCCTGACTTCTTATATTATCATTTTTTTAAAAAACCACTGCAAATCAGCTGTTTGCTCATTCAGTCTCATCTAGGTAGCCACATTCAAATAGACTTCCAGGACAAGGCTGGAAATGTATTGCTGAAAGGCAACTGCAGAACCATCCAAATTCATTACAACCATGCTGTGGGAATGGTGATGGTAGTTCTAGGGAGCGAGAATGGAGATTTCCCCCTCTCCCCTGAAGAGAAGTTATTGGCTGTCTAGCACATTTGTAACATAGCAGTACTGGTGTTCAGATAAAAAAAATAAGTATCTGGGTAAACAAACAGGAACATGTAGGAGAGGTTGAAAAACATTATAGCTTTTAGTGCTGCTTAACAACCTGCCAGTTTTTATTATTTTTTCCAGAACAGGTCCTCCCACTGAAAGCTTTTTGTTTTAAATCCATAATTGCAGTTAGCAAATTATCTACTAAATGGAACTTTAAATGAAACTCATTAACTACAATGTATTAATATTCTGATATCTGCAGCATGTTCCATGTACATACTTTCCAGCACTTACTTTATGTATATTAAAAAAAATCTCAATATTACAGAAAAACATGAGAGAGACCCACACAGAATGCAGATCACCCTCAGAAACACTGCTGAATCTGCATCCTCAGCAGACTGCCCACAGGCATGCCGAGGAAGGCCACCTGACAGCTGTGCTTGGGGCAGCAAAAAACATAAGAGTCGTCCCTGATTGCCACATTTACTTACAAATTGAAAATAAAATCAGTTATTTGAAATGAAGACTGTACGATAAATATAAATGACCTATGGTAAGACCATCCATTTGTCTTTTCAACACTGGATCCTCTATCTTTGCTATAAGACAAACATCATAGGGAGTTGTAAATTACATTTTTGCACTATGTCCTGTGAACATTGTTCTGGTTCTGAGAAAGTGCCGATTACTCTTTGCAGCATAGATGTGAAGAAAGTGTCATGAAGGGGAAAACATGGTCATGTTTGTATGCAGGCATAAATATCTAGAATGAGAGCTGTAGTCATACATTATACAGGTGAAAATGTCAAAGTACAAGTGATGTCCAATGCAGGTGAGCTGCTTAAACCTGCTGGACCAGAAGGGAGCCTGATATTTCTAAGAGTAGGAGTGTCCATTCCAACATCACAGGAGATTTTTTTTTGTTTGTTTCTAGTCACATTTCTCTAAGGACAGTTTAGAATGCCAGTATAATTGGGATGGCATTTGGAGCTGCTGTATGTCAGATGTACAAGAGTCAGAGACATTGTGCTGGCTGGAGAGATATTGCAATGTCAAGTCAATGGTTGTAGCCATGTCAGGATGTGTCCCCATACATCATCTACATGTTTATTTTATTTTAATTTGTTTTTCCTATTATTAAGAAAAGTAATATGTAAAAAAAATCCAGTGTCTTACACTAAGTTTTCACTAAGTTTTAACTTATTCTACATATCTTTGCTTTTCCTGTGTCAACTTTGGACCCAGTCCTTCCCCTGTGCTAAGAAAATTCTGTTTAATCCTTTGAGCACTAAACTTTAATCACAATTGAAAACTGTTAATTTTCACATATATTACAGAACATTTCTAATGAGGCTTGGGGTACATGAACATATGGCCTTAGCCACATCCCTTTGAGTCTATCAAAGAATGTCCATAAGGAAGCAATGAGATTCATGTGCCGGCGGATACATCAGGCACAGGTTTTGACATTAAAAACTCAGCATGTGGCAATAGCACACAGCAGTGCTTTAGATTCCCAATGTTTCCGCCTGTCCAGCAGAAAGGAGATATGGAATACAAATTGGCAGTAAAAAAAATTCCTGACTGTGTATCAGTCAAAAATGACTCTGTAGGAGGGTCAGGCTATTGGGTATGTGCTGGTGAACCATAGTGATTTCAGTGCAACAATGTAAAAGCAACAAAGCACAGCAAAACATGCTGGGAATTCAGAGCCAGCAGTGAAACAATTACATTTTATTGACATCAGCTTATCCTGATTAATTTTTCCTTTATATTTGTGTAGCTTGTATTGAAGAAAGCATAAGTATAATCATGTTCAGTGATATGCACACTTTGTTGGGAAGAAAGTCTTCCATTTTCTTTGTGGTATATCTCAGTTTATTTATCATCTTATCTGGCTCTCATTTAAGGCACAGTATCAGTGACTGAATGATTTCTAAATAGATCAAAACCCACCATCCTGTGTATGGCTCTGGATTGAGCTAGCATGAGTGACTCCCTTGGGAGTCGGTGTTTATTACACTACAAGAAGACTAATAATGACATTGAAAACAATATGGAGCAAACTGAAGACATGTCACTAGATGGCAGTGTGTCTGCCAGTCTTTACTATTATTTCACATTTCATTCTGATTCATAGATATTCAACCGCAATTCAGTGCACAACGTGCATATTAATATTAAATTAATGTATTTTGGTTAATATTAAAACAGAAACTGTCAAAGGATTTAATGATGATTTGTTACTTATTCTAAGAAGTAGAATATCTACTATTTGTCTTTGTAAAATGACGATTATTCCAAAGAGCGTAACAGTAACACGTTTACACTGTAAATGTGTTGAACTATTTGCAGTTGCTGGGAGCTTTCAGTTGTTTTTATTTTTTAACTGAATTCTGGAATTTCAGAATTTAATTGTGATACTCTGTAAGAAAACTAAACCAGGTATAGTCCATTCTTCTGTATTTTTTTACTTATATTTTTACTTATGAGTAGGGCTGTTAAGTTATTACAAATATTAATTGTGATTAATCGTGCAATTAAAACAATAATCACAATTAATCACACTGTTAAAGAATAATGAATACAATTTATTTAAATATTTTGGATGTTTTCTAAATTTTCAAATATATTGATTTCAATTACCACACAGATCACAATGTGTACAGTGATCACTTTATATTATATTATTATTACAAATATTTGCACAGTGAAAAACAGAAAAAAATATTATTTTTCAAGTCACCTAATTCAAATAATGTTGTGCAATCTATTTATCATGAAAGTTGAACTTAAAAACGTAGAATTATTAAAAAAAACCTGCACTCCAAAATAAAACAATGTAAAACTTTAGCTCCTACAAGTCCACTCAGTCCTACTTCTTCTTTAGCCAATCGTTCAGACAAACAATCTCGTTTACATTTTCAGGAGCTAATGCTGCCACTGTTTACAATTAACAGAGAGGTAGCCATGTTAGTCTGGATCTGTAAAAGCAGCAAAGAGACATGCATCTGACGAAGTGAGTTTTCACCCACAAAAGCTCATGCTCCAAAACGTCTGCTAGTCTATAAGGTGCCACAGGATTCTTTGCTGCTTTTACTGTTTACAATGTCACCTGAAAATGACAACAGGTGTTTGCATGGCACCGTTGTAGCCAGCATCGCAAGATATTTATGTGCCAGATGTGTTAAAGATTCATATGTACCTTTATACCTCAACCACCATTCCGGAGGACATGCGTCCATGGTGATGATGGGTTTTGCTCGATAACAATCCAAAGTAGTGTGGACCAACGCAAATTCATTTTCATCATCTGAATCAAATGCTACCAGCAGAAGGTTGATTTTCTTTTTTGGTGGTTTGGTTCTATAGTTTCTGTGTCAGAGTGTTGCTCTTTTAAGGCTTCTGAAAGCATGCTCCACACCTCATCCCTCTCAGATTTTGGAGGGCACTTAAACAAACAACATGTGCTGGGTCATCATCTGAGACTGCTATAACATGAAATATATGACAGAATGTGGGTAAAACATAGAGCAGGAGACATAATTCTCCCCTAAGGAGTTCAGTCACAAATTTAATTAATACAGCATGTCCTCTGGAATGGTGGCCGAAGCAGGAAGGGGCATATGAATGTTTAGCATATATGGCAATGCTGGCTACAAAAGTGCCATGCAAACGACTGATCTCACTTTCAGGTGATATTGTGAATAAGAAGCGTGTAGCATTATGTCTCGTAAATGTAAACAAACTTGTTTGTCTTAATGATTGGCTGAACAAGAAGTAGGACTGACTGGATTTGTAGACTCTAAAGTTTTACATTGTTTTGGTTTTCTGAGTGCAGTTACGTAACAAAAAAATCTACATTTGTAAATTAAACTTTCACTATAAAGAGATTGCACAAGAGTATTTGTATGAGGTGAATTGAAAAATACTATTTCTTTTATCATTTTTACAGTGTAAATATTTGTAATAAAAATAATGGTATAAAGTGAGCACTGTACACTTTGTATTTTGTGTTGTAATTGAAATCAATATATTTGAAAATGTGGAAAAACATCCAAAAATATTTAATACATTTCAATTGGTAATCTATAGTTTAACAGTGCAATTAAAAGTGTGATTAATCGTGATTAATTTTTTAAATTGTGATTAATTTTTTAAGTTAATCACATGAATTAACTGTGATTAATTGACAGCCCTACTTAGGAACTGTTTGTGTTGTTTCAAGTGAGTCTTAATAACTGGAACATTTTCTTAGCACTGGCTTTTCTAGATATGAGAGACAGAGTAGCAGACAGTCTTTAGAAATGTTTGCCAATAAATACTGCTATGTGGGGCTAATCGAAAACCCACTGAAATCAGTGGAAAAACTCTCAATCATTTCAGTGGGCTTTGGATCAGGCTGTATATGAGTGGCAGAGAAGACAATCCTTTCCACCCACCAAAGTGGACACCTCAGATCCATGGTTTATCCAACTTCTATAAGATCAAGAGATCAGACTTCTTATTGCCTCCTGATTATGCTGAATCACACTGAACTCATTCCTAGAACTCATCTCCAAAACTGTTCTTCAACAATACAGGCTGATGTATTCCAAATGGCCTCTAGACCGGAGACATCATACAAACATAACTTGGAAGCTGCATTGAACCTGGTGGAATGAGCCCTGAATCTCTCAGAACAGGAACCTCAGCTACACTGCAATATTCTTGAATACAAAATCTATTCCATTTAGAAAACCTTTGACTGAGACAGATTCCGCAGTACAATCATCACCACTTATCACATAAAGTATAGGGCAAATCTAATGTATGTAATCTCAGTGAGTGGTTTCAGGGGCTTGTTCACTTTAGGAAGAAATGGAAAAAAAATTGGATCACATTATTTTTATTTTTAAAAAATACACTGTTAAGGAAAGATCAACTACCAAAGCCTGGAGCCCATTCACTGTCTGAAATTGGTGATTGGGAACATAAGTCATTTAGAGAGCCTCTATCTTTGGGCTCAAAGTGTGACTCAGTCAGTGCACTCCAGACCAGATCAGAATCTGTGTTAGTGGATGTTCTCGTGCTGCAAGGAACTCCTGTCACAGTAGGAAGGCTATGCATAGAACGTCCTATGTAACAATGGGATGAATTCTGAATGATACCAACTGTAATGGTGGCTTGCCCATGGGTTGGATAGCCTGGGGCTAAGCCAGTCCTGATTATAAGAAAAGCCCCACAGGCAGGGCCGGTGCAACCATTTAGGCGGACTAAGCGGTTGCCTAGGGCGCCGAGATTTGGGGGCGCCAAAAAGCACCCCCCAATTATTTTTTAAATGGTTGAGCAGCCCAGCTACTAGGACAGAGAGGGAGTCTGAGCTGCTGGCGGCAGCCGGCAGCCCAGGTTGTCCCCTGGGTCAGGGCGCCGCCACGGCAGGGAGCAGCCCAGGAGCCCCCTGGGTCAGGGCGCCGCCGCGGCAGCCGGCAGCCCAGGGTGTCCCCTGGATCAGGGCGTCACTGCGGCAGCCAGCAGCCAAGGAGCCCCCTGAGTCAGGGCGCCGCGGGAGAGGGCGGCGGGCAGCTCCCATGGAGCTGCCGCAGTGGTGCCTGCAGGCGGTCTGCTGGTCCCCAGCTCGGATGGAGCTGCCGCAGTCGTGCCTGCAGACGGTCGGCTGCTCACGCGGCTCCGGTGGACCACCCGCAGACACCACTGCGGTAGCTCCACTGGAGCCGCGGGACCAGCACACGGGGCAGCGAAATTGCCGTCCGCCTAGAGCGCTGAAAACCCTAGTGCCGGTCCTGCCCACGGGAGAGGAATCAAGCTATTCCAATATAAAAGGCAGCAGGAAGCTGGGTGGCCTTGTTCAGAGAATAGCCGAGACTACCAGTGGTCAGAAACTTGGCGGAAAACTCGGGATGCTCAGGAACCAGGAGACTTTTGAGCTTGGATCAGTGGAAAGAGCAGCTAGGAGGAGCAACGCTGGCTTCTGCAGACTCCTAGCATGATAAAGTCTGTGAGTGGGAGTTAAAGAAAGGAAGATGAATTGGAAAACTGTGTTTGTTCTGGACTGTTGAGTGCTGTTTTTGACAAACTCTTTTGCCAGCCTGAGGAAAACTGGTGACAAGTGAATTAAAGGATTGAGTTTAGAAAGTCATGGGAGACGGAGTTCTTAAAGAGACCTGTGTGAAGGGGAACTAGAAGCAGAATGGCCACGCATGCAAACAATGCCATGAGGGGGCTTGGGAGGTGGTAAGAAGCCACTGCACAATACCAAGTCTGACCCAGATTTTTTGGGTTAAAGAAGACAGTCCATAATTGTAGAAAATGGCACTGTTATTTTGAAGACCAGACATAGAATTTGCCATTAAACTTCTTCTTTTACCAAAATTATTAAACCAATGACATAAAATATTTTAATATCTATAACTTTGTAAAAAAATGAATAAAAATAATATGAATTGGTTTTAAATTGTAATACGACATTAAATGTGTGCATAGGGCCCCAGCTCCAGGGGTCACATAATGCTGTCAGAGCCTCAGCTTTCATTTGAAATAAAATGGCTCCTAGTTCTCATATTGGTCGGGTGGAAAACTTGAACGGAATGCAACTGCTGCAGTGATGTCTGCAAACACTTAGAACAAGAGATTCTTCTGATATGCGCTGCCTTATACTGCTTGGTGGACTGATAACACAGAAACATTCGGCTCTAGGGGCACTGCCAACACTCTCCCTGCAGACCTCCATGTGTAGGATTCCTCACTGCCATCATCCCACAGATCTGCAAAGGTGGTGTGAGTAGGGGCTCCCCCTCACAAAGTCCTCCTCTCGGGCATATAAATGCTAATCATTTTATTGCCCTTTTCTGAACCTTTTCTAATTCCAATATAACTTTTTGGAGATGAGGCGAACACATCTGTATGCAATATTCAAGATGTGGGTGTACCATGGATTTATATAGAGGCAATATGATAATTTCTGTTTTATCTGTCCCTTTCTTAATGATTCCCAACTGCTTCAGTCTTTACCTGCAAAAAGAACTGCATCTTGCTATCACTTAACAGGAGATGTGTAAATGTTAGTCCTCTATTCAATACTCCAATATGATGAGCCAAATTTTCAAAAGAAGGCACTTATGTTCTGCATGCAAAAATACCTCCATGGCTAATATGTGGATTAGAATATGCCCTTCCATATGCACAAAAGATAAACCCTGCACACTCAATTTCTTATTATATGCATATGAGTGTTTTGCAATGGTAATTTGAAAATTTGGCCTTGTGGATATATTTACACATTTGGATTCTGCGTAAATCACATTGACTGAATCCATGATAAAAAATGTAGAGGCCCAAATATTCTAATCTGAGTGCCTAACTCTAAAGACTGATCCTAAAACGTTTGTTAGGCTCCCAGATAAAAATGGGCTGGTTTCCAAAAGTATTGAGCACCTTCAGCTCCTGTTGTCTAACAGGATTGTGGCTGTTCAGAAGTCTTGGAAATCAAACTTGTATTAAGGTACCTCTGCATGGAGTTAAGAACCTTATTTTAGAAAGTCTAAAATTTTGGCTATCTTTAAAAAAAAGCAAATTTTATTGACACTTATGTAAAATAGCTCTTTTGCTGTTCCCTATTTGTTGCATTTAACTGACCCTGTTCCCTGTATCTCCTTTAATACAGAGCAGAATCTTTATTTGGTCTTTTTCATTTTAACAAGGTTCTTTATTCCTTTTTATTAATCCCCATTGTAACCGGGCGAGCTCACCCCTGCAGCACCTCCTGCTAGTTGCTTCGGGGAATTAGCTCGAATATGCCGCTCAGAGCGCCCTTTGCTGGCCAGTGATCCACCTTCTGGCCCCGTGTCCCTCCCTGGACCCCGGTGCCCCTTTTACATGGGGTGCTGCCTCCCTGGCAGTAACCCCTTTCTCTTAGGGGTTTCCCCTCCCCAGGGAACCTCCCCCACTCTATCCCCACTTTGCCTCAGGATCTTGGCAACTGCCCAGTCATTAGCTAGCCCCACGCCCTGGGGCAGACTGCAGTAAAAGCCTCTCATCATCAGCAAAAGGGTTTGGGCCTGCTGCCTTGGCCTACCCCTGGGTTGCACCCTGCAACCCAGATACCTCCTGGCCTAATTCTAGGCCGCAGCCTGGGGCTTTCCAGGCAGGGGCTCCCCAGCTCCTCTGCCTTTCCCCAGCCCTGCTTCACCCTAGGTACCTTATCTGGTCCCTTGCAGCAGCCAGACCCTTATCCCTCTGAACTCAGAGAGAGACTCCTTAGCTCCTGGCTTCTCTGCCCTTTTATAAGGGCCTGTGGCTCAGTTTGGGGCATGGCCCCAGCTGCTGCCATTTCCCCAATCAGCCCAGCTCAGAAGGCTGCTTGCTCCAGCCCCAGTCCCTTCCCCGGGCTGTTTTTAACCCCTTCAGGGCCGGAGCAGGGATCAGCCCTGCTACACCCATCTATCCAATCTTACCCAACTTTTTCATTTTAACTTAAGTTATCTTTTCCTTAATGCTAATCCTTCCCTATCCAATCTTGCAGTTATTTATCTTTGGAAAATTATTTTCTGTTGCATTATGAAATGAAATACAAACATGCCTTATCAAAATAGGCTTTGGCTTTTACCTCCTTTAATTATAACTGCACCATAAAGGAACCAAACTTGAATGATTATTTTTTCTCTATTTTATAGTGGAAGACTCCTAAGGACTGATTTACGGCAAAAATTGTATTAGAAACTGCAAGACTAAAATCAAGGGTCATTATTGAACAATTTATGTTACAAGTCACCTATTAGAGGAATATTTATGCACTAATGATGGAAAAGTGGAATGTTTTTCACACCTTTTAATATAATTATTTGAACTTGTTAGAAAGCTTTCAACCTTCACATCTACAATGTGAAATAAAATGCTAACAGCATATAAACCTTTGTGCTAATAGTCAGCAAATAACCCATTAGAACAATCTGCTCTTCTTCTACGTCTCTTTACTAAATGTACAGTATTGCATGCTGTTGAACAGTGATGTTAGCAAGTTTTTATCGTGGGAGAAATACTACCCTTGCCACCATGTCTGTGGAAGGCTCTACTTTGTGGAATCAGTGCTGCCCAGAAGAAGAGAATGGTTCACTTTTAGATCACACCTTCTGCAGGATGTAGTCCAGAGTTCAATGGATACTTCTTACCTGCTGCAAGAATTGGGGGTTGGAGCAGAGCAACACTGTGGCTCATACAGCCATTCTCCATCCACATACCAGTGAGCATGGTATGTGGGCTAAAGCTGTACCTGACATTAGAAGGTTGTAGCGGCAGTGACCAGTATTTCTGCTGCTACGTTGCAGATTGTGGGAATGTTCTTGCGAGTGCACATGCATATGCACCCCCACACACATACACACATAAAGGTGATTTGCACATAGAGCAATGCAAAGGATTTTCTCAATTAGCCAAGTGCTCATTCAGTTAAGACTCATAGAAGCAGGTGTGCTGCACAGGTTTTAAAGTCTACAGGACCCTAGGGTGAACATTCTTTAACACATCAGATGATATTTTGCATTTCCCAACTCCCAGATCCCTCTCAGCAGTGCTGCTGCCAAGTTAGTTATCCCCAATTCTGTATTTGTGCATTTGGAGTATTTTTATTTTTTTTGTCGGAGGCGTTGCCCAACTATTTTTTTCTCTTTCATTGCATTAGTGTGAGAGAATCTTTATAAATATGCACCAGGGTCTTTTATTGTAGTTTTCCTAAAAACTATTTGTTTTTATTAACATAGTTGTTGTTAATCATGTTTATTTCAGTAGTGCCTAGGGATCAACCAAGAATGGGACTCCATTGAGCTGGGGCAGAGGTCTCTTACTTACTATATGTTAGTACAATGCCTAAGAGCTTACAATCTAAATAGACAAGAAAGACACAGAGAAGAGGAAAGGAGTATAATATATAAACAGAAGTAACAATGCACTGGTGACAAACATCAAATTAGGTTTTGCATTAGAGAGTGAGTTGGATGAATTTGTGTTACATATTATTTTTCAGTACTTTTGTTCAAGGTTCACTTCTTTTATTGATAAGATGTCAGATAACTCAGTTCAATCAGTTAATAATCAAAGATATATCAGCACAATACAGAAAAGCAAATACATACCCATCTGGAAGACAGACTTGTAACTTATGTCTTCACTGTATTCCAAAATGATGAGCTCAGTTCTACTCAAATTGATAGCTCCCCTTGTTTACAACAAATAGAAAATTCTACAAATTCCACTGTATGGTTATAGATTGTACAAGTTTCATACCTTTTTTTTTTCAGAGTACAAAAGCATTTGCACCAGTTATCCCTAGCATACTGTAAGAGTTGAACAGCACACTGTTCATATTTGGCAAATGTGAACAGAACATACATCATTTCTCCAAAAAGTCCTACACATAAAAGGAAGAGAGATTATACACAGTTTACCACTGATAAATTTTACTATAAAGTTTAATTAGAGCACAAGGCATTCTGGGGCTACAACTCCATAGTTATACAGTTTAGCAGAAGTACAAAGGCATCTAGAAATATGTATTAACTAACACCATTGGAGATGGAAGAAAAAGCCTTATAGAATGTAAGCATGTGTTATAGACAGCACTATAGTCAAAGTGAAGGTGGCGAGGCATACAGGAGATTCTTTCTTTAACCCCTGATGCCCATGTATTAAGATTTTGGGTGGATGTGTTGTGTTCTGATGCTACCTTCACTGTCCTGTGCTCGATTAGCACACTGTGTGGCGGAGACATGTGAATTACATGGCACTTCCCCACTCAACTGTTTCTCCATCACTTGCCCAGAAACCTGTCCAAAGTGATCACTTTATTTTATACAGCCCCAAATTTTCTATTTACACTGTGCTGTGTTGGTTTTTGTATTGAAGAATAATAGTTGTAGACACTGTGGGGGGGTGGGAGCTGGCAAGTTTTGGCAGCTGGATAGGGAACATCTGGGGCATTGGGCACCATGGATGGGATTATGGTATGGTGGAGGAGGCAGTTGAGACTCTTGGCATTGGGAATGGGGCACTTCACTCTTTCCCATTTGGGCAGGGGCAGATAATAGTTTAAACTTGTTTTGTAGGGAGGAAGGCTGTTGTGGTTGGTTGGTGTTTTGTATTATCAAAACGCCTTGAAGCTCCAGTCATGGACCAGGACCCCATTGCACTGTAGCCGGGCTCTTTCCTTTTTCTGCTCATCTTTTGAACTCATGGTTTGTTTTCTTGTGTTGGAGTGCCCTCTGGCGTCTGTTGTCAGAATTGCTGGCTTTCTGCCTGCTGAGATTTGTCCTAGCTCTGTTTGGATTGGCAATTGAACCAAACAAAGCCTCTTGTAATTTACCTGTGTTGAGTTTGCTGGCTGGGTACTTAAGTTTCATGTTTTAACAAAAGATTCTGTAATGGGCCTCTTTAATGACTGAAAATAAAAGAATATTGCAGCGCTGTATAAGTGAAAAACAATTTTCAGAGCTCTCTAGTCCTGTAAACCCTGTCTTCCTTAAAGTAAGATGCCAAGAGCAGCAAGGAGAAAGAAAAAAACATTGCTGCGTGTAAAAACAATCTCCTTCACTCTGGGACTGTGTGATTGCTAGCAATGGCCCTCTGAAAGAGAAGGCTATTGTTCAACATGACTGATATATATGTCTCCCTAAATGAGCATCTAAAAGCGCACCGCGAAACAGCAGGAAAGAAAAATATATAAATTTTTTTTTTTTCTGTTGCTCTTAAACCCCTAATTCCTTCTGCTGTAATGCGCTAGCAGGAAAAAAAATTAATGTAGACTATGCTTATGGATTTATACTTCTCAATCCGCTGCACTCATGTGGTAATTGCGTACAGTCAGACCTAGGACTTTTAGTGTCCACAAGTCTGGTCCCTGTCCAAACCGGACTTTGCGTCCAAAGTTTGGGGGCTTACTGAATCCCTCCAAAAGCTCACTTTACCAAGCTTGGATATATCTCGCTGCTAACCAGATCAGGAATTAATCTATGGGGCCTGATCCCCTTTTCCTCCCTTTGGTGTCCCCAACCCTCCTTGGTGGGACACCAGATTCCCAATCCTTGGATGCTAAAAGCAGGGAAATAACCCTTCCCCCTCCTTATCAGGCTTGCCTGGCGGCTAACCTGTGTGACCAAAAAACCAGCTTTTCTGCTTCCCTCAGGACAATGGAGATGCAAAATACCACAGCTGGGCTCTGCCACCTCCTTTGCTCCAGGAATGAGGGAAAACTGTAACCACCAGAGAACAGAGAGAATTCTTCGTCTCTTTCCCCGTGTCTGCTCTTTCCTGGACCCAAATAGGAAAGCCCACAGCCTGGCTTTTCCCTTTCTCCCCAGGAAAAGACTTTCACAAGGTTTACAAGAAAACTTTATAGAAAAAAAGAAAGAAATATAAAACAATCATCTTGCATTAAGAAACTCAATACAGGCTCTTGCTTATAAGAAAATAATAAGAAACAGTCTGATTTAAAAGATGACCCAATTAAACCAGCACAGCAAATTAACATAACAGGTAAATACCCCCAAAACATCATAGCTGATTACTTATGCGGTTCCTGGGTACTTACAAGATGTTTAGAAGAAGTATAGAGAGAATTAGAAGAAGACTTGTTTTCCTCATAGCTAAGAAAACCAAAGACCCCGAGTAAATATCAAATTTCCCGCCCCTGACTTTAAACAATCCAGTTCTCTGATTGGTCCTCTGGTCAGGTGTTCGGTTACCCTTTTCAGGTAAAAGAAACTTAACCCTTACCTACCTATCCATTTATGACAGGTTGGTTGGTGTTTTGTATTATCAAAACGCCTTGAAGCTCCAGTCATGGACCAGGACCCCATTGCACTGCGTGCTGTTGGGCCCAGCTTTGCAGACTTCAAGTAGTCTTACTAAAATCAAATCAGGAGGCCAATTTACTTGAGTAGGTGCTATACAAGCAGGCCTCTATTCACACAGGGCCTTATCCTGCAGAAAGAGCACTTTTGGTAAAGTCCTGAATGCCCTCAACTCTCTGTCTTCAACAGGATTTTTGGGGGTCTAACGCTTTTAGGAGAGAGATTGCTACCTTGCAGCAGCATGTTTCCAGATCCTACAAACCCTTATGTATGTCACATGATTTAATTTGATATCAGTAGGACTACTTTTTATATGTAAGGGTAAAGGTTTTGTCCAATCCTGACCACAATGGGAATTTTGAATGTTTAAAGGTAGAAGGATTTTCCTTTACATATCTCTCCTATGAGGCAAAGATACAACCAGTAACTGAAGCAGATCCAAATGTACCTCTCACTGAAACAGGATTTCATGATGCCTGAATTGCACCATGGTTATTTTTTTTTCTGATTAAAAAACCCCCAGCATCACTGTTGGCAATTTTCAGAAATATCAAAGGATTTGTCTGATGTTTTCTGCTACAGCTTTTCTAATTACTTCTGTAGAAGCAAACTGCACAATATGGCAGCACATAGAGAGAGATAAAATTATAAAATATTTGATCGTGAATGTTCACAAAGCAGACCATATTTTTCCCATAAAAATATGTAGCCTTTATGTTGCATTTAATCTCTTTGCTTACAGAAAATATAAATACGTTTCTGCAGGTTAAGCCACCAATGAATCCAGAATATTTAAATGCCTGGCTTGTAGGCAGGCACTGCAGTATGTCTGTTTGCCTCAGCATAGAATAATATTGTAGATAAAGTTAGTTTTGCAAGTATATGTAAAGAACCTGCTTGCTTTACTCATGTGCATAATCCCACTGGCCACTGTATCAGTATAATTTAATTTGAAATCCACAAATTAAGCACAAAGTGCTAACCCTATATCAACAAAATTAAATGTAATTTTAGCAGTCAGCTGTAGGATTAAAAATGAGTTGGCTTTTTAACACAGATTATGAATAAACATAACGTGAAAAAACTATCACCCAGGGGCAAATTCTCCTCTTTTTTACATTGAGGTCTGGTCTATACTGCAAATTGTTTTTGACCTGATTTTTGCATATATCTACACTAAATTTGTCTCCCTCCGACATAAGCACCCAGTTACAGTGACACAATAAAACCATCTCCCTGAATGCTCAGAGGCAAGGTCAATCTACATTGGTTGGCACAGAGTGAGTGTAGACACTGCATTACGTGGATCAGCCCTATCATTCCGCCAGCAACTATCCCACAATGCCCTATCCACACACGCTAGTGGTCACTCACTCACAGTTTTGAACTCCATGCCTGGGGGTCACAGACACTGGAAGCCTGCCCTCCTACCTACTCCTGTGTTGAGCAGAAAAGACATCATTCATCTTGTTGGGCTGTGGGGAGAAGAGACTGTGCAAGCACAGCTAAGGAACAGCTGAATAAATATCGATATCTATGTGCTGACTTCATAGGGGATGCTCAAACTGGGGCACAACAGGGATAAGCAGCTGTGCTGCATGAAAGCCAGGGAACTGTGGCAGCCATGTCAGTAGGTGAGGGAAGGCAACAACAAATCTGGGGCCACCCTGCAGACCTGCCACTTCTGCAACAAACTGCATGCCAGGCTTAGTGTAGACCCCACTCCACACACAACTGTGGAAACTTTGCAGGAGCCTGACATGGACACCTCTGCAGTGCACAATGAGGAGGAGGAGGGAGGGAAGAACTAGAGGGAGATGTATATC
Organism: Chelonoidis abingdonii; assembly: GCF_003597395.2. Classification (NCBI taxonomy): domain Eukaryota; kingdom Metazoa; phylum Chordata; order Testudines; family Testudinidae; genus Chelonoidis; species Chelonoidis abingdonii. The sequence goes on along the minus strand of NC_133771.1, from coordinate 28,606,590 downwards.
ATGTGGTGAGCCATGAACTGTTTGAAACTCTACAGATCAAGTCAGTACCGCCAGGTCAGTGCAGATGAGCCTGCTAAATGAGAAGGAAGTCTAAGGGTATACATGCATTATTCCTTATAATGTGGCCTGATCTATAGACTTTGTATTAATTATATTGATTACTTAAGAATTCCGAGTTATCACTTTGAGGGTTAACAGGTTCTTGTCCCAAGATCAAGACCATTATTATTCAAATTATTATATAGTTGGGAACCTCGATGTGCACAGCTGCAACATTCACGTTATAGGAACTCTTCTGTGTAGTTTACAAATAGTTTATTAATATATTTAGCAGTAACAAACACCCCAACTCAGTAAGGTAGATAGAGATACTACAAAATGTACATCTACATATACTCACACCATCCCTTGCAGAAGAACCTAAATTTTAGCCATCATCTTCTTCATCACCATCACCTTTCCCCTCATCACCAATGGACACCTACCAATGACTACATCTCTTTCTCCTCCCGCCCCTAGGCTGGGATGCAACTTTTATAATACGTTATGCTGATGCCACTATGTTTGATGCATATTCAGTGGGGGTTTTCCCCCTCTTCCTTATTTGTATTTCCTCACCTTACCAATGTTGGAGTGTCCTTCTCCTATAGAATAGTATAGTAATGATATTAAATTATTATCATATACATCAATTCGTTACCCTGACCCTCTTGAGGTTAGGTATCTGCGAATGTAATTCATGTACCTGTTATGTATGTCAATTTGTTGTCCTGATATTCTTGTGGTTGGGCCATGCACTTGTGGTCAGAAATTCCCCTTAAACACTCTATTTCCAGCTCCTCAGTACTTGGGGTTTTCTGTTGGGCCATTCATCTGTTCAAAGTTCATAGGCCACAAGCCTTATGCTAATTTGCTGGAGCTAATGTCTTATGGGATACAGGCCTGTAGGTTCCTTGCATTACTGCTGAATATAATGGAAGGCAGTGAATATAATAAAGGCAAGCTAGCCCTATAGGCTACAATAACCACATTTTATCTTTCTGTTGCCTGAATGCTCCTCTCCCTGCCTCCCCATCCCTCTCTCTTCTTCCCCTTTTAAAAAGGTGCTCATCCATCTGCAGTTAGAGAACAAAGACACTGACTTTTGATCACTGAATTAACTTATAGAATATGAGAAAATAATACTGCCCATAAAAATATTGGCAATACTCAACACACTTTTTCTCTATTCAGACTTCTGGTAGCCAGTGTCTAAACTTTCCATGCAATAGACCTCTCCTGGGTTGGTTGGTTGGTTGGTTTTTTGTCTTCCTCTGCATCATGGGGCACAGGTCACCTGCAGGTTTAAACATGTGTAAATGGGGGATTCTCTGTACCTTGAAGATTTTAAAGCATGATTTGAGGACTTAACTCAGAGGTTATCAGTCTGTTACAGGAGTTACAGGTGAGGTTCTGTGCAGCCTAGGTGGTCATGATGGTCCCTTCTGATCTTAAAGTCTATGAGAAGAATTGGATTCTCATGCCTTAATCTAGCTGAAAACAAAAACCATGGCTGTATTTCCATAGATCCATTCAGTCTAAATCCATAGAACCCCTTACTGATTTTGTGGCAGAATCCCAAGTGTCCAGGGGAAACCAGGGAGTGCTTTATTAGGCATTCCATGTTACTCCCTTTTCTTGGAGCATATGTTAGATTACATAAAAAAAGATTATAAGAAAATATAAGATCCTGGATAGATCCCCACAGTCCTAAAACTCAGAATCAAATTCTGCTTACTTTGCCGATGCAAATATATCCATGTAGTCAAACAGGTCTCATCCCACAGGCAATCATGGCCAGATCCTCAGAATTCCAGGATTGTTCCTTTTACAGAAAAAATCTCAAATATTTTTTTCCAATTTAATTTCAAATGATTCAAATGCTGGAATTTCCAACATGATATAGAATCTACAACAGACTTCAGAAGAGCAGAACGAATGATATGCAGTGCCATATTGCAGACAGGTAAACTCTGAGTTCCAAAACAATACCTGGAGTCCACAGTGAAATGTTAAGTCATTTGATACTAATCTTCACACAGTCTAACTGTAGGGTTGATCTTCAGAGTTTGAGAAGAAATGCTTGTTTCTTGTTGTTTTTACAGTTCTTGTCAAAGTCACCTTGAGAACAGCATCTCTGTTTCAGCACTGCTCCCAGCTAAAATTCAAAGGCAAGCAAAAATGAAATATGCATATATGTATGTATGATCCTTTCCAAAAGCTAATAAATTAGTCAAGGATTCAGTTCTAAAGATGGGTTTTAGTTTGTGAGAGTGGATGTTTCTTATTTCATTTAAATAAGTTCTCTTTTACTTGTATTGAAGCATTAATATAATAGTGTATTCAGATACCGGGAGTTGTGTTTTTTCAATCTCATCTGTAATCTCAAGCAAAGATGGAAGTTTAGTTGCTAGATGTATGTTAGTTCCACACATGAGAGTAAATGACTTCCCAAAGTTATGTAGGGATCTGTGACCCAGCTGAGGATAAAACCCAGATGTGAGTTTCATATTATTCTGTGTATGACAGCTGAGGACTCCTAGAACCTCATAGAAGGTGAAGAGAATCTCATAGATCTGGACCATAACTTAACTCTCTCACCCCCCAAAAATAACTAGAGTTGAGTGAAATTTTTCAACTAAAACTTTTTGAGGAAAAAAATGCTGATTCAGGAACATGAAAATATTATGCCATTTCACCCAGTAGTTCATATAGACAAAAACTCCTACAATTTCCACCCCAAATAAAAATGTTTTAGTTCTACATTTTTAGAAATTTTGGTTCAAATTTTTGTTTTGAAATTTCCTTTAATTTTATTTTTTTAAAAATCAAAATATTTTAAAATGTTCAAAATTAAAATGAAATGTTTCATTGGACTCTTTGTGTGTGTGTGTGTGTTTGAAATTGCCACCAAACTGAAAAATCCATTATTTGCCTAGGAAAATCAACTATCAAAAAAGAATTTTCCTGGTGATGATAAATCAGAATGAAAATCTCTAATAATAAAATTTTGTTTTGACATCTCTGTAACAGCTAGATGAAAGTCATTTGTTGTCATTTGTTGTAAAATCTTATCAGTTAAGAAAATCAAGCTACTCTATTTTTGCATATTACTACTGCATTTGTCTGGCAACTTGCTTATTTCTCATGCGGTTACTTTCATCTCACAATGTTGATGTTGATGAAAAATCCATTCGGCCGAAGCAACTGATGCAGGAGCATGGTTATCAATTACATTTTATAACATTATTTGGCTTTGACATTGCGGCTGTTATTGAAGCTGCCCTTTTCACCCACAGGGGCTAATTAGCATTTGCTACTTCACTGAAGCTGATAATGGAACTCAATGGCCGAAAGACAACTGGAGGGTCCTTTTAATAATCTTGTTTGTCATGAAGTAATGACAGCTCCATTCATGTGCTTAATAATTTGCTTATTCAGCTAGCTTCCTGGATAATTTACTGCTGTTTTATCTCAGTTGAAAGAATTATTTCCAGTCTGAACATAAAAAGAGCAAAATTTCAAAATATAACAATTTAATGTCCTTAAATTTAATTTCAGGATTCTTGTGCAGGTGAACTGGAATGGGGGAACTGACCTTCTAGATATAGTATGTGCACTTAATCATGTATTTAACGCCCTGTTCATTCTACTGAGAGTTTTGGAGGCCTTTAAGTACAGAACATAAACACATCTGCATTGGTGCCTAAACTTTTCCAAAGGATATCACTAATTTTGCTGCTTCTTTATTTACAGTATTGTACTAATTTGTGCAATCATCATAACAGTGATCCTCATTGCCACATACTACATTCCAGGTATCTCCCAACTTCATCACTGCAGCCTTCTAGTCCCCAGCCTCCCCTCTTACACCATTCCGTGCAAACTATGTTCTCCATTCAGGATGCAGATTGTTTTCCCCTCCTGCTGCTCTAACCATCTCGTCCCCTCTTTGGCAGCTGACCAGGATGATGGTGATCTCGCCTAGTGGTCAAAGCAAGCATCAGGTCTAGTGTTTGGCTCTGGCATCACAGCCAGAGTCAGTAGTCAGGAGCCAAAGTCAAGGATCCCACTGTAGGGGCAGAGTAGCAGGCAAGAAGGGGTTCAAGGCAGGGGCAGGACAGAGGCAAGGCTGGGTGCAAGGCAGGAGTAGCAGGAACAAGGTAACAAAGGAGCAGGCACAATGGTGGGCATGAGCACTGAGAAACCAGCGAGCTGATGCTGGCTTAAGAGCCAGGCTGCTGGCCTCTACAGCCAAGAAAGCGGTGTGACTACTAAGGGAGCCTGCTGCAGGTCAGCTGTACTGATAAGGCTGCCCGGAGACTAGCTCAGCTGCACACCCTGTTTCCAAACAGTACCCCCCACCCTTCAGGGTGTCATCTAAGGGCCTCAGGTTCTGGTTTCTCAGGGAAGGTGTGCAGGAGATCTGGAGCATGGAAGTGTTCTATAGGTTCCCATGGACATTCATCTGAGTCATAGATATACCAGTCAGTTAGATATTGTTTTCCTCACACCTGACAAGAGTCTAGAATCTGCCAAAATACATATTCTTCTTGACCCCAAGTGGTTGTTGGATGGGGGAGCAATACAGAGTAGGAAGCGGATATTGACTAATGGTTTTAGAAGACAGCCATGGAAGACAGGGTTAGTCTTGAGGGAATCTAGTAGCTGTAACTTGAAAGTAACCAGGTCAATCTGTTCCGTGATCTGGAATGGCCTTGGTACGGTCCAGCTTTGCAAAGGAGTGAGCTGATTCTGCATGGACAACCACACATTATCCCCTATCCTGAAGCCAAATATTAGCTGGTGGGAACTGCTTTGGCAACATCTAACTGCCTATGGAGTTCCTGATGTACCTGCTAAATGTGGGCCATGAGTTTGACAATAGCAGGCATCGATGATTTGGAGGGGATCTCTGGATGAGCACAAAGATAGAAACCATAGTTAGCAAAGAAGGGAGTATGATTTGTGGAGATATGTATGGCATTGTTGTAAGCAAAGTGGTATGAGAGATTAGGGACAGCCAATCATGATGACAGTTTAGGAAGCAACCTATTTACTGTTCAAGGACCTGATTGACCCACTCCACCTACCCATTGGTGCTGGGGTGACAGGCTGTTGAGGTTAGGGTCTTGATATTCAGGCAGAGTAGAAAATCTCTTCAGAAGCAAGAAGTAAACTGAGATTCTCAGCCAAATAGCACGCCTGTAGGGAAGCCATGGAGATAAAACATACTGCTCACAAACAGGAGGGCTATCTCCTGAGCACAGGGAAGCACTCAACAATGAACTAAATGTGTCATTTTTGTTATAGACTCATAGACTCATAGGTCAGAAGGGACCAATATGATCATCTAGTCTGACCTCCTGCACAAGGCAGGCCACAAAACCCTACCCATACACATTTATAA
>NC_133771.1:28569219-28599505 GCF_003597395.2 Chelonoidis abingdonii | reverse complement strand
CTAACGGGCTCGCAATTTCACGCGCCAGTTCCTTTAATATCCTTTAATATCCTCGGATGGAGATTGTCCGGGCCCTCCGATTTTGTCCCATTAAGCTGTTCAAGTTTGGCCTCTACCTCAGATGCGGTAATATCCACCTCCACATCCACATCCACATTCCCGTTTATCATCCCTCCATCATCCCTAAACTCCTCACTAGTCTTACTAAAGACCGAGGCAAAGTACTGGAATGGTTGGCTGGCCTTTGGAAGGTGGTAATTCCATGATAAAGTACTTGGAAATGAAGGCCTAAGGCTGAGGCCCTGGCTGGAGGAGACCCAATGATCTTGAAAGGGGGATATTGGTCTGGGCACAAAGATCGCAGGACTCCCCATAGGACTCAACAGAGGTGCCTATGGCAGACCACCAAAAGATCCTGGAAACCAGGTCTTAGATCTTGGACTGGCCCAAGTGGCCTGCTCGGGGAGCATCATGGCAGAAGTGTAGGACTCAAAGCCAAGTGGCCCCTTCAGGCACATAGATATGTCCCTCATGGTATAGGATCCTGCCATGGAATATGAAGCTTGTGGCACTCTGGTCCTGGTCTAAGGCTTGATGGGTTTGGATGGCAAAGGGATTGCTAGGTAACTCAGAGTAGGTGGAGGATAACAGATCAGAGGCTGTGGTATCAGGAATTAAGTTTGATGGCATCAGAATCATGGACACAGGCTCCTCACTAGGTTTGTAGTACTCATCTTTTTGTGGCAACACATCTGCTTTCCTGTTCCATAAACTCAAATTGCATGAAGGAGAGAGAGAGCCATGGAGATTTCCTGCCACTGGTTCAGATGCCTGGCCATTTTTAGATATTGCAAATTTTATGTTCTATCAGAACTTGGACCAGGAACCTAGTACTCTCCAAGAGATGGTGGCATTCTTCAAAGGTTGTTTTGATGGCCAGTAGGTCTTTGTCCAGAATGTCATTGTTTATCTCAATGGGAGAGAGTTTTCATGAGTAAAAGGTGTGTGGATGAATACAGTCGTCAGGAACAGCAGGTTGGGAAAGAACTGACCCTCTAATGCTAACTTGACATGTCTGCTCCTGGGGGGGTCTGGGTGGATCAAGGTGTGAGCTGTGATGAATTTCTGTTTCAAACTATAACCAGCCATCGGTGCCTCCGGGGACCATGAAACTGGGTTTTGTTAATTTTTATAGATGATTTATCCCAGGATTCTCTGCTTTGGCCAGACCTTTCACAGCAAGCCTGTGAGCGGTCTGGTCAAAGCAGAGAATCCTGGGATAAATCATCTATAAAAGTTAACAAAACCCCAAAACATTGGATTTCATGAATATTCTTTGGTGCCACACAATTTGTCATGGCTGATACCTTGCAGGGGTCCATTTCTACTCCCTTGGGTGAGATTATAAATCCAAGAAATCCAAGGGTGTACTGGTCAAACTCACAGTTTTCCAGTTTGGCATATGGATGATTAGATGATTCTGGAGTAGTCTTTCAAGAACTCTGTGCACATGCTGGTTGTGAAGAGCTGGGTCTTTGGAGAAAATCAGAACGTCATGAAGGTAGATAAGGACAAAGTGCTCCAGCATATCTTAGTACAGGGTTTCTCAATCAGGGTTTCTTGTGTAGGGAAAGCCCCTCGTGGGCCGCACCTGTGTGATTACCTGCCCCATCCACAGGTCCGGCTGATCGCGGCTCCCACTGGCCACCGATCACTGCTCCGGGCCAATGGGAGCTGCTGGAAGCTTCATTCATAATATGTTGAAAGGTTGCTGGAGTGTTGCATAGCTCAAATGACATGACTAGATATTCATAGTGCCCATATTGAGTACAAAAGGAAGTCTTCCACTTTACTCCCTGTGAGCACCAGGTTATGGGCCCCATGCAGATCTGACTTTGTGAAAATACAAGCTATGCATTGCTGGTCTAAGTGCTCATTGATAAATGGGAGTAGGTAACAGTTTTGTATGGTCACCTGCTTAATCAATAAGCAGCTGCAAAGAGCCATCTTTCTTCTTGATAAAAAAAAGATTGGAGCACCTGATGGAGACAGGGATGGATGGATGGAATCCTTCCAAAGTTTCTCTTTCAAATACAGGTGGAGAGCTTGAAGTTCAAGTTTGGAGAGGCGTATATCTGACTAAATGGGATCTCGACATCAAGCTGGAGATTGACTGGGCAATTGTAAGTCCAGTATAGGTGTCATGGCATCCATCTTCCTCCTGTCAAAAACATCAGTGAAGTCATGGTATTTGTGGGGTGTCTTGGCCAGGGCTGGTAGAACTGTGGGAGGCACTGAGGGGTCATGGCTATTTTGGTTCTTAGGGTCAGGATTGTCCAGTGTATCACATGAATCACAGAGTGTACCAGTCTGTTTCTTGGCTCCTGAGAGGCAGGATAGCTGGAAATGCTGAGAGTTAACATGTAGGGTCCCCTTTGGCCAGTGAAAGTTGTTACCCCCAAAATCTGACTCTAGGCATCCCCACAATCGCCTGCCTATATCTGTCACTTAATCTTCAGTTACTCTGTTTTTGGTAGATGAAAGGAGGTGGCCCATCCTAGAGGAATTGTGAGGGTTTTACCAGGAGGCTTCCCTCCAACCTGTGGAGAACTCCCTAGAACAAACTAATTCTATTAACACCTGGGAGGACACAGATAGAGCCTTCTGCTCAAAGGACTGACAGGCAGCAATCTTCGAAAAAAAAAATCTTTATTTAACACAATAGGCCCTAATACAGTAAATCTAAAGCATATACTTGGAAAAAGGTAAACATAAATTGTCTCAGTACATATCACAAGATAATACAAATCTTATTAGCAAAGATGCATATTAAGATATTCAATATTATGATATCATGCAGTCAGAAATGGCTTTTCAGTGGACACATTCTATATGTGATTGCTGGTCACATATAGAATACTGGCAACAAATTAGTTATTTAAACTTTAAAACTATATACATAATAACAAACATATACAGACATCCAGCTTTATTATTTCAAGCATACACGGTCATTCAATCTGATTATTTTCTATAGTGGATTCATCATGCTTACTTTATCCACTGTCTTCTTTCCCTCTGATCTGTTAAAGGTTTTGTTCTCTGTCAATGCCTACTGCCTCCGTTGTCCTGCCTTCTTTCTTCATGATTTCGGCTCTTTTGTTCCATTAATAACCCCACTGGTGCTTCCACTCCAGAACTTGCACTCACACTGATTAAAGCCTTTCAGCTCTGTGCTTTATATACAGATTCTAGTTTTTTCAAGTTAGTCCTTTTCATCTTATGGACCAACCACAGCTGCTAACATATCTGTCAATCAAAGCCAGACCCTTAGAAGACCTGTGCTATTAAAGCTGGACCTGTTTCAGAAACTGTTCTATGCTTAGCTGATCCCTCCCTTCAGGTTTTGGAGTGACCTTTGTCTCATCTCAGCCTGCTTGCTTACTATTGGCGGAATTGCTCCAAGCCTGCCATTTTGATTTCTTGGGCTGGGATTGCTTGGACCACAGTGTGTTTTCCCTAGCTGTAACCTCTTAAAACCATCTTTATTAACTATTAAAGCCTTATAACTATAGAGCAAATTATGGATGTATGTAGGTCTTAACATGATTCACCGTCACCACCCTATTTTGTTTGTTTGATTAGGTCTAAATTTCAGTCCTTTTCCTCCTTCCCCTCACTTCAGCTAATGGTGTCAGGACAGCATTTTTAATGCTGTTTCCTCACACATAATAAAGCACTTGAAAATCTCTTATATCAAAAGTGAGGATCATGGATGGTAAACCAGGGCATACCTCGAATGATGAGAGCATAAGGGGCCTGGATTAATCCAAAGCGCTTGATTGTAATTACCTTTAAAAGGCTAATTTGCTTAGGGCTGAACAAAGTAGGTCTTAATTCAGATGACATCTTCGAGAGGAAGTTTAAATACTATCTGAGCCATATCTTCAGCTGGTCAAAATCAACATTGTCTTCAGAGTAGCTTTGCTGATTTTGACCAGTGGAATGTCTAACTCTTTGTATTTACTGGGCTAAATCCACAAAAATAAGAGTTCTGGGGGAAAAGTGGATGCATTTTAAAGATCAGCAATGGATTCATTTTAAGGAAGTGTCTTATACATTTTACATCTGCATGTCCCTTTTTCTATTCTGAAAGAGACTCTAGCTATAAATAATCCAGTCTTTGTGCAGAGGAGAGAGTTTGACTAACACAGTGAAATCCCCCATGGATATGGTCTGAGAAAAGGTAACTTTCAGCCATATTCTGTGATGTAATATGCATTGTTTAATATACTGGCTCACCCATCCTTTTGATGTAGGGAAATGGTATGTTCAAAGATCTTTTTATTTTATTTTTTCTGTATGTTCTTTTCTGCTTTGCCTAACTTGATCGAAACCACTACAATATTGATGAAAGTGAGGGGTTGTTTTGTTTAAATAAATGGTACTGTTAGGAAATTTTGTGAAAACTTACAGTCTGAGTCTTTTAAAGAGATACTTTTCCCTGTCTCCTAGCGGGAGAAAGGTAATAATTATGTGAATGGGAAGCAGGTTCTTGAGCACAAGTAAAGAGAAAGGTGGCAATCTCAAACCACAGGACTTGCAGACCCAGGAAGACAGTATAGCTGTGTAATAAGTAACATTATAGTCGGGGTTGGGGGCAGGGGAAGGCTGGATGATTCAAATGACCAGTTAGGAGATATGGGGCCAAATTCACAGGTGAGGTATAAATTAAGCCTCCTTATGTTAATTTAGGGTCCTGTAAGGAGGCGCCCTGGCTCCCCGCCGCGCCTGAGGGGGACGAGCCCCAGCACGCACCTCCGTGGGTGGAGCCAAAGCCACCTGTCCCCTCCCCCCGGAAGTCAAGGGGCGGGACAGGAAGTATAAAAGCCCAGCCCCAGAGCTCAGTTGCGGGCCGGCCGCCGAAGAGGACAGACGCTGAGGCCCAAGCTCCCGCTGGGCCCAACCTGCCTCGGGCCCGGTATCCGGAGGACTCCCAGCCTGACCTGCCCTGCGCTAGCTATCTGGAGGAGCGCTGGCCGGACCTGCCTCGGGCCCGGTATCTGGAGGACCTCCAACCTGACCTGCCCTGCGCTCGCTACCTGGAGGAACGCTGGCCGGACCTGCCTCGTGCCAGGTATCCGGAGGACCCCCAATCTGACCTGCCCTGCGCTCGCTATCCAGAGGAGCTGTCAGAGTGTCCTGCCTCCCAGCATCCAGAGGAACCCATGGTCTGGGACCCCCCGAACTATGCCAGCGGAGGCCAGGTACAGGGAGAGGGGGGAATTGGAAGTAGCCCGGGGGTAGCTGACCCCAGTCTGGCTCCTGGGGACTGTGAACCCATGTCAGCGTCTTGCGGCCTGGATTCCCCACTGACTGCAGCGCTGACTGCACCGCTGTCACCCCACTGACTGCACCGCTGCTAGGGCCCCGGGCTGGGGCGCAGTGGAGTGGGAGGGCCTGTGTCCTCCCTGCCACTCGTCGAAGGGTGGCAGATTCCCCCTCTCTGTGGCCTGAAGAGGCCTTCTGTATAGACTCACTGCTTGTACTGTGCTGTGTTTGCTCAGCCCCGAGCTGAACCTGAACTATTTGCTGCCCTGCCCTGACCAAGGGCTTGGGCTACAGACTGTGTTTGCTCAGCTCCTGAGTGCCACAGCCGAGCCTGAACCATTGGCCGCCCGCCCTGCCCAAGGGCCAGGCGTAGACGCGGACTGCTGTGTGTAAGGAGGTGCCCTGGCTCCCCGCCGTGCCTGAGGGAGACGAGCCCCAGCACGACCGGTTTACACGTGGTACCAGAAGTGGGGAGTTTCGCCTAGAAAGTGGGCGCGAACTCTTAATGCCGGTGAATGGGTGGCTACGGGCGGGGGAGCTCCCTCCTCCGTGATGGACGTCTCCCAACTCTCCGCGCTGTTGGCCGAAAGCCAAGTTTGGTAGCAAGCGGCTCACTTGCGGCAACAGGAGGAGCAGCAGGCTGCCCAGCTCCAGCAGCAGCAACAGCTCGTGGACCAGCTGGGAACTCAGCAGCACCAGCTAATCCAGGAGATGATCAAACAGTAGCAGGAGTTCCAGCTGCAACGCCTCTAGCACCTGGCAGCAGGCCGGGCACCCCGCGACGAGGCCCAGTCGGGAGGCCCTGATGGGACCCAGGACCCCCGCCCGCCGATTCGGCTGACCAAGATGGGCCCCAGCGATGACCCCAAGCCCTTCCTGGTCACCTTCGAGCGGGTGGCGGTAGTCTCAGGGTGGAACCCTGACCAATGGGCCTCCATCCTGGCCCCTTACCTGACCGGAATAGCTCAGACGGTCTACCGGGGCCTGTCGGCCGAGGCTGCCCGGGATTATAACCAGGTGAAGTCAGCCATCCTGGATGCGCTGGATGTGAGCCCGGAGATGTTCCGGCAGCGATTCAGGGGCTTGACCTACCCCGCCGGGGCCCGGCCTCATATGGTGACCCAGGAGCTCCGGGAGACCTGCCGGCGGTGGCTACAGCCTGACCAGTGAACATCAGAAGAGGTGGAAGAACAAGTGGCTCTAGAGCAGTTCACGCACATCCTGCCCTCACGGGGAAGGGCCTGGGTCCTCCGTCATCGGCCCGCGACCCTGGCTGCCGCCATCAGCCTGATGGAGGACTTCCTGGCAGCGGAAGTCCCGGTGGGCCCCACTGGCCCGCAACTCCACCAGGGCTGGGACGCCTTCACCCCAAAAGAAAAGCAATGCCCGCCCAGGCCACGGCTCCAACGGCGCAGTCGACCCCAGCCCCAGCTCCCACACCCCGGATGAGGTGCTGGAGCCCTCCTAAGGACTCCCCCCGGATTCGGCCCCCTCCGGGACAAGGCGATCTGGGGCCCTGTTTCTCGTGTGGCAAGATAGGACATCTTCAGAGAGACTGTCCCCAAATGGAGTGTACATTTGGCCAGGTCTGCTCCGGGGAGACTCGCGCCCGTCGCCCCCAGCCAGCCAAGATCACGGCGCCTGTGATGGTGGAGGGGCACCCGACCGTGGCGCTCCTCGATTCCAGCTGTGGATAGACTCTGATCCGCGACTGCTTGGGCCCCCAGGCCGATCCCCGCCTGGGGGACATTTGCCTGCAATGCATCCATGGCGACGTACGGCCGTACCCCAGCGCCCGGGCCCAACTGACAATAGACGGGGTGACCCGACAAATGGTCGTCAGCCTTGCACCCAGGCTGGTCTATCCCGTGATCCTGGGCCGGGACTGACCAGAATTCCCGGCCGTCCTACGCCAGCATACCGGAGGCAGCCAGAGGCCGGTACCGGCGCTGGAAGGGGAGACCCCCGAAGGACTGGAGGATGACCAGGGAACCCTGGAAACGGAGGAGGATGAGCAGGATCCACCCGAACACCCCGTCGAGGGGAAGGATGGGGATACTGCCGCCCCAGGACAGGAGTTAGGCGATCCCTTAGCCCCGACGGACTTCTGCCAGGACCAAAGAGCTGACCCCACCCTCAGCGGGGTGTATGAGCAACTCGCCGCCGTAGATGGAACCATCCTTGACCCAGACCGAGCAGCCCGGTGGCCGCACTTCGAACTGCGGCAGGACCACTTGTACCGGGTCGAACGGGACCTGCAGACCAGGGAGCCTCGAACTCAACTCCTCGTACCCCAGTGTCATCGGCGGGCGGTCATGAGGCTGGCCCATGATGTCCCGGCCGTGGGGCATCTGGGACCTGAAAAGACCCTAGCCCAAATATTGGGATGCTTCTATTGGCCAGGGATCCATCTTGAGGTGAAGGAGTACTGCACCTCCTGTCCGGACTGCCAATTGACCGCCCCGGCGAGGACACCCAAGGCCCCGCTGGTCCCGATGCCACTGATCGAGACCCCCTTTGAGCATGTGGCTATGGATCTGGTGGGGCCCCTCCCCAAGAGCGTTGCAGGGTTCCGATACATTCTGGTAATGCTCGATTATGCAACCCGATTCCCCGAAGCTCCGCAGCATTACCGCCCACACCATCGCAGGTGAATTGGTCAAAGTCTTTGCTCGCGTTGGCTTGCCCCGGGAAATCCTCACGGACCAGGGGACCAACTTCACCTCGCGACTGTTACAGCAGGTGTGCAGGCTACTGGGGATCCGACAACTGCGGACTTCGGTGTACCACCCACAAACCGACAGGCTGGTAGAGAGATTCAATCGAACCCTAAAAGACATGTTACAGAGATTTCCCCCAGAGGACTGTGTTTGCTCAGCCCCTGAGTGCCAGAGCCGAGCCTGAACCATTGGCCGCCCGCCCTGCCCAAGGGCCAGGTGTAGACGCGGACTGCTGTGAGTAAGGAGACACCCTGGCTCCCCGCTGCGCCTGAGGGGGACGAGCCCCAGCACGACCGGTTTACAGGTCCTTTAAACTCATCACAAAATCGCGCCATCATATAGGCATAAAGCTACCAGTTCTGTCACCACCAGCATTCAATTTACTTTTGAATAGCTAAGGAAAAGGTACCCATTCATTTTGAAGACTGCATAACTTAGCATGTTTTGTTCTACATGTTTAAAAAGAAGGCAAACTGATGTATTTAGGCTTATTTCTGCCCTTATTTCGAGAAGCATAAGAGCTCAGGCAATAGGAAGGGACCCAGAAACAAAGTGCGGAGGTGTGTGTAGAGACCTATGCCTCTTCCCAGCCCAAACACAATGTTAAAGTAAGGGAAATTGGGTTGGGGAAATGCAGCTCCTCATCTTCTGTTAAATACTACTCCTGAGGGAATTGGTGATAAGAATGCACTCAACCTTGACAAAGTACAAGGGCTGGGCCTGCCCCAGAGGTCCATGTCCTGGGTTGGGCAGGAATTAGGAGGGCTGCAGGGTGATCTCCCACTTCTGGGCAGCCAGTGGCTTGTGCTCCCCACTGCCATGCCAGAGCCTCCACATTTATTTATTAAAAAAAACTGCAGAATTTTAAAATATTGTGTGCACAATTTTTATTTTTTGGCAAAGAATTTTTAATTTTGTGGTGCAGAATTCCCTCAGGAGTAGCAGATGAAGCAACTCACAAGGGTTAGTAGCCCTGTGCCAGGCACACCACGTGTAGAGAAGGAGGTTCAGCCTGGGAGGATCCAAGTGTGAGGGGGCTTAGTGTGGGGTGATCCAAGTATGGGGTAAAAGTGTTCTGTGTGGGGCAATCTGGATGCGGCTGGCTCAATGTGTGTGGGAATGGTCTGGGATGGGGATGGGATCTGGATTCACAGGGGATCGTTGGGATGTTCCAGGTGCAGGGGCCATGGGACTCTGCAGGGGAGGTCCAAGTGAAGGTGTTTGGGGCTCATCAGGTGGGTCTGGGTGAGTAAGGGACTGGGCTTGATGGAGGGTACAGATACTGGGGCAGTGGCGCTTGGTGTGATGGAGGTTCTGGTGCAGCTGGGTGGGGGTCAATGGGGTGGGGATTCAAGTGCTGAGGGCTTAATGGGGGGTGGTCTGAGTGCAGGGGTGAGGAGCTGGATAAAGGGGAGTGGAGCTCATGGGGGAGGCTGGGTATGTGGGAGGCACATGCATAGGGGTTGGGTGGATGGGAGCAGCTGAGCAGTGATGAGGGCAGGAAGTATAGGGGATGGTGTTGACACGGGGAGGTTTCTGGGGGTGAGTCTGACCCACCCCAAAAACTGTCCCCAACCTTCACCCTGGCCCTGGCTCTGGCTGCTCTGTTCAGGGGAAGTGCGCTCCTCCTCCATCCCAGCCCAGTCAGGACTAATAGTTAAGTCCAGTGCAGGGTAAAAGCAACCAGCCAGGGTTGGGGAGGGGTTCAAGGAGGGGTAGGCGTGTATGGGGAGCTCTGGGTGGAGGGTGTGAGACTTGGAGGGCATTTAAGATGTGGGGGGCTCAGCAGAGGGTCTGGGGATGGGAGGATCCAGATGCATTGGGGTTGGGTGGATGGGAGGTGGATCTTACCCAGCATCAGTCAGTGCATCTCCAATCCCTCTCCCCTGCAGCGATTTACCTCTCAGCAAGCTTCTGTGGGCACCCAAAATGATGTGGCCTTTTTTCTTTGAGGAAGAAAAGAAATCTGTGCGGGACATGAATTCTGCCTGCACGCAGTGGCACAAATTTCCCTCAGGAATGAGAAAGATTGAGAGCTTTCCTGTTTTCCTTCCCTCTATCCCAATTCCTCCTACATCTCCTGCTGCCCATTCCCTCATACAGCAACCTTTTTACCAGGTTCCAGATCACCAAGCAGGTGGGCAAAGAGAAGTGGCCAGTTCCCACTGAAAGTCCTTCTGATGAAGCTTTGCCCTCTCTTTGCAAGTGAGTGAGAACAGAATGCTTGTTCAGGTCTCTCTCAGGCAGAACAAGCTCTCAGATGTTGCTCCTACGTGCCCTGCAGGAGTGCTGACAAGTCAGACACAGTTTCCATAAGCATTTGAAATTTGGGGTGTCTATATAAACTGGCCTAAAGCTCTGAACCTTTTAAAATTCATGTCTGACTAGAAGAAGCAGCAGACAGCAAAACAAACCTCTTTATCTGACACCCAGCATTTGCTGAAAGATTGTCTTTTAACTACCCTGTTGAAACTACAAATAACCAGCGAATAGAATGAATGAATTTTAAGAGAAAAATACTAGTGGAAACATAAAATCTATTTTCTGAGAATACCTAACCTGCTACAAAGTGGTTGGGGGACAAGGAAGAAGCAATCCCTTTGATAACCTTTAGCCCAGTGGTTGTGGCCCTCAGTTGGAATGTGGGAGACCTAAATCAATCAATCAATCCTCCTTTTGTTTGATTTGAACTTGGGTTTACCTACCTCTTAGGAATGTGCCCTTAACTACTGGACTATAGAGTCATTCTCACTGACTCAATGCATATTTAATTATTTGTCCACAAGGGAACAACTTTAACATGAGAGACAGAGAGCTCAACACCTGAATATTCTATAACCCTTGGTTAAGGCCCTCCATCTCATAAGTGGGAAACCTTAGGAAGAAAAGTTCAAATCCCTTCTCCCCATAAGGCAGATGGGGGAATTGAACCTGGGTTGCCCACATCCTGAGTGAATACTAAAACTAGGCTAATGGCTATTAAGGGTGCCTCCCCCTCTGCCTGTGGCATTTCTTACAAAAAATCAGCTTAAATGCCTACTCCAGGAGACAGGTTATGGCTGAGATCCCTCCGCAAGGACAAGTCTGGATTTAAGTTTCTAAGTCCCAGCTTTTCTTGCCATATACTATTGGCTAGCTTAGGTGGTTGCTTGCTCAGTATGTGGACTTTTGTGAATCTCTTTATTTGATGCCTATTTCTCTCCATGCATTCTATAGGGATCCTAAGTGCCTAGCCTGAGGCTATGGATTTCACTGGGTAGCTAGACACCCAAAGGTTAGGTTTATGATACCTAAGTCTCTTTTTGGATCTAGCCCTATGTGATTTAGGAGGATACTGACCTTCAGAATAAGGTGAGGTCCTGAGTCACTTCTGCACCATTGAAAATCCCATCCTATCTTCTTAGCAATGGACTTGGGATTTTCAAAGAAGGCATTTAAGCACCCGACTCCCACTGATATTAAATGGTATTTAGGCATCTATGGGGGAGATTTTCAATGGCACAATAGGCAATGAAGCGCTCAACTTCCATTGAAAACCAATGGGAGTTGGATGCCTTGAAGTCAATAGATAAATTGGAAGTTAATAGATCCAGTTCCACCATTAGCCCTATATGTTTATCTCTGTAGAATGCGTGAACTTTACCCTACTTTAAAACATGGAGTATCTTAAGAGTTGGAAGCAAGTTGAAGGATATTTTTGTGGTAGCCTATTTAGACATAGGCAAAGGATATTGTAAAACAATGCAGTGCTTGCATATGACTAATGTATTAATATGTCTTTATTTAAATAATGTATAATAAAGGTTCCAGAATATAGTAAATCAATAAAAGGGCAAAATATTCAGATCAAAACCTCAAGTTAGGTGAAACTTAGCTGGTTTCAGGTATCATTGCCAACCCAGATCTTGGGCTCAGAATTCTGAAAGCGTCAGCAGTATGCTTCGATCACGCAGACTGTTTGCAACTAGTTCAGGGTCTGCATGTGGAGAACATGCTGCATAGAGACCATTAATTTCCATATTAACTCTCCAGAGATTTTCCACTTATGTTTCCTTTGCTCTTTTTCATTCTACATAGTACTGAGCAGTATTTGGCTCAATGTTCTTTGGCCAAATTCTGTTCTGAGTTAGACTGATAAATCTGAAGGATTCTGTAATCAGAGCAACTTCTGGTTTACAGCAGTGTCAATGAGAGCAAAATATGAACCTTTAAGTACTTGTCAATTAAAGCAAACTTGTTATTAAGTTACAGTTTTCTCTATCATTCAAAACAGTGTGTTTCAGCAACTTTGTAGATTTCTTCCATCATACACCAATTACTGGAGCATATCTCTTTACTTAGCTTGTACATTTGAAACCACAATTAAATTTCCCTCTGCTCTGCAGTACAGCATTAAGCAAATCCTAATATTCTTCATTATAATAAATTATCTTATCTGCAGTATACATCAGTTCAGTGAATGGTTCAGCAACAACTGATTTTTACTTCCAGCAGCTCTGTTTCACTAGCATCTACATAGTACAGCATTACCTAAGATATTATTGTGACTGATACTTAAAGAGTCTGATTGAAGTCCTTTGGAAGTCAATAGGAGGCTTTTTCTAGACTTCTGTGAGAGTTGGATCCATTTCCATGATGGATACTTGGCTAGATCATTGATCACTGGTGTGAAAATATGTATGCCTTTCATAAGGAAATGCCCCCATAACTTACCAAGGGCAGAGTCCGAGTGCAGCATCTTTACCAAAATGGAAGAAAATGCATCACCATATTGTAATCTCTCTATGCCAGTTTTTAAAGACCCTTTAAAATATTTTGCATATATTTTAATTAACATGACTGGGGACAGACGAGAGTTGCTGCTGCAGGGGCTCAGTCCTGTGCGATTGAGAGAACTGCTCAATTGCCTGCCACTGTTTTCCACGGCAAGTCGGCAGAAGGTCCTTCTTCGGCAGCGTGACGTGAGCAGAACCGGAAGCTCCCGCGTGCCCCGTGGAGAGCATACAAAATGCCGCCCCCCGAATCCTGGTGCCCTAAGTGACCGCTTAGGGTCGCCTAATGGAAGCGCCGGCCCTGTATATAGCTTCAACTTTCATTGGAGCGAAAGGTACACATCATATCATAAGGAAAAGCCCTCTTGGTGAACAAAAGGCAGCCTTCTGTCAGGGGAAAAAATGAAGAGGAAATAAAAAATGTCTGAATCCAAGACTAGTCCAGAAGCTGAAAAGCTCATCCTAACTTAGCATAGGAGCATGTGCCAAATCAGTGGATTTTGCAGTCCTTTTTCCAGGAAATAAGAGGTAATGACAATGTTGTTATAGATAACAATCCAAAAATATGTGCATACAAAATCCTGAATAAGAACATCTGGGGGAAATGGAAGATAAGACACTAAAACGGCATTCTCCAAACTGTGGGGAATGCTCCCCTAGAGGGCCACATATGAATGTTTGGGGAAGTGCACAGTGGGGCCTAAGCCAGTCCCCACGAGGGAGAGGAGAGGGGGGCGGGGTGGAGAGGTAGCACCGCCCAGCCCCACTCTGTCCCCAGCCCAGCTCCAGCCCCATTTCCAGCTCTCTTCCAGCCTTAGCCTACCTCCAACCCCAGCTACAGCTCAACTTCGCCCCCTCCTCCGGCCCCAGCCACAGCTCCTCTCCGCCCTATGCTTTGCCCCCAGCCCAGCTCTGCCCTCATCCTCCCCCCTCTGCACCCCGGCCAGCTCCGCCTCTAGCCCCAGTTCCTCCTCCATACCTAGTTCAGCCCTCAGCTCTGCCTTCAGCCAAACCTCCTCTGCTGAGCCAACTGTGCAGTAATGTGGGGACGGACCCTGACCGATTACATTACTGGTAAAAGGGGGCACGACAGGAGAAGTTTGGGCATCACTGCCCTAAAAAAGTCAAACCACTGCTTCCATAAAGTAAGACTGAGAAACAAAACAGATGCATATAAAATGTCAGTCAGAGAAACAATTGTTTATTGTTGTGAAAGGGACAAGACAGGTTGATGTGAAATATGTTGCATAATTCAGATGCCTTATTACAAAATATTTCTATAGAAATGAAATTGGCTTAGCAGAGGGCATTAAGAACTGCACAGTGACTTGAATATCTTAGTATTTCACAAAGGTGATACAAGGTAAGAAAGATAAGAAAAGGCCTCACGGATGTGCTGCAAACATAATTCTGAAAGAGCACAGAGGATACAAGCTAAAACTCTTTTTTGAGCTATTGTCAAATACTAGAACAAGGGACCATGAACTTGAATTAAGGAAGAGATTGGTAGTACTTCAATGTAGGTCAAATTACTTTACGTAGAGAGAAATTGATGATGTAAGGCCAGATTGAAGTGTTATGATGCAGGCCTGCTTCAAAGGAAGGAAAAGCATCAAACCCACCATTTCAGGGGAAGTTCCAGGAGCCATGTAGAGCTCGTTGGCCCATAGTGGGGAGCACACAGGCTTTGTACAACATATACTCCCTGCTACAGCATACTTAGGAGAGCATACATATCACAGTTGTGGGTGGACCTTGCGTAAGGCACAAAGAGACAAAAGGCCACAGCAATCAAATCCAAAGGGCAAGGACAGGAGGGACAATGAATTAGGGGCTGGATAAGTATTTGGAAACAATATCATAAATAAAAATTATAAATCTTATAAATAACATTGCAAGATAAAATAATCTCTTTTAGGGGCAAACATATCCAGATGGACTTCTTCACCTTTGTGAATCCTAATGTTTGCTTGAATAAACACTGCATAATCCGCTGTTCCTATGCTTTTCAAGTTAGTATGAGCTTTTCAGTCCCTGGGTTAGTATTGGACTGACATGTCCTCATTCCTTCATTTTTTTTTTCTGATAACAGCCTACATTTTGTTCACTGAGAGGGCCTTGTGATATGGTGGGCATGAATTAAAAGTCATGAAGACACTTTCTCAAACATAGCCCCCAACATCAGTCTTATATGCTGTCATTTGCACTATTGTTTGTTTATTATTTCAGCACCAACAATGTGCCGGCAATTACTTTTAGGTGGCTCAATTTACTAGCACAAAGCATGGGCTTAATTGACTTTTGGGGAGCTCAATTTTGACGAGAGCTGCAGTTCATTTTGCAGAAGTTGGGAGAGTTTCATGGGGAAAAATATGTAAAATTAAATATAAGCTTGTTTACCCTTCATGAACTTGCTGTTATTTGATAAAATGTGTGGTTATTTGGCAGATTTTACCATCTCATTTCTCAGAAATCTTTTCAGCAATTACTTTTATAAAGAAAAAGATTAATTTTTCTTGTTGGCAGTTGCCTCTACTGTGGCAGGTGAACAAACTGTTCTTGGGTGTATGTGCATAAGGTGGAATACATGTGGCTGTGTTTAATAAAGCTAAAAAAAATAATGTTTAGGAAGTAAATCTTATCCATAAGACTAATTGCCTGGGTTTGGGCTTTTTTAATCATATAAGGCAACTTTATAAAGTAAGAGAAAATAGTGTACAAGCCATAGACATTAGCAGACCATAAAGAAATATAAAGACGAGAAGCTTATAGAGTCTTTTGTTCTCCCACCTGATGATAGTAGCTTTTAGAACTGAATCAAACGTAGTTGGGAACAAAATCCAAATGTAGAACAACTCCATAAACCAAAAAGTAAGTCAAGTAATCTAAATATGTGGCATCGCAGCTATAGTTCTTTCATGGATTCCAGACACAGCTACTGATCCTTGCCTCATGCTGGACCTGATCCAAAGCCATTGAACCCAATGGAAAGACCCCCATGAAAGGATGGTGCAGTCTTTCCTCATTGAGGAGCCAATTAAATTTTCCTTTAAGTTTATGGACAGAGCTGGTTGGATAATTTTGACAAAAATGAAAATTTGGGGGAGAAAAAAGGAAAAATGTCATTACTTTTTTTACTATTTTTTTTAATCTGTTTTTAACCAACTACAGAGGTGGTTGGGAAATTTTTGATAAAAATGAAATTCCATCAAGAACAGATATGAAAATTCAGTAATATTTTCATGGAAATTTCCCTCCATTTTCTCACCACTTTGGCTAATTGGAATCTTTGCATTTACAATGAAAGGAAGTTGGATTAGACACTGGTACATGTGGCTAAAAGAACATTGGCAAAAGTAGCTTAAAAATAAAGTGTATGGATGAACTGTTTTTTTTTTCTAACTCAAATAGTACTGCTACAAGAGAAGTTATTTTCCACTGAAACACACACATAAGGTTTTTATTCAACGAGGACAGTTTCCTTGAGAAATTTAAACTTGCAGTGCTAGAGCTGTAAGGAGTGCAGGGAGAGGTGGGGGATGGGGGAACACACAGCAATATTAATTAATTTATTTTATATGGGGGATTTTTTTGTTTGTTTTTGTTCCCTCTTCCCCCCCCCGCACACTTTTCTTGCTCTCAAAAATGTTTGAACCGTTTTCCCCAAAACTTTTTAAAAAATCACTTATGGGCAGAAATCAGTCCTGAAAAGTTTCAGCATGAAGGATGAAATATTTGGAAAGTAAAAACTGAAATGGTCCTTAATAAGACAGTCATAACACTAGTTATAGCTATTGTTTTATATAAAGTAATCTATGATATTTACATATAAATTAGCATCAGTGGAGAAAAACACTACAGTTATCCAACTGAACCAAGTCAATGTTGCATTAGAACCCTGAATATTTTTGAGTTTCCCAAGCACAGAATTCACAGCAATGAGAAGGCATGATCAGAGCAGGGTCAATATGCTGTATATTTTTAATGTTTAAACCACAGTATTTGATATTAAGAGAGAAAGCAAAAGAAAGGAAGATAGCAAGAAGGAGGAGGGGATAAATCTCAGGTGAAGTCAATGGTAAAACTCCCATTCACTTCAGCAGAGTTATGATTGTACCCCAGTGTTTAAAATGGAAGCCAAGACTATAAGGCCAGAATTTTCAGGCAAGCCCTGCTTCCTCTTAGGCACCAAAATAAGAGACCAGATTTTAAAAAGACCTTAGCAGGCAGGTTGCTTCTGAAGTTTGTTGAAAATCTGACCGTAGGTGTCACAACAGGAGCTGAGTGCTTTGACAATCTGGCACCAATTGTGGGCGTTGAGCACTTGAAGATCTGGCATCCTGTGTCTGATCCTGATTCTGCTTCCTTGCTCTATTTTAACTCCCCTGGGTCCTGATCCAACTTCCATTAATTCAACGGGAAGCTTTTTAGTGACTTAAATGGGAGCTGCATCGTGCCCTAGAAGAGTAACCACTAGGCATATTGTATATCACAGCTGAAATAATTCAAATAGTTTGAAAATGTAAATGTAAAATCAATTGTAGAAAGTCAATATGTTGGTGTTAGGGCAGTTTGACTTATTGACCAAAGCTGGGAACATTACAGTATTTCTCTTGTGGCAAAAGTATTTTAGGGACAGATACTGGCCCCCTCCTCTACCTACTTAATCTTATGTTGCCACAAAGAAGACAGAAACTGGCCACCTCTCCCCTGCTGATGGGGAGTTCCCCAGACATACAGCTGGCATAATTAGTTTCTAGGCAATGCCCATCAAGCCTCAAGTGTAGACGTTGTACTGGGGAAGAGATATGGCCCAAGTGTGGTGTGCTCTGATTATCCTCAAATGACAAGGTCACAGAATCATAACCAGCTGTCTAATTAACTCATATTCCTTCAGTTGCTTAGCATCTGATTCCATTTTCAACTACATAAGGGGAAATCAGGATACTACTTCGTAGTACAATACAGGTGCAACACTGGTGACCACACATCGCTGGAAGCCATACATAGGGTGAGGTGGGCAGCACTGTGGAGAGGATTTTGTAGAGAATTTTACAGTGTATCATTGCTGTGATTTTTATGGAACCTTAAAATACAATCATTCTTCCTTAAATCCTCTTTAAAATGTACCTCTCATCTTAACTATCTACACAAGCTTTCTTTTTTTACAGCTATTTTTAAACAACTTCAACTTCATTCTTTACCCAGTCTATTCCTCTTCTGTATTTCATGTTCTATTACTTACATATAAAGGCTGTAATATTTCTTGCCCCGATCAGTTTTTGCTTTTCCTGGTTCATCCCTGCTAATCTTGTTCTTTTTTTTTTTTTTTAAAAAAAAACCCTCCTCTCTACGTTTACCTCACCATGGAATTCATAACACTTAGACACACAGTCATTTTTCTTTGAATATTTCCATTTCCCTTTGCTGTCTTCTCCCTCCAAGGCTTTTCCTTGATTGATTGCACTCCACGCTTCTTACACTCTTCTGATGTTCTCTCTGCTGAAATTTATTATCCTCTTAAGGGTTTCCCTTTAGTCCTAACTAACTGTGCACCTAACAGATTATGCTCACTTTGTTTAGATGCAACTCCAAGTACTCTCAATCTTTCCAATCACATTTTCAGTCAAGAAATGATCTTTTCTAGTCTAATGAGATTTTTTTAAAAGATGATTACTGAAGACTTGACAATTCCTCTGTTTCGACTTCAGTACATCTCAAATAAATGTAATGGGTGGCCCAATAGACCCAACAAGTCACTCTCTGTGAGCCACAGAATTATGAGCAACAGATAAAATTGGGGCTTGTCAACATGCTGGGGTAATGTGCTCAATGGGAGTGTGATCACTAATGTGTTGTGCTTACCTGGTCATGCTCCTGTGCTTTAATGAAGAGCTGTTTGCTTGATGTGAGTACGGGTACCAGAATTAGGCCCACAGAAAATAAACTTTTATTTTTTAGATTAAAATTTCTATCCTTGAAATGACAATCTAACGTGTCCCTGTATCTACAGAACTGAGTTTTCAATGTGAACTTTCTTATGGGTATTGTCTCCTTATAGTAGATTAGTTCCTCGTATTAAAGTATGAAGAAAATGTACCAGCAGTGCATTTTAAAAGGAGAGAAAGAGGAGTTTTAAAAATGTGTATGCCAAAAAATAACTATCTGCTTAGAATCTTTAGAGAATATAATAAAAGTTTAGATATTATTAAATATCCAGCAGGGCAAATAATGTTACCCAGCAAGAAATAAAATCCAGAATAAATTTCAAAATCTTGTTTGATCAATAACTTGTAAAAATGAGGTTCTTGGGAAGCCTGCTTATGGTTTTATTCAATTGGAACAAGTTCTCCATCTGATAACACATATATTTCCCAAGATGCCTATTTCAGCTTTAAGATTCCCCACCTGCTTGGGCCAGTTTTTATTTAAATCCCTGTCTAGTTGACTGTAGCAGATATTTATGTTTTGCATACTTGCTCAGAATTATGTATTTTCAAACTCTGTGTTCTTTCTATGTGCTGAATAGATGTGAGAATTCTTCTGCTGTATCATGGAGTTTTATGAGTCATTATATTTTTATTCTTCTTGCAAATCTGGTGCTTTTCACTGATTTCATTTTACAGTTGAATTGAATGTAACATTAAAGTTTCAGACTCTCTAAAGCATCAGTCTTATTTGGTCTAATTAAAACAAGATTATTTGGCATGCTCAAGCCATTTACAAAATTTATATGTGCATATACAGAGAACATCTAATTGGAAAGAAGTTGTGCTGAATCTCAAAGAAGCCTGAACCCTCCCCCTACCTCAAACAATACCCTGACATTTTGTTCGCACTGATTTTCTGTTAACATTGGTGCCTGTTGATATACTGGCATGAGCATAGATGTATAGGGCAAATTGTATTATATATAAATGTTGTCTTTGTCCACTGACTAGTGTTTTCTGGGCTCAGACATTTTCCTAAGAAATAACACAGCATACAAATTTTACTGAAATAAAAAATAATGCTATAGAACATAGATTTCATGACCTAGGTATTGACTAAGATTCTATTTTTGTAATGACAATGGGAAGGTAGTTTCTGTTTTCTTGCAATTTGGGGATATGATTGTGTTCTGATTGATGTGAGTAGGTAATCAGTGCGCTCAATAGCATCGACCCTAGCAGGCTAAGCAGAAAGGTTAGAGAGCCTCTGAGCTTCATCTTGAATTTCTTGTGTATTCAAAATCCCCTGTAGCCCAGTCGAAGTTATAGGTGCACAGGAATAAAAAAAAATGTTAAGGTTAGAGACCTAGGATCATTACAGTGTTGCCTGTATACATGTATATGTCTCACTGGATTGGGGCCTACACTTCAGTCTGACAAATCTTCAAAAGAGGATTCATTGTGGGAGACCAGTGATCAAGGTCCAGTCCTAGCATGGATCATTTGTATCCATAAGAATGTAGTAATGGCCATACTAGGTCAGACCAATGATCTATCTAGCCCAGTATCCTGTCTTCCAACAGTGGCCAGTGCCAGAGGCTTCAAAGGAAATGACCAGAATAGGGCAACTGTCAAGTGATTCTTCCCCTGTTGTCCAGTCCCAACATCTATTAGTTAGAGGCTTAGGGACACCCAGAGCATGGGGATGCATCCCTGCCCATCCTGGCTAATAGCCATTGATAGACCTAACCTCCGGAACTTACCTAATTCTTTTTTGAATCTAGTTATAATTTTGGATTTCTTAACATACCCTGGCAATGAGTTCCACAGGTTGACTGGATATTATGCAAAAAATTACTTCCTTTTGTTTGTTTTAAATCTACTGCCTATTAATTTAATTGGTTGGCCCTGTTCTTGTCTTATATGAAGGGGTAAACAACACTTTCTCATGCACTTTCTCCTAACCATTCATGATTTTATAGACTTATTCCATATTCCCCTTTAGTCGTTTCTTGTTTAAGATGACCAGTTCCAGTCATTTTTATCTCCCTTCATATGGAAGCTGTTCCATACCCCAAATCATTTTTGTTACCCTTATCTGTACTTTCTCTAATTCTAATATATATATATATATATATATATATAAAAAATTCCCCTCTCACCCCTATGGGTGGTATGTGTCTTCCTCAACCTCGGGTCCTCTACCAGAGGCCTGGGAGTTTGAGGGTTCTGCACAGTATCCTTAGCTGTTCCTAGCCACTGCACTCTTCTGGACAGAGAGCTCTGATGTTGTTCCTGGGATCTGTTGGAGCCACTCACCCAGCTTAGGAGTCACAGCCCCGAGTGCTCCTACCACCACTGGGACCACTTTGGCCTTCACTTTCCACATCCTCTCTAGTTCCTCTTGCAGGCCCTGGTACTATATATGTAATTTTTTTTTGAGATGGGGCAACCAGAACTGCATGCAGTATTCAAGGTGTGCACATACTATGAATTTATATAGAGGCATTATGATATTTACTATTTTATTATGTATCCTTTTCCTAATGGTTCCTAATATTCTGTTAGCTTTTTTGGACTGCTGCAGCACACTGAGCAGATATTTTCAGAGGACTATCCATGATGACTCCAAGATCTTTCTTGAGTGTTAACATCTAATTTAGACCCCATCATTTCTTATGTCTAGTTAGAATTATGTTTTCCAATGTGAATTACTTTGCATTTATCAAGATTGAATTTCATCTGCCATTTTGTTGCCCAATCACCGTTTTGTAAGATCCCTTTATAACTCTGCACAGTCTGCTTTGGACTTAACTATCTTGAGTAATTTTGTAACATCTATAAACTTTGCCACCTCACTGTTTACCTCCTTTTCCAGATCACTTATGAATATGTTGAAGAGCACTGGTCCAAGTACAGATTCCACTATTTACCTCTCTCCATTGTGAAAACCATTCCTAGCATTTGTTTACTGTCTTTTAACCCATTACTGATCTGTGGCAGGACCTTCCCTTTTATCCCATGACTGCTTACTTAAGAGCTTTTGTTCTGTGAACTTGTCAAGTACTATATCCAATAGATCACATTTGTTGACCCCCTCAAAGAATTCTAAAAGATTGACAAGGCATGATTTCCTTTAAAAAATCCGTGTTTACTCTTCCCCAACAAATCATGTTATCTATGTCTGATAATTCTATTCTTTGATCGCATTAAGAATCTAGTTACAGGCTGCTGAGCTGAATTCACTTTAGGCTCTAATTAGTATACCCCAAGGAACATCGAATTAAGAAATAATATGCTGCATAATAAACACTGAGGTACTGGGGAAGATCCTCAGCTGGTGTAAATTATCCAAGGGAGCTTTCAGAGTTTACATCAGTGAGCATCTGTCTCACTATATTAAAAATACATGGATTCACTACACTTGATCTTTATTTGTTCTCCTTTATGCAGTCTATTATGACATTGCTACAGCATAGAAATAGGATTTAGGAATTCAGAGTTCTAACCCTGGTTCTTCCATAGACTTCCTGTGTGACTTTGAGCAAGTTGTTTCAATCTTGTTTCTCCATCTATAAAATGGGGATCATATTGATCAGTTCACCCCGGTGTGCAGCCTGGGCTCCCTCTCAGCACTGTGCTGCTATAACAGTCTATAGACCGTTCCCAGTCCTACACTCCCACCAGCATTCACACAGGCAGGGACATACCCAGCTGCAGTTGCATGCAGTCTGCGGCCAACCACTGCATGAACCAACAATAGAAAGGCTACAGCCAAAATAACTCCCAGCTCCCCAGGCTAAGAACCCAGGGCTGTTCCATCCTGCCCTGATTGAAACCCTGACCAGTCTGGATTTATTACCCAGGTAGCCTCTCCCTCAGTGTGGAGAGGAACATGCAACAAGCCTGTGTTAAACCAAGCTGAGATTTTCCCCCAGACACTTCACTCAAAGGTATGCTGGTTTAGATTAAGCAAAAACATGTTTATTAACTTCAAAAATATAGATTTTTAAGTGATTATAACTGATGGCAAACAGATCAAAGCAGATTATCTAGTAAATAAACAAAACCTCAAACTAAGCCTAAAATATTAGATTGGATATGAATTAGCAATTTCTCACCCTGACTGATACAAGCAGGCTTGCAAATTTTCAAGGCACAAGCTGCACTTGCTTTGTAGCTTGACTTCTCCACCCCTGAACCAAGTCTTTTTCTTTCGGAGCTTCTCTCAGGTGTTGAGTTGTGGGGGAGTGAAGAACAACTGATGTCACTCCCTGCCTTATATTGCTATCTAGACTGGATGCATCTTGCTAGTTGGTGTCACCCAGGCCTAACTACATATGAAATACAGATGTATAGTCAATATTCATAACTTTAGATATAAAAATCATGTATGCAAATAAGAGAATCATATTCAGAAAATCATAACATTTCCAATGACCCATCTTGTACAAAATTCATCATAATGATGCCATAAGCATAGCATAATATTACTATGACAAATATGCAGTATAGTGTGACATATTTTACCTACTTAGCAGATGTATCATGAAAGGCTTAGTCCCCCAGTATTCCTTAGAATTCCTCAGCTGGAAGAATTTATAGAAGTACCAATCATGTTTTATTAATCTATATTTGGCAAATTCTGTAAGAGAACTGCAGCCTAGAATATTACATTTAACAGCTGTTTAAGAATCAGTTACCCACTTGGCACTGTTAGGTTGATTCCCCATTTATGAGCACTTTGAAAACTTTGACTCCCCTCTGGCCTCTCCTGAAGCAGAATGCATGCTGGTAGGAGACCATTTTTCCATGCACTTCAGTACACAGTAGACTCTCAGTGTATTTAGGTCATGTCTCAAATCTTCAGCTTTATAGCCCATTTCCCATTAACTGTTCTCACTTTCCTGAAATGCCATTTTTCTACCATATGATTGTGAGCAGAGGAAGTGCCATCAGTAATGGTGCATGGGTGTAACTTTAATGGAATAGTAGTACTTGGTTTGGGGAAAAAGAGACCCCAGCTTGCCTCTACTCCATGTGCTCATGAGATTTCATGTCTGCCCTGGGCAACAATGCCAGTAGGAACTGCCACCAACATGATATGTTTGAGCCCTGTCCCCTGTAGAGATGTGGTGGTTTAAAGCAACAGTCTAGTCACTGTGGTTTTCCTATAAATCAGTGAAAGAATGGGATGAATTGTGCTTGATTTAATTCCACTGAATTCAGTAGATTCAGGGCACAGATCAATTTGGCTCACCGTGTTTTAGTGTCTCTTTACTTATAAGAACTAGGTGTCTCTTCTTTCTGTCCAAAGCCCTCTTCAGAACACTCTATTTGCATGGGCCCTTGAAGTTATTTGGGCTCAGCCCCACCTGTGCCTAGTCATCTGGTCCAAGGAGATGGGTTTGGGTTGGATCAAGTAGCCAGCCATCATGTGATGGTAGACCATGGGCAGGGCTTCTATAAGGAAACTGGACGGAACAGAAGGCAGGGGCCAGGAATGACATAGAGGAGGGCTTTCCAGAGAAGCCCAAGTCTGGAGTGGGCCTGACTAAACGTCTCTGCTTAGCTGGATCTAGCATCTTGAGAGAGCTGGAGCCTGAAATCCTGATACAAGGGTAATTGAGGAGAGATACCAACAGGGAGGTTCCTACAGGGGACAGTGGGTCAGAGAAGATGAAGGAATAGGATCTCCACAGCAACCAGAAGGATAGTACTGTCTGTAGTTACCCGTAGTAAGAGGCAGGAACAGAAATTTCAAGAGGAGGAACAGCCTTAATTGGAAGGTGGACTACAGAAATTTCAGGCAGAAGGACCTAGGTGAGAAAGAACTGGTGAGCCACCAAGGGACTGAAGACATGAGGAAAGGCTTGTTTTGGCAGCAGAGTAGTATCCTGTTGGAAACACAATCATTACATTAATGAGTTTATGGGCTGTCCTGCACCAAAATAAGTCTATGTGCTGAACATATTTTGGATAATATTCTCCTTCTGTTTGCATCATCTTGGAAAGCCTTTGGAGGAGCTCTCATCTAAAAATTGATCACTATCTCTTACAGGATTGTGAGCCTGGGCTTGCCAGTGTTATTGTGTATACGTTCTGAATGGACTTAAACCAACTCATAGTTGGCCTCTGAGAGCCAGATACTAATCTCACACTGCTGGAAATCAGAAGCAATTTATTGGATGTGAAACCCATGAAGGTGTGAGTAGAATCTGGCTTTGTGCACACAGGTGCCCTGCACACGACCAATGTACAAACAAAGGCCTCAGGGTCAACATGCAACAGCTTTTTGGGGGGGAGCATAAGAGAAGCATCCATCGCTCTGCACAGCCAATAGATTCTGTGGTAAACTTTGCACTGCTGGATGTCAGTCTTGTAGGACAATACATCATACTTGTCTTTGAACAGATCTAACTCCTATGTCAATGAGTTAATGGTGTGTTTGACTCTTCTGCCAATTCAAGATTCATCTGGAGGAACTATAAGTGAATGGAAAAACATTTATGTGAGAAATAATCAGATACTTAAAATCAGGTAACTGGATTTAATTGATCTTCAAACAGGGGTAGTTTGGGTTCTCTTTCTCTTCCTGTCTTTCTTCCCCATAACTGCCAAGTCTCAGTTCCAGATCAGTTTTAACATGTGCTGTCAGCTAAATACTGTTAAAAAGAGTGGCACTATGTGGCCAAGTGTACATTTGCTTTGGAATCCAAGGCAAGACAAGGCTCCTTCCCACCTTAAATTCCATCCTGGCTATCAGGGATTCAAAGAAAAGGACTGGTATTGCTGAGAGCTCCTGTGAGGTGACTTCAAAGGAAGTTGAAGGCACTTAGCACCTCACTGGCTAAGCAGAGCTGTAGAACTGTGAAAAGCATTATTTAAAAGAATATGATAGCTAAAATCTAATGAGCTCTTAGATGATTTTATGAAGACAATACTGAAAAGTTAAAATATGAAGAGGAATGAAAAAAAGAAGGGTAAAAGGACAATTGTTTGAAAGTAGAAAGAAAGGAACTCAAAGCAATTACGACTTCCTCAGGAGTTTGAAGACTGTAGTTGCTGAACAAACACTGGCTGAATGCATATTCTGCTCTGTAGTGAGGATTTATATTGCAGTAAAACTAGGACTCAAAGAAACTCCCACACTGAGACAAGATGCCTTAGGCAAGCCCATAGCAATACTTGTGTGCACACATAATTAGTCAAGTAAAGAGAAAATTCTAAGCAAAGCATGAAAACTCCAAGAATTATTTGCAAAGAAAATACCAAAATTATATTCAATTTCCTGAGTCCAATCTTGTGCAAAAGAGTGTAATGAAACCAATTTACAGAAAGGAACGTGGACAGATTCAAACATAATTTTGTGTTCTCTTTCAAGTCAATAAGTGAGCATCATTCTGAAAAGGCACTTCATTAAAAGAAGACATTAAGATGCCCAGGCTGTCCTAATGAGTACTGGAATTAAGCTGAGGACTGACTTAAAGCAGGACAGTAACTGAGTGGTTCAGATTCTAGTCCTTTAACAGTCATGCTTGAAAATATGCTCGGTGTACATGGTGTACTAGGATAACACACACATAATAAATGGATAGTATAACTTATTTATATTACAGTATTCTGTTGGCCTGTGAGAAGGGGCGAGACTCACTATCTAGTGGTTGCAGTCTCTGGCAGCATTCCCACCTAGTGGTTATGGGGTACAGGAACTCAGGCCCTCCCAGTCCACTGGATTCTGACCTCGAGTCCTCTTGAGCACCATGAGGTAGGAGTCTGCTACCTGGGATTCAGTTAACATTCTCCCTAAGGCCTCTTCCTACCACTCTGCCTTTCTACTTGGGGTTCATTGTGGTTAGTGGTCAGCCCTGGAGACTTGGCCTATGGATCTCAGCAGGGTAGGGAGTCCTAGCTTTGTGCAGCAGATCTCCCTCTGGGAATGTCTTCTTGGCATAGTCACTCCTCTGCAATGAGTACAGATCTGCCTATCTCTGCCTGCCACCCTGCTGTGCTGAAAAGACTCCCTTTTAAGTCCCTTCTCCAACTGGAACATGCTCAGAAGGCCTGTTGGGGCGGGGTTTCCCTGGCTGAGTTGTTCCTGCACTTCTGATTCTACAGTGTGGGGTTTATTCATCCCACCACAAGGTCCCAGCTGAGACTGGGATTCATTGTGCTAGTCACTGTACAAATGCACAGAAAGAGATGGTTCTTGGCTCCAAATTGCTTACAATATAAACAGACAATGCAGATAAAGGGCAGAAGGGGAAATAGCATAGAGAGATAGAATAACAAGGTCAACGACAGATCTGGGAAAAGAATTTAGGTCTCCTGAATCCCAATTCAGTACCCTATATGGGGGACCACACTGCAATGATAGATCTATATTGTGAATTATTAACCTCTACTCATTTAGTAATTGACAGTGAGTAAAAGTTTACAGTAACTAATTCTAGGATACAACTTTAGGGTCCAAATGTATGAACAATTGGATACAAACTCCTCCTGGATGATTGGAAACTGAAGGTTGAGCCATATGTTTTTGGGGAAGTAATTTTTCAAAGATTTAAACCAAGGTTGAGCAATTATCTCAACATCACAATAGTTTTGCCATTCTTTATATATCCAGTTCTCAGATGTACCTCCCTGAGTGTACCTGGATTTTAAGTGGCAAAATTAAGGTTGCTTCTGCAGCTTTAAAAGTCAGTGGGATAGCTTCCATTTGTACCTTTGAAAATCTCTTCTCTGTTTTGAATGGTATGGTTTTTGAGTGGTCAATTGCTCCCTGTTAGTGAGGAGGGGTAGCTGGGCACCAAGGCTTAATGTATAAGACAGTTTCCTCACAAACTCTTTAACAGCAAACAGGGCAGTTTAGAAAATGTAGAATGCTTTCTTTTTAGGTACAGTTCTACGCTCACTATGATGGCTAACTGTGATGGCCAACTTTGGAACAGTGGTTGTGACTTGCAATCGGTATACTATATTTTCTTTCCTGTCTGAAGCCAGAAGAGATTTCCTCTGTTTGAATGGCAAAACTGGTGGCTGGGCTTGAAGAAAAAAATTGTGGTCTAGGAGGACAAGTACAGACATTATGAAGCATCAGAGAATGAGCAGTTCTTGTACAAATCGATTTGGGAAGCATCACTACCCCAGACGCATTAAAGAAAGGAACTGGACATCAAGAACCAGAATGAGAGAGTGAGAGAGAAGAAACCATAGCAGAGGCTTGACAGTTGATAACCCCAAAAGTTAAGAGGACCAGGTGACATTCCACATGGCTGGAGCCAGAAGAAGATGGGCAGTTGTGACCACTAAACAGAAGAACTCCACACTAGAAGTATCCAATTGTTGTTGTCTCAGCAGGGAAACTGCAGAAAGTATCTCCAAAGCTCCAGATGGTCAAATGGAATGGAACACTGTACAGGACATAGCTAGGGGTGGATGCTGAGCCCAACTCAAGAAAATTAAGTGTACCCACAAAGATCTGCAACAATTAAAGGAAGGCAGAGGGTGCTTGTTGGGGATTTTGTACTAAAAATTGAAAGACCTTTCTGCAGGGCGAAGATGGACAACAAGATGGCATGCTCACTCTCCAGAGTGAAGACATGAGATAAAATTCTAAGATTAGATTGGCTTCTTAAGTTAAAGATAGCTAAGGTGAGTGGTGATGGGAGAAGGTTCACTCCCAAAATATCCATAACCACCTGCACTGACACCTACCATTGGGATGAGCAAGAAAAACGGGGAGCCCCTGAGACCTGAGGAGCATGGAGAACTAGGGGTAGGGGACTTCAAAGATCTGGGGGACACTCTGAGAACTGGGAGAATGGGGGAACAAGGAGAGATTTTGGTTTTGTGGAACATTGGTCCATTTTCTATAAGGAGAGGGAGCTATTCAGTCTGGATGGCCTCCGTCTTAGTGGAAGAGTGGCAATCTTCTAGGGGACAGACTGGTTAGACTTATCAGAACAATGTTAACTGAGATCAAAAGAGGTGGGTGAAAAGAGTGAACCAATGACCACTCATTTAGAACTAAATTATGATGTGAGAATAAAAATGGTCAAGGCACCAAGGGTTGTGAAGAGAAGAAATTCTTTAATTGCTATACAACAGTGCTGAGACCCTGGATAATAAACAAGAGGAATTGCTATTGCTCATTTATGAGCATAAATTTGGTTTACTTGACATTACTGAAATCTGGTGGGAAGATTTATATGACTGGAATGTTAAAATCAATGGTTATAACTTATTTAGGAAGGATCAAGTGGGAAGAAAGGGAGGAGGAGAGAAACTTTGTCAAAAATGGCATTACCTGTTTGAGAGTCACTGACAACTAAGAAGAAAATGATCGTGAATGCTTAGGAATCAACATCCTAACAGATAAAGCAAAAGATGGGGTACAAGTTAGGGTCTGCTACAGACCACCAAGTCACACTAAAGAAAAGGATGAGTGGCCTAATAAGCACCTAGTTGTAATTTGTAAAACAAAAACTTATATTATCCTGGGAAACGTCAATCTGAGTGACATATGCTGGAGTTCTCATGTTGCCAGTACTAAAATGTACTTGGAATTACTAAATCGTATATTTCAATTTCTTGACTCAAATTGTTGCATGGGGGAATTCTATATTAGACCTTATTGTGACAGCTAAATAGGAACTGTTCAGAGAACTAACAATTAGTGGTAGCTTAGGTGCAAGTGGTCATGACTTGATTACATCTATTTTATGCAAACAGAATGAAGTCCAAACCAGTAATATAAATAGCTGGTGCTTAAAAAGGGTCAATTTCACAAAGCTGAAAACAAAATTCTGAGCCAAATAAGCTGGGAGAAGCAATATTCAACAGAAAAATGTGAATGATAACTGGGAACCATTTAGGAATATTTTATTAAACGGTCAAAAACACACAATCGCATAGTGGAGAAAAATGTCTATGTCGGTTAAAAAAACAACCTTGCTTACTAAGGAAATAAAGGCAGCTATTACAAAAATAAAACACGGTATATAACAAAAAAGGGATGTTGACAGCAATGAAGATAAATTAGAAGCTAAGAACTGTTGAAAATGATAAGGAAAGTGAAAGGACACAAGAAGAAATCAGTGGTCTGTGCTGTTAAGGACAATAAGAAGATTTCAATTATCCATTACAACAGTAACTGAAGAAGCTATTAAACAGCAATCCTAAGTTAGAGATCTTTAAATTGCAGGTCCCTCAAGAACAGGAGAAGGGACAAAGGTGCAGTTAACCCTGAGACTGGGCCAATGCTCTGGTTCCTAACAGGAATCAATTCAGGTAAGTTCTATGGTCTGTCCAATGCAGGAGGTCCAAGTAGACAATCACAAGGATCCCTTTTGGCCGTATCGTCAATTCAGTGCAGCTGTAAAATCAGTGTTCTGGTCCACAGCTCTGAAGGTTTAGCTTTATATATAAAAATAAAAAAATTCCCCTCTCACCCCTATGGGTGGTATGTGTCTTCCTCAACCTCGGGTCCTCTACCAGAGGCCTGGGAGTTTGAGGGTTCTGCGCAGTATCT
>NC_133771.1:28392989-28569119 GCF_003597395.2 Chelonoidis abingdonii | reverse complement strand
GGTGCACCGGGCCTCCCCTGTCGAGTAGTGCACCCGGTAGTGGGCCCCCTGGTGGGGGACCAGAAAGGACCCCTCGAGCGCCTCCCCGCCACGCGCCGCCGGCGGCAGTTGAAGCTGCACTTGCCGGCGGAACGAACCGGACGTGACGGAGGGCGGGGTCCTTGCAGGCCCAAGGCGAGAGGGCTGATGACGGAGATGGGGCGCCCCAGGGCAGAAAGGCGGGCTAACGAGGCGGCATTGGGCAGGAAAGGAGGACGCGAGGTCAGGACCAGCGGACCCCAGGTCTTTCCAACGGCTCCAGGGGGACGAACACGCCCCTACCGCTAGGCCCCTCTCTACCGCCTCCTGTGCGGGCGGCCTCCGATGCGAGAGAGAAGACCACCTTCCCGTACATTTGGAGGCCGCCACGATGGCCGTGGGCCCACCCACCTCCCCCAACGCCCGCACGTAGGTCTCCACGTGGGGCGAGGCTGGGCACCAGGGAGCAACGGACACCGTGCTTCCTGGGCAAGGTGGGAAGGGTCCCCGGCCACTGTAGATGGTGGTGGAAGCGGTGGTCGGAGGAGCGTGGTCAGGCGGGGGGGCCGCCGCCACCTGGGGCGTATGCCTTGGGGGCCGGGGGAGGGACACCGCAGAGCTGGTGGAGGGAATAGCGGGGAGGGATGCCGCAGCCGGAGCGGGGCTGCGGCAGCGGGGCAGGTTCCGCCATGGAGGGCCTGGCCTTTTTAGCGGGGCCCTTACCCTTCTTCCCCCCCGACCTTCCCACCGGCTGGGGGAGCTCCCCCGAATCGGAAGGGGGGAGGGACGTGGCAGCAGCGAGAGGTCTCCCCGGTACTCGCCGCTGCGCAGTGCCCAGCAGGGCCGTGGTAGGATGGAGCCGGCAGCGCGCGTGAGGTGAGAGGTATAGGGCAAGTGGGACCTGGGGGCAGGTGGAGGAGGGCAGAGGAGCATCGCGTGGGCCTCCCCCGCCGCGTCCCCGCCATAACGAGAGCGAGTCAGGGGGACAAACAGCAGAGGGGAGGGGAAGGAGAGGAGGCGACGCCCCTCCCGCTAGGCTGCAGGCAGGGGAGGAGGGTGGTGAAAGGGAAGGCTAAAGGGGCGCGGGAAGCAAGGACCTAGGGGTGGAAGGGTGACAGGACACCGACGCAGAGGGGAGTTCCGGCTCCTCCAGTTGCACTGGGGATCAGGGGGGACAATGGCAGATGGGCGGGGGTGCAGTGAACAAGGGGAAACTCAAATGGGGGAAGGGCACAAGCGCGTGGGGGCGTCGGGCGCACGAGGGAGGGACCAATCAGGGCAGGGGAGCACAGGGTGGGGGAGAAGGGCTAGCTGGGAACGGGGCAGAGGACCACGGGGATACTGCAGGGGCTGGGGCAAAACTAGCAGGGCCACAGAGGAAAATAGGTGGGGCAGACAAAAAAAAAAGGAAAGGGGCCAGTCCAGGGGGAGGGGGAAGGTGGTGCGCCCACAGGCACTTGTGCAAAGTCAATTAATTATAGGCTGCTGCTGCTGCAGGCCCAAATGATGGCAGTGGCGTGCTGTGGATCAGGCGAGCAGCTCAGTCCAGAGGCAGGAGTCCAAAGGCGAAAGAAAACAGCCAGCAGGGGTGGTGAGGGGGCAACGTGGTGGTGGGGCGAAAGGGAACACAGATGGACCGGGGCAGGCCCCACGCCACACCCCCGGTGTCCCAACAGACACAGTCCAAACCCCCACCACAAGAGCACAGGTTTGAAAAAATACTCAGTCCAGGAATACCCCCTCCACAGTGGTCTCACGTGGTCTCCAACAGCAGGCGGTCTCCTCCTCCTCCTTCACCTCCTCCGGGCTCCAACAGCTCGCCAGCAGCTGCCCCAGTAGTCCCAGAGCTCCAGGTGGTGGTGGTCTGGTCTCCAGGCAGGAGGGACCCCGCTCAGAAAGGTGTCCTCAGCAACAAGAGCGGGGTCCCTCACACCCCCCGCTCTGGGAAGCAGGCCAGCAGCCCCCCTCCCTCAAGGGCTGTAGGTGGACAGCAGGAACCCGGGGGGGGGGCGGGGGAAATCTACTAGCCAGCCAGCAAGCTATAGCAGAGAGAGAGGGGTGTGGTGGTGTCTAAGCCAGCCAGGGGGGCAGCAGAGCAGGAACAGCAGCAGCAGCACAGCAGCAGCGAGGGCCCAGCGCCCAGCAGGAACAGCAGCCAGCACAGCAGCCCTCTCCCCTTTTCCTCCACAGCAAGCAGTTGAAGGGAGAGGAGCTACTCCTGGTCCCAGGAGAAGCAGGGTTCTGTTCCCTCACAGGTATGTTAGCCCAGGCTAAACAATCACCTAGGACCCTGGTAACCAAATGGCAGTTTTTCCAGGTTAATCAAGGCACCTGGAGCAATTAAGATCTTTCTAGAAGACAGTGGAGATAGCTACATTGATTGGGACACCTGAAGCCAATCAAGGGCTGGCTGGAACTAGTTAAAAGTCTCCCAGTTAGTCAGTGAGATATTGGTGTGTGAGGAGCTCAGAGCAAGAGGGTGTAAGGAGCTGAGAGTGAGAGTGAGAGTGAGAGCGTGTACGGCGGAGGTGAGGAGGACAAGCATTATCAGACACCAGGAGGGAGTCCTGTGTTGAGGATAAAGAAAGTGTTTGGAGGAGGCCATGGGAAGTAGCCAGGGAGTTGTAGCTGTCTGCAGCTGTTACAGGAGGCACTTTAGACAGCTGTGATCCACAGGGCCTGCGGGGAACCTGGAGTAGAGGCGGGGCCTGGTTCCCCACAAATCTCCCAACTCCTGATCAGACACAGAGGAGTTGAGCCAGACTGTAGGTTCCACCAGAGGGGAAGATCACTGAGGTGAGCAAATCCGCCAATAAGTGCAGGACCCACCAAGATACAGGTAATCCATTGTTGTGGCAACATTCTATGCCTTAGATTTTGTAATTGCCTACTGTCCTCCAAACTCATTCATCTTAACTAGTCTGTGCTATTCAGAGCTGCACATATGTGCTAACCACATTTCTGATGTCACCAGCAGCACTCCAAACACAACATTAACATTCCGCAATTCTCCAAAAGCCACTGCCACTTGACTGCTATCACTCTCTTCTGAATTATTTATTTGTATTGTAGTCGTGACCAAAGACTCCAATCAAAATGGGTCCTTACTGTCCTAGGTTCTGTACAAACACACAGTCATTGCTCTTAAAATCTTAGGATCATATTGGTAAAGGTCTATAGGTGCCTAATAGAACTTTCAAAAGCACCTTTGTACTCCTCTGTCATTTAAATCAATGGGAGTTAGGTGCTTTTTAAAAATCCCAGAAGGTACCCATCTACATCTTTAGGTGCCTAAAGACCTTTACAAATCTGGCCCTGAGTCTCTTATTTAAAAGTTTACTATTTGACTTCCTGCTCTGTGGCTCAGCCTACCCAATACACTTTGAGTGATACCCTGAGATGGTAAGCAGACATTTTCCCCAATAACTTCATCATCCAGAAAGTAAAAAACATGGAGTTTAACTCTAAAGAATTTGATTCCATCAGGGTGTTTATAGTCCCTTAAATTTCTAGTCATCTGTGTGTTTACATTACGGTAGCTCTGTTTAAAAACCAGCTAAAATTATTCAGTCACAGCACATTCCATTGGACAGGAACCTGTCAAATGATGGACTACATAACAATGAATCTCATGTCATGGTACACTGAATTGTGTTACCTAGGGACTGAATGTGAATCTCAAATTGTCATCTATGGCTACACTTCCTAAGGGAAGCTGTGAAAGCCGCATTGTTGGAATAGTTTTAGACTAGACTAATTACTAGAAAATTATACTGTGGGGGGCAATCTTGCTTTGGGAGCAAGATAAACTAATAGTTTATTTTTGTTGTCTACAATTTCTGTGAACCCATGAGACTTGACTGGTTCGGTTATCTTTTTCATTTTACATCACACATTATTTAAAACACTATCACTAGCTTCGGTAACTGTAGGTTGTTATGTAATGTCAGATTCAGTAACATGACCTTCAATTTATTTACCTCACAAGCAGACTTAATCATGTACTATACCAAACAAATCAACTTTTCTTATTCTAAAAGTGGTTATGGTAAAATGATGATGACTCACTGATTCTCTGCTGTCTCATGTTTCTTATACAAAACTTAGTTGGTCATCATTAGGAGAGTTAACTATCCAATCCAACAAATAAAACTGAGAAAGAGACAGACAAAAAATCCTTCAACTACCTGAAGTGGGGGGTTCCAAAGAGGATGGAGCTAGGCTGTTCTAAGTGGTGGCACATGACTGAACAAGAAGCAATGGTCTCAAGTTGCAATGGGGGAGGTCTAGGTTGGAAATTAGGAAACATTATCCCACTAGGAGGGTGGTGAAGCACTGGAATGGGTTACCTAGGGAGGTGGTGGAATCTCTATCTTTAAAAGTTTTTAAAGCCCAGCTTGACAAAGCCCTGGCTGAGGTGATTTAGTTGGAGTTGGTCCTGCTCTTCCAACCCTAATCTTCTATGATTCTTTGGAACTCCCCTTCAGGTAGTTGAAGGCTGCTATCAAATCTTCCCTAACTCTTCTTTCTGAAGACTAAATAAGCCCCGTTCCCTCAGCTTCTCCTCATAAGACACGTGCCCCAGACCCCTAATCATTTTCGATGTCTTCTGCTGGACTGGCTCCAATTTGTCCGCATCCTTTCTGTAGGGTGGAGAGGGCAAAACTGGATACAATACTCCAGATGTGGCCTCACAGGTGCCGAATAGAGGGGAATACTCACTTCCCTCCATCTGCTCGCAGTCCTCCTACTAATGCAGCCCAATATGCCGTTAGCCTTCTTGGCAACAAGGGCACACTGACTCATTTCCAGCTTCTCATCCACTCTAATCCCCAGGTCCTTTTCTGCAGAACTGCCACTTAGCCCATCGGTCCCCAGCCTTTAGCAATGCAGAAGTGCTGAGTTTCAGAGGTGAGTTCCTACTGAATTCATTTAGAGTTGTAGATGATCAACACTTCTGAAAATCAAGTTCTTTAATATGTGTTTTGATTTCCTGGTATTTGGCTTTTGCATTCGTCAGAAAGTTGCACTGGTTTCGCTTAAATTGTTTTAAGAAAACCAATTCAAAACACTATGTAGACATTCTTATTCTGATTTAAGGGTGGCTCATATCAATCTAGATGAGCTAATACCTTTGGCTTGGTCTACACCTGAAACATTTATCAACACAGATAGGTCAGTCAGTGTGTGTGGGGAAAAAAACACCTCCTGTGACATAACTATGACAACAAAATCCCCAGTGTAGAGTGCTTCTGTTGGCATAGCTAATGGCATTTGGGGAAGTAGTGTTCCTACACTGGCAGAAAAACTTCTTTGCTCTATTTATGCTGGGTCTATAGTAGAAGATATGCCAGTATTCCTAAGCCATCATAGGCTCCATAATACTTGCAGAGTCTAAATTTGCTAGATTGAAGAGTCCATTATCAAATTATTGTTGCCTTTGTAGGTATTTAACAACTGTGATCAAGTCTGATTATTTACTGTCTTAAGCTAGTGTAGAGGGCTCCTAAACAGAAAAACTGGATCTCAGAGGAATCAGTGGAAGTAGAAGGGTGGAGGGTTGAAGGGATTCCAGCACTGGTTTTGCATCCACTCAGTTGAAGGGCATGAAAGAATAAGAGGCCACCAGGGGAGTGGTTGGCCACTGCCAACATGTTTGATGAGGGAAAAAAAGGTTTGGCGGATTCAGAAAATAGAGAAGGCAGGAGTCAACACTGCTTCTATGCTGCACACCTGCACAGCCAGACCGTGTGCTGAGAACCACCAGCTACGTAAAGGACTTGTCACCCTCAGGAGACATTGGCTTGCTGCTGGGAGAAGGGACTCCCCTCATTCTGCTGCTGCCACAACTGGTGGGGAGGGTTCAGCATTCCCGCACCTTCCAGTGTTGCCATCAGGCTCTCACGGCTCCTCTGGGGAAGTGCTTCCCCTTCCTCCCCTGGATCTATCTGTTTCTGGATCAATCACATATGAGAAGGGATAAATATGAATTGATTTACAGGGGGGTGGGGAGTGAAGTCGTATCTGATTCAGTGGCTGGATTGACAGATTAGAGGCAGAATGGATGAAAGAGAAAGTTTGATTTTACTGTGAATGAGGTACGGGACTGATTGGGAAAGTATTAAGTATTAACAGTTGATGGGATTAGTAATAAAGAATAAAGGGGGTGGAATCACAATTAGGACCACAGTAGGTTTGATATGGATGGGGTAGATTTAAGGATAAATTGATGGGGGGAAGGAGGAAAGGTGACCAAGGATAGGATTGAGGATTATTTGGTGGGGCATGGTAACTGGGGCTTTCAGGGTGTCCTTGCTCCCTTGCCACTTTTCCTGTAGTCAAAATGTGATCTTGGCAAGAATCAAGGAGAATCCCCTCCCTCTCCTATTGTGTTCTTGTAGGGAGAGTGATTGAGATAACTGAGAGGACTTTACACAGCCTGAACAGCTGCAAAATGTTGATCTATAGTGCAGCAACTAAACATGCATTTG
Source organism: Chelonoidis abingdonii (assembly GCF_003597395.2). Lineage (NCBI taxonomy): Eukaryota > Metazoa > Chordata > Testudines > Testudinidae > Chelonoidis > Chelonoidis abingdonii. The sequence goes on along the minus strand of NC_133771.1, from coordinate 28,562,610 downwards.
ACAGACGTAAATGTGCCTCAGGATAAGGGAATGAGTGGAAAGACCCATGAGCCTTACAACAGCCAAAGACTATGCTTTGGGCAATGGTGGTTGTGAGAGAGATGCAGTACCCACCTAGATAAGACTGTAGGCAGAGAAATCACACACTCATCTTGGTGGTACAAAACCCACTACCTCTCCAGATGACCAGAGCAGCTCTGCAAGACTGAAAGAGCAGCTTAATGCTTAACTCCTTCTCATGGTATATGGTACATTAGAGTGGAATAAAATGTATAAATTCCATGCATAAATTCACAATGTGATTATTTGTCCTGTCCTTCACAGAAAATTAGGTAAAGGACAAAGAGGCAAATACATACTCCTGTGGTATAGACAGTTACAAATGGGGGGCACTATCCTGCTAATGATTACTGAGTGAAAGAGATAGTGGCCAAGATAGTCATTCAACACACATAATCTCTGTGCAATAACTATTTCAGAACTCACAAGAAGAGGCTATTTTGCTTGATTATTTTTTCTCTTGTGTAGTGTATTCTTCAGATAACTGATCTCACAGAAACATGCTGTGGCTAGATTGTGGGGGGTTTAACTTTGCTTTCTCTGAGAAGTGTGGAAAGCTGAGAATGAATATGGCATTGCCTGGTGCTCCTTTTCTATTGAGCCTTTCTATTATGACTGCTATTCAGGTACATGCTGAGTTTAATTCAATGAGCATATTGATATGAGAATATTTTGGGATAGTAGCCAAGGAAGTCATTCATAGCGCGCACACACGCAAGCACACATGCGCAAGTATAGCCTCAGTGAAGAAATAGCTTGGTAAATTCACCAGCTGGAATTAGAGAAGAAAAGAGCTAATATGGAAAAAAGGTAGAAAAGCATAAACTGCCTGGAGATTCTATGGCAACTGATTAAGCTGTGTGGAGAATGAAATACATAATTGACCCATTAAACAGCATATCTATTAAGAATGAGTAAGCAAGTTTCATGGGGTGGGGGAGGAAGGGCAGACAAGACAAATAGACTTTAAAGTTATCATCAAGATAGACTCAAGGAGCTCCATCTACTTAACTTAACAAAAAGGTTAAAGTGTGACATGATCACAACCTATAAGTACCTACATGGGGAACAAATATTTGATAATGGCTGTAAAATATAGCAGAAAAGGTATAACATGATCCAAATACTGGAAGTTGAAGCTAAACAAACTCAGATGCAAATTATTAATGGTGAGAGTAATTAACCATTGGAACAATTTATCAAGACTTGTGTTAGATTCTCCATCACTGATAATTTGTAAATCAAGATTGGTGGTTTTTCTAAAAGATCTGCTCTAGAAATTATTTTGTGTAAATTCTGTGGCCTTTGCTGTAGAGGAGGCCAGACTACATGATCCCAGTGCTCCCTTCTACCACTGGACTCTATAAAATAGTTTACTCTTCAAGCTCTGTTATTGTACTCAATGGGACTTCTAGAGGAGTAAGATACTTTTCATTGTGATTAGGGTACTGAAGCTGGCTCCAACATATTTTTGCTCTCTAAAATTAATTACTAATGCTGCTTTTTCTTGCTTACAAGGCTTGTTAAGCCTTGTGTCAGACAGAAACTGAAATGGACAAAGGATCAAAAAAGGGAGAATATCTATGTTAGGTACCAACCTAGATAAGACTAAGGGCATAAAAAATTACTTCTAAGGCACCCATAGTATTTGCGTGCTTCATAATCTTTAATACACTTAGCCTCATACACCCTGTCATAAATAGACAGTTAAGGATTAATGTCTCTTTTACCTGTGAAGGGTTAACAAGCTCAGTGAACCTGGCCGACACCTGACCAAAGGACCAATCGGGGGACAAAATACTTTCAAATCTTGGTGGAGGGAAGTCTTTGTGTGTTCTTTTTGGGTTGTTCTTTGTTCTCTCTTGGGATTAAGAGGAGCCAGTCGTGCAACCAGTTTTCTCCAATCTTTCTGAAACAGTCTCTCATGTTCAAAATAGTAAGTAATAGCTAGAGGCGGAATATCTTTTTGTTGTTTTCTTTATTTGCAAATGTGTATTTTGCTGGAAGATATTTTACCTGTTTGCTGTAATTTATATCTAGGCTAGGGGGGAGGGAGTCCCTTTGGTATGTAAAGCTGAGACCCTGTAAACATTTTCCATCTTGATTTTACAGAGATAATTTTTACTTTTTTCTTTCTTTATGAAAAGCTTTTCTTTTAAGAAACTGATTGATTTTTTTTCCTTGTGTAAGACCCAAGGGGATTGGGTCCGAACTCACCAGGGATAGGGGGGGAAAGGTTAATTCCTCTCTGTTTAGGATCCAGGAGTTTGGATCTGTGTATATCTTCAGGGTACCAGGGAAGGGAAATCTGGGAGGAGAAGGAGGCGAATGGTTTATTCCTCTTTGTTTTAAGACCCAAGGATTTGGTCTTGGGTTCCCCAGGGAAGGTTTTGGGACAGAAAGTGTACCAAACACTATATTTTGGTTGGTGGCATCGTTATCAGATCTAAGCTAAGAATTAAGTTTAGAGGGGTACATGCAGGTCCCCACTTTCTGGACGCTAAAGTTCAAAGTGGGAATAAGACCTTGACACACCCCTAAAAAGAAGTGAAGTATTAGTAATCCCATTTTATAGATGGGGAAACAGAGGTAGAGATAGGTGGACGAACTTGCCCAATGCCACACAGCCAGCCTGTGGCTGAGTAGGTGATTGAACTCAAGTCATTCACCAGTACCCTAATCAATAGAACCACTTTCTTCAGGCAAATAACCGGAACACTCTCCTTTCCTCATTCACTGTATAGTTAGCTAATATTTAACTGATCCTGACAAATTATCTCTCCTGAAAAAATCATGCTCTTTTCCAGGGGTTCTCAAACGTCATTGCTCCTCAGCCCACTTCTGACAACAAAAATTACTACGCAACACTAGGAAGGGGAACTGAAACCTGAGCCCCGCTGCCCGGGGAGGGAAATCCAGAGCCCAAGGGTTTCAGTGCCAGGCAGGGGGCCTATAGGCTGAGCCCTGCCACCCAGAGCTGAAGCCCTCAGACTTCAGCCCCTAGTGGCAGGGCTCATGCTTAGGCTTTGGGCCCAGGCCCCAGCAAATCTAACACCAGCCTTGGTGATACCATTAAAAAGGGGTCATGACCCTCAGTTTGGGGTCCTGACCCACAGTTTGAGAACCATTGCTCTATTCTGAGCAGTAGAGAGAACTCAGAGTACATTGTAGCTCTCTTCCTCTTCCATTTACTTCTTTTAAAAATCGTTGTAGGGTTAATGCAAGGTACTATAGTGGCAGCCTGGGAAATGAAGTGCTCTAATTATCCACAGAACAAGGATAGCATTGTACTTGCACTGAGCATGAAATCTTCACATTGAACTTCCTGGGAAACCCACTTCTAAAAGTGAAAGACAGAAATGAAAGACTAATGCAAGCTCAATGCCCTTTAAGGCTGGATGCCCAGTTCAGCTAAGTACTTAAACCTAACTTTAAGCACATGAGTGGTCTCAAGAGCCTCTCTGCTCAGACTGCCAACAAATGCTAAAGTAAACTTGTTATTGTCTTTGGGATGGATGCTTGTCCCCTTGGACCACCAATCAGTCATCAATTGCTAAAAACTTTGGCCACTGTGAACCTGGACTGATATTAGAATCAGTGACCTGATGTGAGTAGGAATAATAGTACCTAGCATTTATATAACACCTTTTATAAGTAAATCCCAAAGCACTTTACAAAGGAATTATGCTCTCCTAAATTACAGATAACATGTTCTATCAAAACAAGACCGGATATCATTTTTATAAGTATAAGATAAGTATTCTGTGTGTATGAAGGGATTTTTCCTGTTTGAATTAGTGGGGAGCACGTGGAGAAAGTGAAGCACATAGCGATGCAGCATCTTGCGCTAAATCACCCTGCAGGCAAGCAGCAGAACTGGGAATAAAACTCAGGTTTCCTGAATCCCAGCCCAGTATCTCATCCACTAGATGACACTGACTGCTCTGTTTTTGTGATCATACAGAGATACAGAGCAGTCTCCCAGCCCTAGAGGCTATGCCATTTCACTTGTACTTCTGCCTGACATGGTTTCCCTTAGAGCTGGTTGGCAATTGGAGAGGATGGATAAAAACATAAAATACATTTTTAGGAAGGTAACGCTGTTTAATTTCTTAAAATCCAGAGCTCCAACACACAAGAACCAAAACCAGAGAGAGGCAAAGCAGGCTGCTTTGAAAGGCAGCGAGGCACTACTCACGCCACCTTGTTCTAAACCAGCTTCTTCCACAGCGGCTCTGATTGCACACTTCCCTGCAGAGCCATCTCACTTACAAGCAAGACCAGGAAAACCCTTACAAATTAAAGAGACAGTTTACATTTCAGTTCAGTTATCAAGTGCATCACATGAATAACCATTCTGCCAGAAGTCCCGTAGCAAAATGTATTCTGGCACCCATTTTTGAAAATCTTGGCTTTCTTCATTGCCTTGGAAGTACTTTACCTTAGCAAAGCTTTTCAGAAAGTCTCAGCGAGGGATCTTGACAGTAATAGTGAAGCTCCTTGTGCTGTGTTGCCTTTCTCAGTACTGGAGAAAAAATTCCTGGTAGTAGTCCATCTTCTCTTGAAGTTTCTGATTTCTTGATCTTATTTCCTGTGCTACAGAGTCCCATTTGCTAGGCTGTTGAACCTGTGCTTGACTAATACCATTTTATGATTACTAATAGCTCAGAAACCTTCACAATTAGGGGTTTTATTATTAATCATAATAATGATTAATAATAATAATTATATATACACAGGAGTATGTATTTGCCTCTTTGTCCTTTATCTAATTTTCTGTGAAGGACAGAACAAATAAAAGAACAAACAAGGCAGCTGCAAACAAAAATAATGTTGCTATTTTTCACATTTCTTTCATATTATAGTTGGGCCACACAAAATAAGAAAACTGTACTTTTAACTTCTCTCAATCTCAAAAGAAAAACAGCTAAACCCCATGCAGCGCCCTGTCACTAGGCTTATCTCAGACTGATTTTATCCAAATCATTTTTTCCATCCCCAAATATGATATGACTTTCAGTTATCATTACACATCAAGGACCTAGTGTAGGACACAATCTGAATTCTAGAGACATATAAGACAATTTATATATCCTGTTTAAAGTTTAGGAAATCATTTAAATACCAAGGTGGACATGAACACAACAAGTAGAAGAAAATGTAATGTGCCAAATATTTTAATGTTAATGCAGCAGGCTCTATATCTTTCATAACCATAAACACATTAAACAACTTTGATTAAGGATATTCAGTGGGAAAATGCCAGCTTTTAGTTTCCTATATTCTTCATGTGTTCAAAGTTTGGAAGTCAGGCAAGAAAATTTTAGCACTCGAGAGAAATTATCACTGCTCTACTGGCAGCAGGAAGGATGTGACAAAGTGCAGTGACATTTACAAATCCTTTGATTACTAGGGATGATTAGGTGCCCTGGTTAGTCAGAGGAGTATTTGTTGTTTCTTTGTAGCAGCTGTAAAAGAATCAATCATCATATTATATGTGCTCAGTAGAAAAGGATATCATAAAAGTGAAGTGTCTAGTCTAGGAATATTAACAGCTCATATTCAGCAGACTAACTTATTTGACCTCCTTTTTTAAATACATTAGAGCATGAAGAAAGTTTGGAATGTCAATGTGATGGGGTAGCAAAATATACAGTGTTTGTCCAAAGGGTCAGGTCAGCCAGCATTCAGGGAACATAAACTGTGACACAAATATTAAGTGTGCATGCACAGCAGCTAGTACACACTCACAAGGAGAGCTGTGCCAATAACAGATTTTTCAGTACATTGGCAATTTCAAAAAGTAAAAATTATTTTGGGTCAGACCAAAAATGAAATTTTTTAAAATTTTTGGCAAACCAAAAACTTCAAAAAAAACCAAAACCCTTTGCTTCTGTTTGGATTTTAATCATTTTAAACACTTTTGTATTTTTTTAAAAGAAATGAAAGGAAATTTTGAAACAAAAATAGTTTCAAACAAAAATTGAAACGTTTCATTTAAAAAATGTCAAAACAAAATGTTTTCGTTAAATGTGTACATTTTTTTTCTGACATGAACAATTCAGTAAAAACAAGAGGAATTTATAAAACGTTTGTCACCTATTCAGAATTTTTTAAGCAAAAAATAAGTTTTGGAGGAAAGATTTTGAGCAGCTCTACTCAACATTGTTTACATTTGCAGGAGATAATGCTGCCCGCTTCTTGTTTACAATGTCACCTGAAAGTGAGAACAGGTATTTGCATGGCACTGTTGTAGCCAGCATTTCAAGATATTTATGTGCCAGGTGAGCTAAAGATTCATATGTCCCTTCATACTTCAACCCCTATTCCAGAGGACATGCGTCCATGCTAATGATGAGTTCTGCTCGATAACAGTCCAAAGCAGTGCAGACCAACACATGTTCACTTTCATCGTCTGAGTCAGATGCCACCAGCAGAAGGTGGATTTTTTGGTTTGGCAGTTTGGGTTCTGTAGTTTCCGCATCAGAGTGTAGCTCTTTTAAGACTTCTAAAAGCATCCGCCACACCTCATCCCTCTCAGATTTTGGAAGGCACTTCAGATTCTTAAACCGTGGGTTGGGTGTTGTAGCTATCATTAGAAATCTCACATTGGTATCTTATTTGTGTTTTTTCAAATCTGCAGTGAAAGTGTTCTTAAAGTGAATAACGTGCAAGGTCATCATCTGAGATGGCTTTAATATGAAATACATGGCAAAATATGGGTAAATAGCAGAAGGCATACTATTCTCCCCCAATGAGTTCAGTCAAAATTTAATTAACGCTTTTTTTTTTAACAAGTATTATTAGCATGGAAGCATCTCCTCTGGAATGGTGGTTTAAGCATGAAGGGGCATATGAATATTTAGCATATCTGGCACATAAATACCTTGTAATGCCAGCTACAAAAGTGCCATGCAAACACCTTTTCACAATTTCAGAGACATTGTAAATAAGAAACAGGCAGCATTATCTCCCACAAATGGAAACAAAGTTGTCTGTCTTAGTGATTGGCTGAATAGAAAGTAGAACTTGTAGGCTCTAAAGTTTTACATTGTTTTGTTTTTGAGTGCAGTTATGTAACAAAAAAAATCTACATTTGTAAATTGCACTTTCACAATAGAGAGACTGCACTACGATACGTGTATGAGGTGAATTGAAAAATACTATTTTTGTCATTATTACAATGCAGATATCAGTAATAAAAATACTATAAAATGAACCCTGTGTACTTTGTGTTCTGTGTAATTGAGATCAATATATTTGAAAATGTAGAAGAACATCCAAAAATATTTAATAAATGTGAATTGGTATTCTGTTGTTTAACGTGCAATTAAAACTGATTAATTGTGATTATTTTTTTAAATCGCGATTCAATTTTTTGAGTTAATCACACAAGTTAACTGTGATTAATCAACAGCCCTAGTTTTTGTTTATAAATAGTTTATATTGAATTAAGAACTGATACATAGATGTCTTTGGTCATAGTTTCCAATATTTTGCTTATAACTGTAGCATTTAACCATCTATAACACCTACTACTCATGTCTATACCATGTATTAATAATGCATTAGCCCTTTATAAATCATTTATAATTGGAACTTTAATATAGTGTGACCAAAAGTATTTTTTTATTTCAATTTGATTACATTGTACATTTGACAGCTGTCTGTGTATACCGAGTTTCGATATTTCCTCTGTATAGTCAATCAATCCCCCCTTTTTTTCCTATGGGTCTTTCACATAGTGAGAGAGAGAAACAAATTTTAAAAAATAGTCAATGTGATTGTAAAAAATGATAGTGAGATCTGCAAGGTCCTCCACAAACTATTTTATGTAATTGCATGAAAATTTCTCTAGATTTTAATGATGGTGTCCCTCTCAGATATGTGTTTCTGGCATTAACTAACAAAGCTAACACCATGAACTGCAGTACCAGAGACTCCTTGTCTCTCAGTTCAACCAGAAAACTATTTTTGGATATCTTCAGAGATGAACTTGGAAAACTGCAAGGCTCACCGTGTCTTTTTAAGGCAGGGTGCATGGAAAAGATGTTACTCAGCACTCCTCACTGAAAAATTTGGGCACATCTCTGTTTGACTCAAGACTTCTCTAAATGGTATGTTAGTCCACAGTGACCTATGTGACACTACTACATTAATACTCGCTAGGGAACTTTTACTGTGCACCAGCGGGGTCCCCATGGGTCAGTTAGTGGTAGTGTGACATGCACTAACTACAATTTATACTCCTCTGGTGTGCACTAACACACTGTGCAGACAAATCTTAAGTGTTCAGCTCTGTAAAGATACTTTGTTTCCCTGAATATTTCCACGTGGTCACTGTCGGCCAGGGATTGTGTGCAACACTGGAGGAGAGGAGGTTATCAGAAGCAGGAAGCAAAAATAGCATGTAGACATGATTAAGGTGAATCAGTTATGTTGTAAACACATTCAGGGAGGCTTGAAGGAAATAGTTCAAACTGGATTTTTCCAGAGAACAGCAAACAAAGAAAGGACATAAAAAGGCTAAGTGGGTTTAAACTGATTCAGGGCCTTCACTCTGATTCAGCAAATAGACATGGCAGAAGGGTTGGGAAAGACTTTGACCTACTAGGTAGGTTCTTATTAGATTGATGGGTGACCTCTGGTAAGATTTTTAGCATGCATACAGAAACTTTTATTGTTTTATATGTTTTTTTTCTTTAATACTGTTACCTTAAGAATAAATTTGCTTGTTTCAAAACAGCTGTGTGGTAGCTTGTAACTGCTGGCAATACACTGTTCATAGCCCTTAGAAAGAAAACAAAGCACAGGTGCTGGCCTTTATGATCTGAAGGAGATTCCCACAACTAAGCCATTCTTTTTAGGTGACAAATCTGAGGAACTGTCCCAAATTGAGGTGACAATAGAGGAGTTTTTGGAACAAACTAATGAACAGTAATAAGTCACCAGGACCAGACAATATTCACTCAAGAGTTCTGAAGAAACTCAGATATGAAATTGGAGGGTTAGATAATAACTACTTACTGTGGTATGTAATCTAACATTTAAATCAACTTCTGTACCTGATGACTGGAGGATAGGTAATGTGATCCCAATTTTTTAAAAAAGGTTCCAGAAGCAATCCTGGAACTTACAGGCTGATAAGCCTAATGTCAGTACCAAGAAAATTGGTTGAAATAATAAAGAACAAAACTGTTAGACACGATTTGTTGGAGAAGAGTCAATGTGGTTTTTGTAAAGGGAAATCGTGCCTCACTAATCTATTAGATTTCTTTGAGAGGGTCAACAAACATGTGGACAAGGGTGATCCAATGCATATAGTGTTCTTGGACTTCAAGAAAGCCTTTGACTAGTTCCTTCACCAAAGACTCTTAAGCAAAGTAAGCAGTCATGGGATAAGAGGGAAGGTTATCTCGTGCATCAGTCTCTGGTTAAAAGACAGGAAAAAAAGGGTAGAAATAAATTATCAATTTTCAGAATGGAAAGAGGTAAATAGCAGTCCCCATCAGGGACCTGTATTGGGACCAATGCTGCTCAATATATTCATAAATGATCTGGAAAAAGGGGTAAAAAGTGAGGTGGCAAAATTTATAAATGATACAAAATTAGTCAAGATTGTTACTTGAAGAGTTACAATGGAACCTCAAAAAATGAAGTAACTGGGGAAAAAGTAACAGATGAAATTCAGTGTTGATAACTCCAAAGTACTGCATATTGGAAAACATAATCATAACTATATATACAAAATTAAGTATTACCACTCTAGAAGGAAATCTTGGAGCCACTGTGGATAGTCCTCTGAAAACATCTGCTCAATGTGCAGCAGCAATAAAAAAACTAACAATGTTAGGAATCATTAGGAAAGTGATAGAAAATATCATTATGCCACTATATAAATCCATGGTATACCACACTTTGAATACTGCATGCATTTTCGGTCACTCCATTTCATATCAGATATATTAGAATGGAAAAGGTACACAGAAGGACAACAAAAAGTATTAAGGGTATGGAACAGCTTCCATCTGAAGAGAGATTAAAAAGACTAGGATTTTTCAGCTTGGAAAAGAGACAACTAAGGTCTATACAATCATGAATGATGTGGAGAAAGTGAATAAGGAAGTTTTATTTACTCCTTCACATAACACAATGGAGGTCACCTGATGAAATTAAAACAAACCAAAGGAAGTACTTCTTCACACGATGCACAGTCTTCACACAATGCACAGTGGAATTCGTTGCCATGAGATGTTGTGAAGTGCAAAACTATAACAGGGTTCAAAAAAGTGCTAGATACATTCCTGGAGGCTAACTCCATCAATGGCTATTAGCCAAGATGGTCAGGAATGCAGTCTTATGCTCTAGCCTCTGATTTCCAGAAGCTGGGAGTGTAAACAGGGGATGAATCCCTCAGTGATTGCCTGTTCTTTTCATTCCCTCTGAAGAACCAGGCATAGGCCACTGTCAGAAGACAGCATAATAGGTTAGATGGACCATTGTCTGACCAATATAGCTATTCTTATGTAGGCAGACTGTCTTCTTGGGGATATCACAGTGTAAATCAGAGAGCTATGCAATCTTAAAACTCCCAGTCAGAAGTGGGAGAGATGTGGGTCTCACCCAAGAGACATCATGACTGGGCATCAGAAATCTTAAGTGGGTGTTATGGAGGGACCATGGAAGAGGAATACCAGTACAGTTACACTAAAATGGTGATGGTCACCAATCCAGTTCCAGAGCCTATGGCTGGAACTCTGTACCTCACTAAAGCTAAAATGCCCTCATGAAAATGACTATTAAACAATCTTGTGGACAAGGATCTGGACTTTGAACGGTCAATCCCCACCTCTGCCATAAACTTTGGGTAGGTTATTTAATCTTTCTGTGCCATTATTTTCATCTGTAAATTAGAGATAACATCTACAACATCTGGAACAATGGGGCATCAATATCAATAGATGCTAATATCACACAAATAAATAATAATAATGAGCACAATAAGTACAGGCAAGTTTTGACAGTGACTTTACTATGAAGGCTGTGTCTTCAGTATTAGGGGAGAATATAACTTTGTTAGAAATCATATAGGTAACACATACATAGTAAAAATGAACAAGCTATATTTGGTTTTACATGTGGTCAAAATACCTATGTACAAAAAGTATGACTCAGAACATTCACATGCTCAGATCTCAGAAATATGAGTCATATACACTTGACAGATTTTCTTATTCTTAGGGTTCTTGGCCTTATCTAGTGTTTTGCTCTTTGGTTCTGTATTAAGAAATGTTTAAACAAGAACACAAGAGCTTTTCATCAGAGTCAAGGAAATTATTCATGGATGATGTTCCAATTTAGAAAGGTAGCCTGAGGCTGCAGTGAATTCTGAGCATTCTTAGTCTAGCAGCTTTTGCAATCAAAGGGATATGAGAAAGAGAGAGAGAGAGAGAGAGAGATCAAAATAATTTTCAGGACTAATTGCAGAAGGGTAGAGGAGACTAATCCCATTCTTCAAGTCATGCACACACATTATCACACAGAGGCTTTTATTCATGCTGCTCATAAAACTACATACCATCTGTACAAAACAGCTGGATAGAGGGGCAAGTGGTGCACTTTCTGCAAAATGAGTTTTTCTTTAAAAAACTGGACAAATCATTAATCATCATCTAACTGTAGATTTTCCACTGCAAAGTATCCATGTATGCAATATAATGAGGACAACAGTATGCACGAGGCAGATGGTGCCATCCAGTCCTACAACAGAGAAGCCATATAAGCTCTTAAAAATCATTTCTAACTATAAAAAGACATTGAAAAATGGTTGTACTGGATCCTTTCCATCTACTCTGGCAATGTACATTTCAGTCCTCTATTTCATTAATTCTAATCTCTTAGACACACATTCTGCCATCCTTTCGCACAAAGAGTCATACTTTATAAACTGTGTTACGGAAGTCAATGAGGCTATTTACAGAGTAAGATACTAGTCCATGTACGGTTTCAGAGTAGCTGCCGTGTTAGTTCGTATCTGCAAAAAGAACAGGAGTACCTGTGGCACCTTAGAGACTAACAAATTTATTTCAGCATAAGCTTTCGTGGGCTACAGCTCACTTCTTCAGACGCATAGAATGGAACACAGAGATAGGAGATATTTATACATACAGAGAACATGAAAAGGTGGAAGTAAGCGTACCAACTGGAAGAGTCCAATCAATTGACATGAGCTATCGTCAGCAGGAGAGAAAAAAAACCTTTGAAATGATAATTGAGATGACCCATAGAACGTGTGAGGAGAACTTAACATAGGGAAATAGATTCAATTTGTGTAATGACCCAACCATTCCCAGTCTCTATTTAAACCTAAGTTAACTGTATCTAATTTGCATATTAATTCAAGTTCAGCAGTCTCTCTTTGGAGTCCGTTTTTGAAGTTTTTTTGTTGCAAAATTGCCACCTTCAAGTCTGTCACTGAGTGGTTAGAGAGGTAGAAGTGTTCTCTCACTGGTTATTGAATGTTGTGGTTCTTGATGTCTGATTTGTGTCCATTTATTCTTTTGCTTAGAGACTGTCCGGTTTGGCAAATGTACATGGCAGAGGGGCATTGCTGGCACATGATGGCATATATCACATTGGTAGATGTGCAGATGAATGAGTTCCTGCTGGCGTGGCTGATGTGATTAGGTCCTATGATGGTGTCACTTGAATAGATATGTGGACAGAGCTGGCATCGGGCTTTGTGGCAAGGATAGGTTCCTGGGTTAGTGTTTATGTTGTATGGTGTGCGGTTGCTGGTGAGTATTTGCTTCAGGTTGGGAAGCTGTCTGTAAGCAAGGACTGGCCTGTCTTCCAAGATCTGTGAGAGTGAGGGATCATCTTTCCGGATAGGTTGTAGATCTCTGATGATGTGCTGGAGAGGTTTTAGTTGGGAGCTGTAGGTGATGGCTAGTGGCGTTCTGATATTTTCTTTGTTGGGCCTCTCCTGTAGTAGGTGGCTTCTGGGTACTCTTCTGGCTCTGTCAATCTGTTTTTTCACTTCAGCAGGTGGGTACTGTAGTTTTAAGAATGCTTAATAGAGATCTTGTAGGTGTTTATCTCTGCCTGAGGGATTGGAGCAAAGACGGTTGTATCTTAGAGCTTGGCTGTAGACAATGGATCATGTGGTGTGTCCTGGATGGAAGCTGGAGGCATGTAGGTAAGTATAGCAGTCAATGGGTTTCTGATGGTCACATGAACACCACCTTATACCAGAAAATAGTAGCTTAAGTCAAGCGAACAACGTGACAATATCCCATCACGCTGAGAGCAGAGTGGTGGAGGGAGGGCAGGAAGCAATGAGCTCAGTCTAGACACACTGGCGCCAGGGTTGTAGCCATGGGGGTGGATCTCAACTCACCCCCTTAGCATCCAGGCCCACTCCTCCCCCCAACCCCAGCTCCGCTCCAGCCTTAGCACTCTGCCTGCCTCCCCCATGCTCCAGATGGGCAGTGAGGTCAAGGGCTTGGTCCGATCCACCCTGCACTCCTGCTGGGGAGTGGGGTCGGGGCAAGTGAGGCTTACCCCACTTCACCCACCCAGCATTAATAAGTAAACCATGTGTGTTACATTCATGATATTGTGCATATTTTTAAAATCCCTAAAAGCCAAAGAGACTGATCATCATCTGATGTAAATCAGCATAGCTCCACTGAGTTATGCCAACTTACAACAGATGAGAATCTGCCTCAAAATTTTCAGTGAGATACAATGATTCTTATGAGAAATCTGAATCAGGGAAATAAAGTGACTTCTACAATTAAAAGATGCAACAGAACATAGTGATAAAAGCCTTCCACAGTGACAGAAAATGATAGAAACTCTTAATGCACTTTCCGTTACAATCAGTTCATTGGGCACTTAAACTGTTGCTAGGTGCACAGGTGCAAAGTGCTGTGATTCTAACCCACAGTGGAAAAGGCAAGATGAACTAGTATAATGTATTTTTCTATTTTAAAAAAGAACATTTCCCTTGAAAAACATCTTAACCTGCATCAGAAAACCCAGAATGTAAAGGATGAAGTTTACTTTAAAAGCAAAAACTGAATTATCTGAGCACAAGCTCATCTAACAAAGTAATTAAGGGGTAGATGGCACATTTTTTTCTTTTGTTCTAACTAATCCACTTTGAAAAAATCTATTGGCAATCAGACATATGACATGTTACTATTATATTTCTCCATTTGTGAGAATAATTGTATTTCACTAAATCATTTTGAACTTCATGATATTTTTTGCACTCTGTCCCTTAATGAGAGCTTCCTTCTAAAGCAGGTATCCTTGCAATAATCTCTTCATGTCACTTCTTATGGTTAAGTTGGACAAGCTATATGTTGTTAGAATCTGAGCCATAAAAGCCCATGCCATATAAAGCTAGAATTGTACATCTTAAGTTTGTATTCAGATAGTTAAAACTCCAGCTGCTCACTGCTGGAGGCAATATATGGTTTATTTCTCTTTCAATCATGGTGCCCAACACTTCTGAGGAAGGCAGCCTGAGGAATGATGTCCATTAATATAAATTTGAAGTCGGAGAAAAGATTAACATAGAAAATTTCCATACTTGTGCCAGCAAACACTGACAAAGCCATGTGATTTAAAATACCTCCCTGACAGTTTTGATTATAATTAAATGACATGTATATGAAGGCAAATAATGTCATTTGAGCTGCCTGGATAATGAAGAGAAGTTTTAGCAGCAAAGAAACCTGGATCTTGTTTCCTCCTGAATGTCAGTTCTCTTGCTTGTTCCTAGTTCTCTGCTTTGATAACTGATCTGATAATGAAGCCAATGTTTTATTGCTAAATGTGTTTCTGCTGTCAAGAGAAAAGAACTGAAAAACCTGAGAAGCAATAACAAAAGAAACCTACATTAGGGGCAATAGTTAATTCAAATCAAGCATGAGTTTATGGTATGATATAGCTTCAAAAAAAATCAAAGACAGTTTGGGACTGGATGTGCAGAGGCATCAGAAGCAAATAGTCACCCTGTATGTGACTCTGATGCATCTGTGTTCGTTTCTGCCTTCAGTACCGAGAAGATATTGACAATCAAGACAAAAATGACCAGAGTGATTGAGAAATTGATTTTATAGGAAATATTAAAAGAGAGACTAAATCTGTATAGTTTGAGGAGATGACTAGGGGGATTGTGATAGATGTAGAGCTGCTATGTAAACTAAGAATACTGATCTGTAATAATTTGTCCTGTTACATGACCTAGTCGGGAGACTTTTGCATACACATATACTGGTCTAGTTTAATAGGGGTTGTTGGATAAACAAGCAGGAAGGCAATATAATGACTCTAGCTCAGCAGTTGTCAGGGAAATGTTTGTTGGGAGAACAGGCTAACAGGACAGACACAACCCTGTGGGAGAGTCTGAAGCAGGCAGGGCCTTCCCCAGCTTCGAGGAAAGGTAAAGTTTAGGGAAAGACAAGGATGCATATAGACTGTTTATTGCTTTAAGAACTTGTTCTCTGAAATGACTTAGTTCTATATACACAGTAATTTGCTTTAATTGGGCTGTTTGGTACCAGATATGTAAGGTGACCACCTTTTCAAAAGGCAAAAGCAGGACACGTGCTGGACCCCTACTCCTGTTTGTGGCCCTGACCTGCTACTCCTCTTGCCCCGAGGCCCTGCCCTCACCTCTCCTCTTCCCCCCAGCCCCTGCTTCTCCTGTTCGCCGGAGACCCCACCCCATGGCAAGGCCAGAAACCACTGCTGGGGAGCCCAGGCTGCTGTGGAGAGCCCCAGATCTTCTGTCTGCCATGGTCAGAGGACTAGGGTGCACGAGAGAAGCCCCTGGTCCATGTCCTCACCTCCCAGCGCAGGTGGAGGGCCCAGGGCTCTCCACAATGGCCCAGGTTCCGTGGGCGGCTCTTACTACTTCCCATTTCTGGCTTCTGATGTGTCCAAGGGACAGGGCCTCAGTAGGGAGAGGAAGAGCAGGGGTTGGGGCCTTGTGGCTATGGGAGGCTAAGGCTCACCTCAGCCCCCCCTACCACCACCACTGGGAAGAGGCTGGCACCACCCCTGAGCCTCAGGCAGGCATGGGGTGGTGTTACAGGGAATTTGGGACAAATGCTGTCCTGGAGACATTCAGACCAGGACTTGAACTCTTCATTTTGGGACTGTCCCACCCAATTCAGGATGGGTGGTCACCCTACAGATATGTTGATCATAACTCCTAGGGAGAACAGAACTGAGGGTACTGAACATAACTCAGGCCTGCTGTGGTGATCATGATTAGCACCTGGGGGCTGTAATCCAAGGCCTGGTCTGAGAATTTCATGATTCCATCCCAAGGGAGGTGAGAGCTCCAGGCCTGAAAACTGTAGGGCCTGCACTCAAAAAAACCCAGAATGAGTTCAAGGGGCAGGTAGCCTGGTAACTGTAATAGGGATTATCAGGAATCAGGCTTGCAGCAGAGCCAGTTTCCAGGCCCCCTAATGAGCACAGCTGGCCTGTAATAGCTGCCTGATTGGGTATACTGCCTGTTTGTTTGGAAGAGTCCGCAGACTATCTCTTACACCCAGGAGCAACATTAGTTTAGTGGCTACTCAAACCATAGCCTATGCCTGTGATAGTGTCTGCTTGTTTCCTCCCTTGGACTTAGACCTACTTCTGCCTAGCCTCACTCCAGTAACCAGGTCCTGATCCTCAGCTCTGATTTCTGACTTCTGACCCTTGGCTCTGGCATCTAGCCTCCGACTCTGGTTCAGACCAGTTCGTCTCAGATTCCTGAAGTCTGATTTTTGACTCTGGTGCCTGGCCACTGACTGAGGGCTCCAATTCCTGACTCCAGCTCTGGTCATTAGGCATTTCTGCTCACATCCCAGTCATGTGGCAGGGATTATGATAAAATTTCTGACAAATATCAACACAATGGATTGAAAGTAATTGTTATGGGAAAGGGCTGAACAAGATAATCCAACTAGGTTAAAGGGATAACATTAGGAAATGGCAAGCTTAATGTGAATATTTAGACTGTGCCACTCCCATAGGAAGAGTTCCCGAATGAGTAGCATCACTTCCTGCAATAACTATGGACAAGCCTTGGTGGTCTCCCATCCAAACCAACTTTCAGCACAACCCTGTGACATTTATGAAATCTGATAAGATCATAGAGCAAGGTAGTATGGCTTCATATTTCTTGTTTGTAATGACTACCACTGCTTAATCTTCTGCACTAATACCTTCATGAAAAGATCTTTTGAAAATCACGGCTAAATTCTATATTGATTTATACCTTTTTAAGGCCCACTGGACTCAGTGGGATTGCACACTACAATAAAATTTGCTATGTAATTATTAGCTTTTGTTTTCTGCATGCTGCACTGTGGTAAGGTGGACTAGGTCTGGAGGCCCTCTGCTGGAGGTTTTGCAGCTCTGCACTGCCCTGCCCCGGAATAGAGCAGGGAGAAGTCCTCCAGGCAGCTTAGAATGACTGCAGAGGAGTCACCAATCAGAGAGGCTGCTGGAGCAACAAATAAGGAGCCAGAAGGGCCAGATAAAAGGCAATCAGCAGACCAGAGCCTTCAGTAGTTGTGTGGTGCTTGATGAGTAAGGACTAGGTGTCTGGTTGGCTAGATGAACAGAAGACCAGCAGACAGCTCATTGTGGAGAGCTCATCTGACAGACCTGAGCCAAGGGGTGGCTACTGAGTGCCTGGCTAGTCAAATAGAATAGCAGCAGGACCATGAAAAGGTCTGTGTGGGCAGGCTGAGCCTGGGGAATTGAACATAGAAGCTGGCCAGACTAGATGCAGGTACTGAGATGGGCCCTGCTTGTCTGATTGCAGACTGAGCCTAGGGAGGCTGCTGAAAAGGACACAAGCTGAGGGGTATCAAGATAGGTTTCCCCAGAGGCACTTCCTTCTTCAACCACCCAGCTGGGAACCTCAGAGCTATGGCCCTATACCAGGGCTGGGATAAGAACTTGTGACTGTATACCCCAGAAGGGAGGACCGTGTATGTGACTTGGCCAGAGGGCTGAATTGCTGAAGACAAGCTGAGAGACCAGTTGCCCAGGGAGTGCTCATGAGAAGCTGGTGCCACCATGATATAAGAACTAAAATAAAAAAGCAGGCTCACACCTGCCAAACCAGCCAAACAGGGCTGCCTGTGAGAGGTGTGTGCTGCTCCTGAAAAGAACTGTGATGGCAGCTGTATCTGCCAGAGAAGAGTTGCTAACGAGAACCAGGTGCTCACCCTGATACATGCACCTTTCAATGTTTAGCACTCTGCTTGCCTGCAGGGGTCATTTCTTAGCAAGCAGAATTGACCCATCCCATTACAGAGGAGATGCACATATAATTGGATGTTAGTGCAGTGTTTGATCCGCTTTAATCTTCCATTGAGAGAACTCTAAATTAATGTGTGACAAAAATGTGAAGCCAGGCTAGACAAAGACCGGGCACAGTTCTTTATTAGTCTAATCATTTTAATGTTAAGAATGAATTAAGAATATGTATGTTGATTTGCAGTTTAATACTTGGCATCCTAATGATTTTCCCTACTAATCTTAAGACTGCACTGCCATTTGCTTGCCACCAATCAGGAAAGAAACACTTATTTTCTTTTAGTTCCTCAAGAGTGTAACAAAGTTAAAATTACTTGTGGCAGTATAGCTCTTAACCTTCTTTGCAATATGTTAACTACAATAACTTAGGCTCCTTTGTCTGAAGCTTGCTTTCCTATACAATCCTATCATTCTTCTCTTCCAAGCTGCTAATTTATTAAATTAAGGACCTACCTAGCCTTTCTCCAGAGTAGCTCATGCCTGCTTATCCTTAGTCCTGTATTAATTATTGCCCAGTAAGGAAAAGGAAAGTTAAAAAGACGTGGTTCTAAGTATCAGAAATCAGTTTCATTGTTACTCCTTATAACTCAGTTTTTATAATTAATGAGTTTATTACAGCATCAGGGACAGGACAAAGGCTTCTCAGTAACTTACATCCTCTCAGACATTTAACCTTACTTAATGTGTCTTTAGAAATGACCCCTTTCTCTGCTCTGATGGGTGTTTTCAAGAGCCAGGATTAAAGTAAATGGGAGAAAGGGCACAGTTGCTCTTCCCCCTCCATGGCTTGGATCTGCAAATAATCCAAAAAGCCTCCTTGGCTTGCAGAAGATGATTGCCCCTTCTAGCTTTAACCTCCTTTAACCACTGGAAAAGATATGGTCTTATGCTTAAAGACACAAACCAAGCCAACCCCCACTATTCTATAATGTATTTTGTACCTGGAGAAGGCTGTGAGTAGCTGATGATTTTCTTCCATACAAAAACGCCTTCATACTACTTTAAGGATGCTTTGGTACTTGGTCCAACAAGTGTGTTGGGCTTATTTTAATGTGTTGTCCAAAGATGTCAGTTATCCTGTACCATCTTATGAGCTGAATTTAATTATGTTGGGCTTATAAACTACTGGGCTTTATTTCGCCATTGTTTGTGTGCATAGGACTATTTAAGCCATCTATGTGCTCCATTTATTCTGACGCCACGCTAGGGCCTGCCCAGGGCCTGCTGTAAGTTGGAGTGGCTCTGAGGATGCTCTAAATTATGCTCTACATCCCATACACTCTATAGGTGCTGAGCAGCACAGTTTAACTGTAGTGCAGAGTTGTCTAGTTCTGAGCCCCCAGTATAGGGGCAGAACAGGGCCATAACAGCCTAGCATAGACCCTTTATGCTAGCTCTACCCTGGAAGCCACCTGTGCAAGCAGTAATTTCATGTCCTGTTGCTGCCAGAAAGCTAAGACTTGTCACTACTGTATGCAGTTGGTCCGTGGTAGATGTCTTCCCTGTGACGTATAACTGACTTTGATTTTCAACGCTTCTCTTGATGCTTCTACCTTTGCAGACTCTGTGTTCTCACTATGTGGGAGGGGTGTATTGATGGATTGACTATTCCCCCATTTTACTCCTCTACTCAACTCTTGTCTTATCTCCTAAAAGCCTCTTTCTAGCTTCTGTAGATGGAGATCACATGGAACACAGGTCCACAATATATATGTGGTAAGGATCCATGCTGCAGACTTTCAGTGGTCTGCCCCAATACACAGCAGAACAGCATTGACTCTGCTGCCTTTCATGCCCTACATAGAAAAGGAGGATTTGGGCCCTGTACTTTGCACATAGCTTTGTTCACTTTAATGTTCCATATAAAAACACTTCTAAATATAGATCCTATTTATGGTTTTGTTTAAAGTAGGAAAAATATTTTTTTAAGCACACTGCATAGCAATTTATGGTTGACTTGTGGCAAATCTTGTGAGTACATTCCTCGTGGTAAGTAGTGGGAAGAGATTTTATTTTTATTACTTTCAGCTCTGCAGCTCCATATTCAATTTGTGATATTCTTTCATGTAATTCCCAATGTTTCTCTTGCCTTAAGGGGGAAAAAGTGTGGAAGTCTCCTGTGATCAATGGTGTGCTGTTAGACTGTACATTTGTATGGCTATTATAGAAAGACTGAATAACCTAGCAGGCAAAATGTCTAGCTGATATTTAGAAAGGATTGAGTCAAGTTCCTGCCAGTGTTATATTTTAGTATAAATCCTTTAGTAGTTTCTGGGTCTTAGTTCTCTTTGTGGAAGCAAAATCTAATTGTTATGCCATTTTGCTAGTATGTAGAACTTAGAGAGAACCAAGGAGCATGCCTTGGCCCCCGGTCTTCTCACTAAATGTGTAGCTTCACACATGTTAAATAGTAACCCTTATTGCATTCCCTCCCAAAGTTTTAATGAGACTACTTGTGGTCCAAATCCTAGCCCCACAAAAGCCTCCAATGCTCAAGAAAGGAATTCAAAGTAACAGGTGCAGAGAAGAGCTACTGAAGTGGTTAGGAGAATGGAGGATCTGTCTTATGAAAGACTACAGAGCGCTTTTTTTTTCTTCAAACAGCCTAACTAAACAAAAGCAGCAGAGAATCCTGTGGCACCTTATAGACTAACAGACGTTTTGGAGTGTGAGTTTTCATGGGTGAATACCCACTTATTCACCCACGAAAGCTCACGCTCCAAAACGTCTGTTAGTCTATAAGGTGCCACAGGATTCTCTGCTGCTTTTACAGATCCAGACTAACACGGCTACCCCTCTGATACTTAACAATAACCAAGAAGCATGTCTCCTCTCTTCCACAAAGAGACAAACCCAAAGACAAGGGAAACAGAAAAGATTCTCTGCTTCTCTCCCCCTTAAGCTTCTTCCACCCTGGGACACTAGGAGAGTTAAACACAGAAGAGCAGTTTTTCCCCTCCCCCGTCTTTCCTTCTCCCACCAATTTCCTGGTGGTCAACTAGAAAAAAAAAAATCAACAGGTCTTAAAAAGCAAACTTTTAAAAAAAATAGAACAGAAAAGAATAACAGTTCTCTGTAATCTAGATGGCAAGATCACAGGGTTTCAACTTATAGAAAATGAAATAAACAATAGAAAAGGAATAAACAGCCTTATCCAAAAACAATACAACTTAAAGTACTTATAGCCAAACACACATGAAGACTCCACCGGCCAGATACACAGATGCAAATACAGCAAAACAATTTAAAAGACTATATTTTTGCTACCTTTGTACTTACAACTGGGAAAACAGAAGTTAGAAGGACTGGAAATAGATCTCTCATAGCTGAGAGAGCACAGAACAGACAAAGACCCAAGACTAAAAACACCCACAAATTCCATCCCTTAAGCTTTGAAAAATCCGGTTTCCTGATTGGTCCTATTGTCAGGTGTTTGGTTCCCTTTGTTAACTCTTTACAGGTAAAAGATCTTTTACCTGTAAAGAGTTAACAAAGGGAACCAAACACCTGACAATAGGACCAATCAGGAAACCGGATTTTTCAAAGCTTAAGGGATGGAATTTGTGGGTGTTTTTAGTCTTGGGTCTTTGTCTGTTCTGTGCTCTCTCAGCTATGAGAGATCTATTTCCAGTCCTTCTAACTTCTGTTTTCCCAGTTGTAAGTACAAAGGTAGCAAAAATATAGTCTTTTAAATTGTTTTGCTGTATTTGCATCTGTGTATCTGGCCGGTGGAGTCTTCATGTGTGTTTGGCTATAAGTACTTTAAGTTGTATTGTTTTTGGATAAGGCTGTTTATTCCTTTTCTATTGTTTATTCATTTTCTATAAGTTGAAAACCCTGTGATCTTGCCATCTAGATTACAGAGAACTGTTATTCTTTTCTGTTCTATTTTTTTTAAAAGTTTGCTTTTTAAGACCTGTTGATTTTTTTTTTTCTAGTTGACCACCAGGAAATTGGTGGGAGAAGGAAAGACGGGGGAGGGGAAAAACTGCTCTTCTGTGTTTAACTCTCCTAGTGTCCCAGGGTGGAAGAAGCTTAAGGGGGAGAGAAGCAGAGAATCTTTTCTGTTTCCCTTGTCTTTGGGTTTGTCTCTTTGTGGAAGAGAGGAGACATGCTTCTTGGTTATTTGATGTAAAGAGGTTGCATCAGTAACTCTCAGGTTAGCCCAGAGAGGAAATTCTGGGTGGGAGAGAGGTGGGGGGAATGGTTTATTTCCCTTTGTTAGGGGACTCAGGGCATCTGAGTCTTGGGGTCCCACAGGGAAGTTTTGGGGGACCCAAGTGTACCAGGCACTGAAATTCCTGGTTGGTGGCAGCCTATCAGATCTAAGCTGGTAATTAAGCTTAGAGGCTCCCATGCTGGTACCCAATCTTTGGGACGCTAAGGTCCAGATTTGGGAATTATACCATGACGCCACGGGACCAGTGACCAGCAGAGCGCCCCCCCGCAGCATGCCACTGTGCTTGGGGTGGCAAAATATCTAGAGCCACCCCTGGCAGCAGCAAGTGTCAACCAGCATGTAAATTTCTCACTCAGTTCTATCTACCAAAGAATGGCTGCTTAACCTGGTAATAGTCTACTTGATTATGTAGATACTTGACTGAGGTGCTGGCTAACCTTTTTGTCTGAGAAACTGGTTTGGGCTGCTTTTCTAAACTTGGAGCATGTCTCAGCACTGTCATGCAATAGAGTCTTAACTTTACATACAGTGTTTCACACATTTTTTACCAGCACAATAATGAGCAGTTACTCATAAGTTTTCAAATGATACCTTTTGTACAAAAAGTATGCCTGGTGAGATATCAGTTTTTTAAAAGTGGTGAACATAGAGGTACAGTGTGTCACACTGACTCCTCAACTAAATTTCAGCTTTATGGTTGAGAAATAGAAGCCAGCCATTTTCACTCTTGAATAGCTAGAGTTCATCAACAGGGGCACAATTTTCAAAAGCACTGAAGTCCTATTTCAAAAGTGATTTAGGCTCCCATGTGCCTAAGTCCGGTTGAAACTTAGGGTCATGTGTGCCTACGGGTAACATTTTAAAAAAATATGTACTTGGGGTCAGTTTTTGAAAGGTATTTAGGCACCTAGAAATGCAAATGGTTCCCAGCGAGATTTTTCAGAAGCATCTAGACATCTAACTCCCAATTAGATGCTTACATGCTTTTAAAAATACCACTAAGCACTCTTCAGCATCTTCAGGTGCCTAAATACCTCTCAAAAACTGACCCTAAATCATTGAGGTGCTTTTGAAATCTTTACTCTCTCATACTTGTGACCTGATTTCATGCATTGAGCATCCACTGCTCCATATAATTTCTGTACTGATATCCAGATACAGACAAAACCTTATTGAAAATTAAAATTTCTTGTATTGTAGGATCCTGAGGGCAGGGACTTTACCTTCAGTGTCTAGCACAGAGGTGCCCAGCCTTGATTTAGGGACTGTTCTCACCACTCCAATAGGGATATTAAATAATAATGCTAGCAAGCTTTGCTGGGCAGTTCATGGACAAAACAAACAGATGTTACCCTCTCTTCTCTCCTTGTCCCCTCACCCCATGGCGTATGGCCATCATCTTTGCTCCTAAAATTCATCTTTCATCACCTTAAGCTTTTCCTTACCATCCAGCCAAAAATGGCTGGAAGGATGACAGCACTCTGTGGGAATGTAACCTGCTTTTCATACCTTTACGAAGAAACCAATCTGGCCTTAAGCTCACCATTCTCCCCACCCTTGAGGCAGAAGGATTTTTTATCTCTTCTGAAAAGAGCACCTGTAAACAATCAATAACTGACTTGTTTTCAATAAAACACAGGTACTTCAAGCAGTAAGGGAGCTGCCTTTTTTATGCCCTATCCACTTTTATCCATCCAGGACATGGTAGATGCCCACATTTTCTTCTGGTTCCTGGTATCCATGAGCAGGGACTCAATGTCCAGTTTTTTTCTGTTAGTCTCTCTAAAGGGATCTGGGGGTCATAGTGGATCACAAGCTAAATATGACTCAACCGTGTAATGCTGTTGTGAAAAAAGCAGACATCCTTCTGGGATGTATTAGCAGGAGTGTTGTAAGCAAGGCACAAGTAGTAATTTTTCTGCTCTAGTCTGCACTGATTCAGCCTCAGCTGGAGTATTATAGGAGTCCTCTGTATCTAAAACTAGCTAGTTAAGAGATATTGGAGTTTCTTGTTGAGTTTGACAGATGAGCCATAGACAGTTCTCAGTGGTACCAGAGGACAGAACAAGGAGTAACTGTCAAAGTTGCAGTGGAGAGGTGTAGGTTTCGATCTGGGGTCAGGGAGAGATTTTCACTAGGAGGGTGGTGAAGCACTGGAATGAGTTACCCAGGGAGGTGGTGGAATCTCTCATCTTAGAGGTTTTTAAGGTCAGGCTTGACAAAGCCATGGCTGGTATGCTTTAGCTGGGAATTGGTCCTGCTTTGAGCAGGGGGCTGGACTAGATGACTACCTGATGTGGTGTCATTCCAACCCTGATATTGTGTGTGTGTGTGATCACACACAATCTTACAAAGGCCTTTGACTGTGTAAATTGAGATGGCCCGTGGACAGTATCCACATGATCAATTGCTCTGATAAGTTTGTCAACATTATGAAATCTTTTTATGCAGGAATGCTGGTTTATGCTGGTTTATGTCCTTACCAAGGCTTTTGTTGCCACCAGTGGAGTAAAACAAAGCTGTGTTCTTGTTCTGACACTGTTTAGAATCCTGTTTATAATTTGTGGCATTTACATGTAGTACCGTATGGACGGAGGTGTCCTGAATCTGCATTGTTTGTTTGCAGGAGAAAACAAATTATGAAGCCAGTTATTCATGCATTACTGTTCACTGACAGTGCTTTATTCGCCCATAACCTCAGGGGCATTCAGTTGCTCACTGATTGCTTTGAGTGTGCAGCAAAGTGTTTAGGCTTCACTATCAGCCTAAAGAAAAGTCATTGTTCAACCTCAAGCAGAACATACTATAATTAGTCCAGTTGTCTGTCAACAATGTGCCACTCAAGGTTGCAAACCAATTTTGCTACCTAGGCAGTGCTAACTCAGGAGATGCAGTGATTGACAAAAAAATTATGATGTGAATTGGTGCAGCCAACAATTCCTTTGGAAAACTTCAGCATAATTTTTGGAATAAACACAGCATAAAAATGCAAACAAAAATTGGTGTTTACCAATCCATCACCACACTTTTCTATTGTTGTGATATATGGACTACTACTCAACACCACGTCAAATGCTTGGACCAATTCCACCTATATGTCTATGGAGGATAATGGAAATTAAATGACAAGACTTGGTGCCAAACACTGAGATCTTTGAGTGCTGCAACTTCACAGGCAAGCGTTTATAGTGAGAGCTCCTATGAGATAGTGCAGTCACATGGTCAGTGGATCTGACAGTAGAATACTGATGACTGACTTTTATAGCAAATTGCAGACTGGAACTCATTTTAGGGGCTGTAACTTTTTATGTTGAAATATTTCCACTTAATACTAAATTGTTAAACTTAAGGGAGCACTAACACCCAACAAGTTGTCAGTTCATAGATTTTCTGTAACCAATTTAAAGTCTTGTAGTAGAAGGCTAGTAGGTGACCCTTTGAATGATAAAAACAAACTTTTTATTAAAAATGATTTCTTAAGCAAAGAGGAATGCGATTACCACTTACACAATACTATTACACTATTTCATCTTTGAGTGCAAGTATATCAATGGGTGATCAGTCCACTGACAACTGAGTGAATACATCCTTATAATCCAGGAACCTAATAATATAATTTTTATGTTAATTGAAGTGTCCCAATAATTTAGTAAGGCCACTCCTTTTTATAATCCATTAAAATCTTAACATTAAACAACACTTATCAAATTAAATTTCTGCCACATTCTTATCTCTTTACTTAAATTATGTACATTATTAAAATGTCTGTACCAATATCCTTCCCATACTATCAATAGAGATAATTCTCAAATGCTCATTAAAAACATTGCCAGTTATAACCACAACATAACCTTGGCTCATGTCCTTCATAACTTCACTTTTAAAGTCTCCAACTTTTTCTTTCTCACACTAACAACATCAATTTTGCCATACACTTTGGCTAATTTAGGCCCAAATCGTAATTTAAATTTAACATAGGCTTCAGCGCAGCCCAAGCAAATGCTGAAAAGACACTTTCAAGGCCAACTTCCAATCTTGCAATGTTGACCTCAATACCTGAGAGCTCTTAGCTCATGACACGATTCCGTGACAGCAGCTCTGCTACCTCAGACTGAAAGATTTTGAGAGCTTGCAGATTGCTGCAAACAGGGAGAGACATGGGGTATAAAGCTAGATGTAGAACTTTTGGATGAGGCTGAAGGACCAAAATTTGTCTAGGGACCTATCTCAGGGCCCACAATAAATTACTATGGCTCATCTGTCAAACTCAACAAGAAACTCCAATATCTCTTAACTAGCTAGTTTTAGATACAGAGGACTCCTATAATACTCCAGCTGAGGCTGAATCAGTGCAGACTAGAGCAGAAAAATTACTACTTGTGCCTTGCTTACAACACTCCTGCTAATACATCCCAGAAGGATGTCTGCTTTTTTCACAACAGCATTACACGGTTGAGTCATATTTAGCTTGTGATCCACTATGACCCCCAGATCCCTTTCTGCAATATTCATTCCTAGGCAGTCATTTCCCATTTTGTATGTGTGCAACTGATTACTCCACTTAAGAAGGAACACTTTGCATTTGTCCTTTATTGAATTCCATCTTATTTACTTCAGATCATTTTGAATTATAATCCTATCCTCCAGAGCACTTGCAACCCCTCCCAGGTTGGTATCGTCCATAAACTTTATAAGTACACTCTCTCTAAATCATTGATGAAAATATTAAACAGAACAGACCCAGAACTGATCCCTGTGCAACCCCCACTCGTTATGCCCTTCCAGCATGACTGAACCACTGACGACTACTCCCTGGTAATGGTTTTCCAACCAATTATGCACCCACCTTATAGTAGCTCTATCTAGATTGCATTGCCCTAGTTTTAAGGTCTGGCTTGACAAAGCCCTGACTGGGATGATTTAGTTGGAGATTGGCCCTGCTTTGAGCAGGGGGTTGGACTAGATGACCTCTTGAGGTCCCTTCCAACCCTCATATTCTAGGACAGTGTCAAAAGCCTTACTAAAGTCATGATATACCATATCAATCACATGCCTCCTATCCACAAGGCTTGTTACCCTGTCAAAGAAAGCTATTATGTTGGGTTTGACATGAGTTGTTGTTGACAAATCCATTCTGACTGTTACCAGTCACTGTTACCGCTAATCAAGTGTGGAAAATTTAAGACTTCCCAAATCCAAACTGAACATGAGTCCTAAGAAAAATTGAAAAACCTCCAACCACCCGCTCTTTCCCCCATCATAACCCCCTAAATTCTGAACAAAGACTTGGATTTCTTGTTAGATGTAAATTGGGTGGGTTGGTTGGTCTTTTTAGTGTGGATTTTTTTCCAGGAGATGTTGTAAACAGGAGGGTGCTAATGCAAAATACCAAGCTAGGGAGGTAGGTGGGGAGAGAATGATTCTGATGGCATTAATATGAGGAATTTACCAGATAAAGGAACTAATAAACTGCAAATTCCAGTTTTCATTAGTACTTAGCACTGGTTGTAAGATTAGCCCAAAACAGTTTTAACTTCTTCTGTTGATAAAGTTGGACATGATGATCTTGTGCATAAACAAAATGAAATCCTGTTGAATATTTGTCCTGAAACCATACTGCTGTCTATACAGCGACAAAAAGAGGCTAAAATAGGGAAAACAAGTCAAAAAATTACTTAGATATGTTAGATGTGTTCAAGTCACCAGAGCCTGATGAAATGCATCCTAGAATACTCAAGGAGCTGTCTGAGAGATTTCCTCAATCATTAGCAATTACCTTTGAAAAGTCATGGAAGATGGGACGTTCCAGAAGACTGGGAAAAGGGGAAAATATAGTGCCCATCTATAAAAAGGGGAATAAGGACAACTCAGGAATTTACAGACTAGTCAGCTTAACTTCTGTACCTGGAAAGATAATGGAGCAAACAATTAAGCAACCAATTTGCAAACATCAAAAAGATAAGGTGATCAGTAACAGTCAGCATGGATTTGTCAAAAACAAATCTTGTTAAACCAACATAATAGCTTTCTTTGACAGGGTAACAAGTCTTGTGGATAGGAGGGAGGTGGTAAATCTGGTATATCATGGTTTTAGATATTGTCTTACATGACCTTCTCATAAACTAGGGCAATGGAACCTAGATGGAGCTACTATAAGGTGGATGCATAACTGGTTGGAAAACCATTCCCAGAGAGTATTTATCAGTGGTTCACAGTCAAGGTTGAAGGCCATGTCAAGTGGGTTCCAGAAGGATTGGTTCTGTTCAATATCTTCAATGTCTGAGATAATGGAATAGAGAGTACGCTTATAAAGTTTGTGGAGGACACCCACATTTCAGGAAAGATGTGGACAAATTGGAGAGAGTCCAGAGAAGAGCAACAAAAATGATTCAATGTCTAGAAAACATGACCTATGAGGGAAGACTGCAAAAAATTGGGTTTCTTTAGTCTGGAAAAGAGAAGACTGGGAGAGAACACAACAGTTTAAGTATGTGAAAGACTGTTACTAAGAGGAGGAAGAAAAACATTTTTTCTTATCCTCTGAAGATGCTACAAGAAGAAATGGGCTTAAATTGCAGCAAGGGTGGTTTAGGTTGGACATTAGGAAAAACTTCTTGTCGGGGTGGCTAAGCACTGGAATAAATTGCCTAGGGAGGTTGAGGAATCTCCCTCATGGGAGATTTTTAAGAGCAGGTTAGACAAACACCTGTCAGGAATGGTCTAAAGCAGGGTGTTGCAAGATTATTACATTTGGCGGGGGAGGGGAGGGGTTGCAAGGTGTCAGCCTCCACCCCAAACACTGCTTCACCTCCACCATCTATAATGTTAAATATAAGGAAATGGCTTTAATGCATAAGGTGGGGTCATACTCAGATGCTTGCTGTGTGAAAGGGGTCACCAGTACAAAGTTTGAGAACCACTGGTCTAGATAATACTTAGTTTTGCCAGGAGTGCAGGGGACTGGACTAAATGACCTCTCGAGGTCTTTCCAGTCCTATGATACTATGAAATCAGAACAGTGACAAAAGTTTTGGCTGCCTAGATTTAGTATTGTATGGCAGCAGAATGAAGCTGTGTATAGTTTCTTCTGCCACTGCTGTGCCTTCTGCCTTTTTTTCCTAGGTCTAATCAAGTGGAAATTCTAAGAGCCCATGGATTTCTACAAAATGAGTAGAGAATAACCCAGTGTTCTCTCCATTCACACTCTCAATACAAAAACACAGGTTCTAATTCTAAGCCTGTGTGTGAACTATTCTAGAAACATAATAGCAGCACTGTTTGCCTATAGGGCTACTGCACTACCTCTGTTTAACTCATTATTTTGTAAAGCCCTTGGTAATACCCAGAGTTTAAAAAGCCTCAGGAACCATTTAATGTTGTTGCAGTGAATGTGAAAAAATGATACACAATTCCAGACATGTTAATTTTTCTTCCTCACTTTTGTCATTCTAGGTTATGGGATATCTAAATTAACTAGAAAAACAGCAATCAGGGGATAATTGAAAACTGTCACCGTTTTGGACACTCAAGAGTAGTATGGATACAGTAGCTCTGAAGACTTTTGTCCCCAAGTGGTGTGATTAGTCACTGGCACACATCTAGCTGGAGATCCTATGTATGCTACAGACATGCAGCGGTGAACCAAATAGTGTGGGTGGTTTTGTGTTTGTGGGTTTTTTGTTGTTGTTTTTTGTGGAGGGGCTAGGGGGATATTATTTACGATACCAGCACCAAAGAAGAATGCAGTTTAGAGCAAAATCAATCAGTTACCTTGCGCAGGAGCTCCTATGCTGCATCTGTATTCAGCTTTGGGCACTGAAATCACCATAGTAATATGTATGGGTCTTTTGCAGACATTATGAACAAATGCATAGTCCGTCACTCTAATCTAAGTGAGACCAATAGGGGGGATGATGATGACCAAGACTGAGGAAGAGGAAAAGCAGCACATGGATTACAAGAAAGCTAATGGGATAAAAGTTTCAAAAGTGATTGATTGGTTTTGGGTGCCTAGATTTTTTTTTTGAGTTATCTCAAACTAGGCATCTTAAGAGACTTCTCAGAATTGTTACCCTTCTAGATATCTCAAGTTGGGCACCTAAATATCCAGGCTGCCAAAGTCATTAGTAACTTTTGAAAATGTTGGGCACTATGATTCACGTTAGGTGATGTAGAAAGTTTGCACCTTCCAGATGTTTTGTTTTAATTCATTTGCATTTGTTTTCATTCTGATCTGAGAATGAGGTAGGACTAAGTAGGTGGAGGTCAGTAGTGAGAAATAAGGTGAAAGGAGTGGGTTTAAAGTAGGGTGACCAGATGTCCCAATTTTTAAAGGGACAGGGCTGATATTGGGCTTTTTCTTATGTAGGTGCCTATTTACTTCCCCCCGCACACATACCCTACCCCACCCCGTCTGGATTTTTCACACTTGCTATCTGGTCACTCTAGTTTACAGGGGGAATTTGAGGGATGTGGAGGATGCTTGGGAAAGTGAGAACTTGATCCCCAAAGCACATTGAAATCAATAGGAGTATTTTTAACGGCCTTCAGCAAGCTTTGAATTAAAGCCCAAGGAACGAGCAAGTGTAGAAAAGTGGGGAGTTTGCCAGGTCCAAGATGTGAAGTAGGAAGTCATAAAGACAGAGATGAAGGCTGTTCATTTTAACTTTCTCCTTACATTCCCTCTATACTTATTTTTGCATACTCTGTGCTTCTGGGGAATGCAGAAAGTGAAGAAGGGTGGTTGTGGCAATATTTTGAGCCCATTCTAAAACAAGAATGCACCAGATATATCATGAGGGAGTCTCTCAAGAATAGGCTATCCGCTTGGGTTTTCTAGATCCCATGCACTTGGATATCTCAAATATGCATCCAGACTTGAAGGTGACTAACCCAACTGAACCTTCAAGCCTTTAGCTCACAAAAAATCCAAGTGATAAAGCAGGAGTGAAGAACTATACGTAAGTGACCCCATAGAGTTTGATATTGATCTCATTAATGACAGTATAAATCAGGATTAACTCCCTTGAAGTCATTGGAGTTACACTAATGTAAAGGATGGATGATCAGACATATATAAGGCACATCTAGATGGAAACTTAGTGCACAGCCAGCTAAGGTGTGAATCTACAGTGCACTAACCCGCTGTCCACTACCCATCCCTGCAGACCCTGCTGTACTCCAAAAGTGGAGCAGTTAAAATCACACTGGGGAACTGTTAATGTGCAGTAGCAGGGTCCACACAGCTAGTTGCATGTGCGTGGATGGCTAGTGCACTGTAGATTTACAGGCCAGCTTGCCGTGAACTGTCCAGACAAGGCCACACTCTACCAGCTTCATTTGCATTTCTCAAACTTAAAATGGAAAGTTGGGTGGACGTTTGTTTCCAACGCATGTACAACATTTGACAATTATTAGTGCAACTCCAAGTAACTCACCTTAAATTCATCCCTCTGATTCTTTTTTCAATCCCGTCAACTCAAGATTTATCAGAGCTGTGTGCTTTCAACGCTTCTTTAAAGTGCAGAATGCTGGGTAATGTGAAAGCATGACCTGTCCAAACTGCCTTCATTCTATACAACCTGCCTCAGAAAAATCCTCTATTTTTTGGCCCAGAACAATCTCAAACCAAGATCTATTGACTCAGTGCAGCCAAGAGGATCTGAGCACAATCGTTGCCAGGAAGCGTTGGAGATAAATGAGTCATGTGCTTTGGATGGAAACTGATTCTATCAGCAGAGTAGCAATAAGATGGATACCTGAAGGCAAGCAAAAATAAGGCCGCCCGAAACCAACATGAACAGCCGTGGAACCCAAGCTGAAAAACCTGGGGCACAGCTAGGGGGAACCACTGAAAGACTTGCCAGAAGCAGACAGGAGTGGAGGAGCTGCTTCACCACCCTAAATGCCTGAGGCATAATAGGAACATGATGATGATTTTCTTTTTCACCGGCTGCTATTTTTGTTACTCTGTTAACCTGCTGTCCTCTCCCCATTTATCGGAAGTTGCATCCTATCAATTCCTTGAAAGAAAAGTTGCCAAAACCATACCACTGATTTGGAGAAATTAGGGTAGGCAGTGTTCAAAATTAGGCTAGCTTGAATCATAGGTGCCAACTCCATGAGTGCTCCAGGGCTGGAGCATGCACAGAAAAAAATTAGGGGTGCTTAGCACCCACTAGCAGCCAGCTTCTTTCTTACCCCCACCCTAGTTTCTCCATCTGCCACAGATCAGCTGTTCCATGGTAGTAGGAGGCTCTGGGGGCAGGGGGAGTAGTGAAGAGGGGGTGCTTTCAGGGGAGGGGGCAAAATGGAGCAGGAAGAGGTGTGGGGGAGGGAGAGTGGGAAGAGGTGGGGGCTTGGAGGTGGTGGTGGGGAACCAGAGCAGAGTTTGAGCACCCCTGAAGCAAGGAGGAAGCTGGTAGTTGTGGTTTGAACCTAATTATGGAGTAGCTACCACTGCTCCAGAATACAGTATAATTTCCTCTTTAGTTAGTACTTCATGCCAACTAAATTGCATTACGTGAGCCAAATCATATATGTGTAGGCCATATGCCCTCCCAATTTTGTGTCCAGATTGCATGATTTAATTTCACTGGCAGATGTGAGTGGTTAAATGAAGGTCAGCATTTTACACCATCAGTTTTTAACAGAAAAGCACCACTTTACTCTAATTTCTCAGAATTATCGTAATCAGATTATTCCAAGAACCTATATGGTTGACCTTGTTGCTTTAATTGGTCTGGTTACTAAATCTAACCATATAGACCTCAATACTGGATATTTATTATGAAACAAAGTAAAAATAAATACTAAATATCAGCATTGTTTTTCCTACTGTGGTTGGAGAACCTGTCTGCCCATTCAGTAGTGCAATATATGTGCTAATAATTGCTCTTGATCAGTACACCGTATTGTTACTTGGCCACTGGGATTGCACTTGGATTGAAAAATGTGAAACCATATGCATTTAGTGAGTATAATAGACTCTTTTGTGTGTAAATTACATTTATTTGGCTGCAGCCTGCCAGACAGAACACTTAATCTAAAAAAAACCCCTAATAATCGCAAACCAGAAATTCATCACTGTAACTCATTTATGTGGTGCACATTATGAATTAAAAAATAAACACTGTAGGAAACTATATATAAAAATCCCCATAGGTTAAAAAGCTATCCAGTGGATCATAAATTAACAGCTGAACAACTGTGATATTGATGGATTGTATGCACAAGTTGCAACTGCACCGATAAAGTGTGTGTGGCAAATGATGGAAACCCAGCTTAAAAAAAGCATGTGGCTATTGAAATTCATTCTTTCAGCTTGGGAATCTTGTGTTCCTTTCTATAAAGAAAAGTGAGGACAATTAAACATCAGTCATCTTCAGTTGTAAGGTCTGAACCTCCTTTTACTGAAGTTAGTAGCAAAATTCTGCTCTGCTTGTATGGCAGCATGAGTTGGCCCTGATAGTAAATTCTAAAGCATAATATGTAGCTTACTTATACAGACAAGAGGCTATGCTATTTCATGGCATTGACTAAGAGCTCCAACCTAACGTAAGATCCAGTAGGTTATTGAAAGAAGCTAATCCCAAAGTAGGGGAGGGATAGCTCAGTGGTTTGAGCATAGGCCCTGCTAAAGTGAAGGGTTGTGAGTTCAGTCCTTGATGGGACCACTTAGGGATTTGAGGCAAAATCAGTACGTGGTCACTGCTAGTGAAGGCTGTAGTCAATAACCTTTCTGGGTTCCTTTTAGTTCTCTAAGATAGGTATATCTCCATATAAAAAAGCAACAAACAAATTAATATAAACAGGCATCATTCTATGCAAATATTTGGGGGGCTAAAAGAGAGGGGAGTTAGGCAGCTATGTACCTTTTGTGAATCCCACCCCAAATCCTAAAACTCAGCTGGCTTGGGTGTTGCTAAAACTAGTTTCTGAGTCTGAACAGGAGTAGTGATCCACACTGCTCCTTCATGAGGTTTAGCTCAAGCAAGTCACGCTATTTGTTGCCCTACTGGGCATAGCTATCCCAACTAGAGCTAGTCAGAAAAAAATTGGCCAACCAGTTTTTCATCAGAACTTGGTTTTGTGAAAAATTTTCAAAATTTTTGTTTTTCATCTTGATTTGGGATGGAAAAATTTTTCAACATTTTGAAATTGTTTGCAGGCTGGAAAATCTGTTTTCTGATCAGCTCTAATTCCAACCCCTGAACCCATCCCTGGCCACTTCTAGGCATTCTAGTTCAGAGACTTCACAGAATACGGGATTGAGTGCACAAGTTTTCTCTACAGCCTGCTTTCCCCTGAGCGAAGATAATTTGTTAGGGCCTTGCATACACATGCAATAAGCCACAAGACTTTGATATACATTTTCACCTCCAATGTTTAACTTTTTCAAAAATAATGCCCTGTGCATACTACTAAAAGCTTAACTGAGAGACTGATTGCACATAGCTGATCTTACAAACATGCACATACTTAATTTTACACTTGATTAGTTCCATTAACCAAAATGGGATTATTCACGTGTGTAACCAAAATGGGATTATTCATGTGTGTAATGTTACCCACCTCTATAAGTGAGTGCAAGATCAGGGCCTAAAAATCTTTCATATGAAAGCTCTAACCCTCGCAGAAAGGTCATGCTGCTTTTGATAAACAGAAGTGAGTGATATCAAGGAACCTGAGCTAATCCAATTCATGGACATCTGGGGGGACAACTGGCAAGTCAAGTGAGGATTTAACAGAATTAAAACTGTCTTGTTCCTAAGACTATTATACTTGACACTTTCTCCCTTCATTCTGAAGTCCATGTGAAAATTCTGATGGAGGGAGGTTTCTCTTTGGATGTGCCAGTAGTGTGTACAGCAGATAATTCTAGTGACATTTAAATATCCCTGTGAATTTTTGCCAGATTCTAGATATACGAACAGTGAAAGGCATGTAAATAGCCTCACACTATCAAAGAAGTCAGGATACAATATCAAACCATAGGTTCATCTGTTCTAGCACATTATTCCCAGCAGTAGCCAAGATCTACACCCTCTGGAACCTACCTGCCACTGAGTCTTAAAACCCCCAATGAACTATCACTTACCTAGGTACCTACATTCCCTAGGCTCCTATTTTTCCACTCATGAGAAGTGAAAAATTGCCTAGATTCTGATACCAAGCTGCTTGTAGTCCTAGCCTCAGTACTATTCTTGAAGTGGGTGTTTCCCTGCCTCTCCCCCTAGCAGGGCTAATCTGGCAGGCATTCTCAGACCATACCTACCAGT
Organism: Chelonoidis abingdonii; assembly: GCF_003597395.2. Taxonomy (NCBI): domain Eukaryota; kingdom Metazoa; phylum Chordata; order Testudines; family Testudinidae; genus Chelonoidis; species Chelonoidis abingdonii. Next base: position 28,526,745 of record NC_133771.1, on the reverse strand, counting down.
TCAAGTCTTGCACAAAAGACAGCCAGGATGACCAGATCTAGAATTTTGGGGGTTGGCTGGCTGCATGTATCCCAGAAAACACAATAACCCAGTATTTAGAGTGCTTCCCTGGGCTGTGGGAGACCTGGATTTCAATCTCCATTCTGTGTGGTTTGGAGCAGGGAGTTCAAGTTGGGTCTCCCATATTCCAAGTGAGTGCCATAATATCCAGACTACTGGTTATGCTGGGGAGGGGCTTCTGCAGAAGCTGTTCCACTTTGTATAACTAGCTAGATAAGCATTAAGAACAAATGTTCACAGAGAGAAATTGACTGTATAGCCAGGTTGTTGCAGTGCTCACCTGGTAGGTAGGAGACTCAGGTCCATGCATTTGAAAACAGGTGTCCTACATTCCTGGTGAGTGCCCTGCCCACTGCGCTATTAGTTACAATAGGGTCGTTGCTCTCTTTTTTTTTTTTTGTGAGAAAGGATTGACACTTTAAGGTGCAGGGCTTAGGTTATGTCTCTGTCCTTGGTGGCCTTTCCACTCAGCCTGCTGACTTTTATGAACTCCGTTCTTAGGCACCTAACTCTACCCATGCATTGTATATGGAACTTAGGCATCTAATTTGGGGGTGAGGATTCCAGTGGGGTAGCAGGGCATCTAAAAATTTAAGCACTGCAATGTTGAGTGATACTCCTAAGTGCTGTTGTGGCTCTAGTCCCAATATTTAATGCTTCAGTAGGTCTCTCACACATATATATGCTGCAGTTAGACAGATTTGCAGTTACTGTATTATCCTTAACTAGAAAATTATTTCCTGACCTCTGCAGGTGATTGTATTACATTATCTAGAAATTATTTGCTCTTTTCTAAAAATCCATCCCCAATTTTGGTTTGTTGTATACAACTCAACCAGAGGTTGGTAGGGAAAGAAATAACTCTTGAGTGCAGATGCAAGATTTCAGGGCTTTTTCCAGCGGCAAGGAATTAATTTCCTCAGCATCACTTAAGAGGGATGTGCTGTGAAAAAGCTGGATGATATGACTTGGAGACAATGGAGTATGGTCTCTTAAAAGAGGTTGTGAGATGGGGAAAAATCTAGTAGGGTGGCTTCTGCCTCCTTCCACCTCAGAAGATGACTGGAGTGAGTCAAATTGAGTCCTCTGCTTTGGTCCTGGCTGAAGCAAGCCCAAACCTCATGGCTAATAGTTTCAAAGAGAACTAGCGATTTTGGGGTCTTCAATGTTTGGATGCCCAAGTTGAGGGCCCTTCAAGGGGCCTAATTATCAAAACGGCTATTAAAATAGCCCACTGACAGTGACTGTTAAAAACACTGTACAAAATTTCCTTCTATTGACTTCAAGTGCCCTTTAAGTTCATTGAGTCTCTTTTGTTCTTTATAGAATGGTGATGCAATGCATAAAAAGGGAGGATTGATCACTTCTCACTATGCCATTTAAATAACTTATGCCCTTTCTCTTTTCCTTTATATACAACTATAAGTAATTCATATTTAGCAAGTCAGTATGTTAGGTAAAACTTTCAATAAGACTTAGGTATCTAAAGTCACTTTTAAAATGGGAGTTAGGAGCTTAAGTCACATAATGACTTTTGAAAATGTTACCATTGTGTCTCAATATGCACATTACAACTAAATGGTCTGTTAAACAGAGGATAAATGATCAGGCAAGCAAGAAAAATATGGGTCCATTTTGTAAAAGATGGGGGCAGGCAGACTTATCTGCAGCTAAGTTTTATAGTTCAATTGTTCTGTGACATGCAATATTGATAGGTGGAACTTATGTTGGATGTCACAACGGCCTTTAATGTATTAGACACCACTGATGCATTTCTGTAAGACTTTTGTCTTATAGCTATGTGATGGAAAAGTCTAAAAGACTCTTTAAAATGAAATGGGTGCTCTACTCAATTGTGAACACCATACTAATTCAGGTTCTTCTCCTCATGTAAGAAATAAACCCTCCCTATTTCTTCTCTTCCCCCCGCCCCCACCAAAAACAAAAAAAGTTAGTGAGAGACTAGAACAGGTTCACTGACAGGTTCAAACCTTTGTGGTAGTACATTCACCAGCAGCAACTTTAGTAGTTACACCATGTCACAGGGCTGAATTTAGCTCATAGTGTTTGTCAGATACAATTAAATTACACTGGGCTACAATTTTTGAGTTGTCTGCTTCAGAGATAAAATGTGGTATTTATTATGTATTTTGATGTGCCGAATTCAAATATGACAATTAAAACAACTGATTGGCTACTGTTTCTAAGATATTTAAGTTTTTACATTTTATGTCTATGTATATTGTGTAGATAGTAGAGTTTAATCATAAATTGTAAACCTAGGTCTTTTCATGTGTTTATGGTTGCTTTACATGATAAGTATTTTCACCTGTCCTGTTTATGTAACACTTTAAAAATCAGCAAAAGGTTATATAAATAAAATTTATTATGAAAAAAAAGGCAAAAAACTATTATGTACATAGTTTTAGTCCTATTCAGTGTCTACTCAGCGCTTCTTGGCTTGTCTCTTGTATTCATTAAATGGAGCATCTCTTGTCACTGTCCAGCAATAGTCTGCAAGCATTGATGGGCTCCATTTGCCCTGAATAGCGTTTCTCCATTGTTGCAATGTCCTGGGTGAAATCGCTCGCCACTGCTCGTCGCTCACTGCTCCGCAGTTCGGTGGAAAAAATCTAGATGAGAGTGCAAAAAATGTATCTTTAGTGACATGTTGCAACACAAGGCTTTTGTATGCCTTGAGGAGGTTTTCCACCAACAACCTGTAGTTGTCTGCCTTGTTGTTTCTGAGAAAATTTATTGCCACTAACTGGAAGGCTTTCCATGCCGTCTTTTCCTTGCCACGCAGTGCATGGTCAAATGCATCATCTCGAAGAAGTTCACGAATCTGAGGACCAACAAAGACACCTTCCTTTATCTTAGCTTCACTTAACCTTGAAATTTTCCACGGAGGTACTTGAAAGCTGCTTGTGTTTTGTCAATGGCCTTGACAAAGTTCTTCATCAGACCCAGCTTGATGTGTAAGGGTAGGTAACAAAATCTTCCTTGATTCAACAAGTGGTGGATGCTGAACACTTTTCCTCCCAGGCTCAATGACTGTCGGAGTGGCCAATCTTTCTTGATGTAGTGGAATCTCTTTGCCGACTATCCATTCCGCCAAGAGAAAACAGCAGTACTTTGTGTATCCAGTCTGCAGACCAAGCAAGAGAGCAACAACCTTCAAATCACCCACAAAGCTGCCACTGATGTTGGTCATAGTTTATGCACCTCAAAAGTTGTTTCATGTTGTCATAGGTTTCCTTCATATGGACTGCATGACCAACTGGAATTGATGGCAAAACATTGCCATTATGCAGCAAAAACAGCTTTAAGACTCGTCTTCGATGAATCAATGAACAGTCTCCACTCATCTGGATCGTGAACGATGTTGAGGGCTGCCATCACACCATCGATGTTGTTGCAGGCTACAAGATCACCTTCCATGAAGAAGAATGGGACAAGATCCATTTGACTGTCACGGACCATGGAATCCCTAACATCACCTGCCAGGAGATTCCACTGCTGTAGTCTGGAGCCCAACAGCTAGACTAGAGCCAATCAACAATTTTAAGCATCGCTTTCATTCTCAGTGACCCAGAATTAGTAAAGTTTGACTACATTTATTTCAGAAGAATTTTGGTTGTAGAGCAGTGTTATAGGAGATTACTACAGCTTTGGTTATATGTTCATATTTTTATTTTAATAATGCCAATGGTGTGTTAAATGCTTTTAAAGACAGGAACGGACCTGCAAATTACTCTTTGTCAAATGCCTGAACCATACCAAGTGCAACTGCTTTCAGTGGGGCTCTGTGTAAGAGAAGGGGTCTGCATGTATGAATTAACTTGTAAGTCCATTCTAACTAGATAACACGCTTGCACAAGGAAAAGAGGATGGGATGCAACAAAAAAGGGAATGGGTGGAGCTGTTTGTCTTGTTAGTGCCCTGAACTTTTATTTAGATTAGTTTATAAGGGTATGTCTACCTCACACAAGACTGGAAGAGATTAAATTGACCAGGTGGCCAATAACTCCAAAGGCTTTATTGGGAGGAGGAGCCAGGGAGCAGGGAATTGATTGATTGAGAAGAGGCTCAGCTGGGCAGGAATGTTGGGGAGGGGTTTCATAAATCGAGGGAGCAGACAGCAGAAAGGAGCTTTAGGGGAGTCCTCAACAGTCACTGTCTGAGAGGAGGAAGCTTGGGTTGGCAAACCTGGTGGGGAGAGCCAGGAGATAGAACTGCAAAGTAGGCAGGAGTATAGGAGAAGAGCAACATGGTCTGGGAGCGAGCAGGCCACTGTTGCTAGAAAGAGGATCTGTGGACTGGAACCCCCTGTAGAGGGCAGGCCCAGGTTCCCCTTCCAGCCACTGGAAGAGTGGCATGGTCAGAGTAGTGAAGAGAAGACTGCCATTTTGTTTAGTGGGACTTTGATACTTCTGGAAGTGGAAAATGTATGTGACTTGTCTGGAGGGCAGTCTCACCAAGAAGACTGCAGTTCCTGGAGTGAGAGGGGCCATTGGGCAAGACTGGACAGGGGAAGACACTCCCAGAAGGTGGTGCAACACTTGGCAGAGCTAATTCTCAGGGTGGCCTGGCCAGGAGGAATCTCCACTAATGGTAAGTGGACACCATGATAGTATGCTTTAGGGAACAGGAAAGAGAAGCTGTTATGCAAGAAGAAGAAGATTAGGATTGGAAGGGACCTCAGAAGGTCATCTAGTCCAGCCCCCTGCTCAAAGCAGGACCAATCCCCAGACAGATTTTTACCCCAGTTCCCTAAATGGTTCCTTCAAGGATTGAACCTACAACCCTGGGTTTAGCAGGCCAATGCTCAAGCCACTGAGCTATCTACCTTGTTAATATTTATTTCAAGAAATAGGAATAATGAGGTGTAAAGGTCTTGAGATGTGAAAATACTCATTTTCAAGTCCTCTGTTAACTATAAAACTTAATTTGAACCGATTATTAGCAAGTTCTGAATGTTTTCTGCATTGCCTAGGGTTTCTAGGGCCTCTTTATAAATAAATGACTTCTCAAAGAAATCCTTGAGCTCTGCTGAAGTTCAGTACCAGGGAGGATAGAGTTTTATGTTGTATTAAAAGATAAAATAGAATGAAGATTGGGAACATGCAGACTACTGATGAGTGTGTGAATATTCAGAATAGTTGACGTTCGTGTTCTTCATGGGCAGGTGAACATAGAGCTTTGGACTGATATATATTCTAAAATTGATAGCACTTGGAAAAGTAGCATTTCTGGCAAGGGGAGGAGAGGAAATGGGAAATTTTGATGATTTTCACTTTTATTCTGGGATGTCCTGCTTCTTGAAATTTATCTTCACCAGAATAAAAAAATCCAATATTGGATCTTTTGCTAAAAATGAAAGTAAAATGAATATTATTCTTTTCAAGTGGAATATCAGCAAAAATGTGGAAGTTTAAAAAAAAAAAAACAACCCCCCCCCCTCAGTTTTGCAGAATTGAGGAGGAGGAAATGAGTACCTCAGCATTCTGAGATTTTCAGTTTTATAGGAAATACTTTTGCATAGACCTAATCTTGAAGAAACTGACTGTCTTATGTCCACCAACCCACAGCACTATGGAAGCCTAGGGGGTCTACATGTGAGTACTGATGTTTCCTTCCATAGGATTCCTTGTATTATCATAAGACCAGCCATACTGGGTCAGACCAAAGCTCCGTCTAGCCCAGTATCCCGTCTTCCAACAGTGGCCAATGCCAGGTGCTCCAGAGGGAATGAACAGAACATATAATCACCAGATGATCCATCCACTGTTGCCCATTCCCAGCTTCTGACAAACAGAGGCTAGGGACACCATCCCTCCCCATCCTGGCTAATATCTCTCAGGATCTATAATCCATTCTTATGTACTAGTTCAGGTTTATGAGATACAAGGCCAGTATTTAGGGCTTGATCCAATTACACTGAAGTCAGTAGGAGTCTTTCAGTTGATTTCATTATTTGTTGGATCAGGTGCCTTGAGGTTTATCAAATCCCAAATATTTCATTATTCAGTCCAGTGATCAAAATCTGAGAGCTTAGTTTAAACTGATGGTGAGAATGTTGTAATACATTATCAGGATATTGCACTCTTGAACAGGCTCTGCAGATAAATCTCTCTTGCTGGGGTACGTCTATGTATGAAAGCTAATAAGGCAATTGGAAATGCCAACAGAAAATGTTTAGTTGTTACCTACTGAAATGTAGACTTTTCTATACTGAAAGAGCACACTTATAACCAGCTGATCATATTCACCATCTGGTTCCAAAAAGGTGCCAAGCTAAGGGAGGTCTGCACTTCAAACATCTTTCAGAATGGAAGTTGTTCTTGCATAAATTAATATAATCCTCACTTTTAGAATTGAGAACATTCTATTTGCCATGCTCTGAGAACTCATTCTGATTTCGCTTGCCTTGAACTGCAAATGAGGTAAAAATAGAGATAATAAACAGAAGACATTTCCTAATCTTTTCATGAAATGTCATTAGCACTTCCTAATCAGCAGGGCTTTTGCTTAAACTGGTTGTGATTTTTTCAGGAAATGTATTTTTCCACCAGAGAATTCTGTTTTAGTAAAACAAGCTTCCACAAAAAAGTTTCTAACATTTGTTGGGAAGGTTTCCTCATGTCCAGGATGGAATTCAGGTCACAGAGAGACCCATCACAGAACAGTCAATGGCCCAGTAGAGAGAAGGGGCTATGGAGCAAGTCTCTGGCCCAATGAATATTTAATTATGTATACAAAGTGGAACAGGTCCAACAGGAGAACTGACTTTATAGTCCAGTGGTCAATGCACTCACATGGACTATAATTTAGGTCTTCCATATCCCGTGTTCTGCCTGATTGAGTAAAGTGCCCTCATCACTGGGCTATTGATTATTTTGGCATCTTTGTATCTCACTTTTTTTACACACACAAATTAGAATGCCACAGTTTCATCCCCATGCAGAACAAAAGCAAATGCTGAAACTTCATATTTTCATTTTTGAAAATGGAATTATTGCTTTCCAGACAGCTCTGGTCTCCACTGTCATAAATCTCAGGTACTATATGGGTGCAAGAAGTGACTGGAAATTAGTCTATAAATTTTTATTCTTGTGCAAATGATCTTACATTATTGGTAGCTCCCTAAGTATATTATATAGTAGGTGGGGAAAACAGTTCTTCACAAATAGATGCAACAAGCAAGTGCAAAACTCACTGTGTTGTAGCAGAAGTGAATTCAGAGATTCTTGTTGTCTTCCTTTAGGATCACAATGTGATTTCTTTCCGCCCACTCTTTCAAAAGTGGGATGTGGCTGGTGGTGGGTTTACAGCGCTGCAACTTAGTAACTGTCCACACTTGCAAGGCACATCCAGTGCTGCAACTCCCTGGCTGCAGCACTGGCTGTACACCTGGTCTGCTTGGGGTATAACAATTGCAGCGCTGGTGATGCAGCGCTGCTCGTCAAGTGTGGCCACCAAAAGCGCTGTAATTAGCCTCCAGGATATTAGGAGGTATCCAGAATGCCTGTTCACAACAAACCGGAAAAGTGGCTGAACTCCAGGCTCCCCGGAGCTGCTTATCTAAAAAGAAACACAGCTCCTGTTTGCTGGAGAAGAGGCAGGCAGGGGAATTTCTTTGGAATGTTCACAGCTGTTTGCTTGAGTAGAGAAACCACACGGCGGAGGGGGAGGAGGAAGTCTGTGTTGGAGCAGCTGCTTATGTGGTCTGAAGGCTATTTAGGAGTGCATAATTTGCATTTAGTGAATAAGAGAGGGGTGGGGGAAGGAGTCAAAACTTTTTAAAATGATTGAAGGTAGGTGCTGTGTATCTTCCAGTCCTTAGAACTTGCAAGGCAGGGAGCTGTCACAGTGTCTGCTCCAAAAATCCACTCTCTCTGTCTCCCCCACGCTCCCTGTCACACTCCACCCCACCCCCCTCTTTTGAAAAGCATGTTGCAGCCACTTGAACGCTGGGATAGCTGCCCACAATGCACCACTCCCAACAGCACTGCAAATGCTGCAAATGTGGCCACACTGCAGCGCTGGTAGCTGTCAGTGTGGCCACACTGCAGCGCTTTCCCCATACAGCTGTATGAAGACAGCTGTAACTCCCAGCGCTATACAGCTGTAAGTGTAGCCGTGGCCAGAGCCAAAGTCAGAAATCAGAGCTGGGTTATGTGGAGTGAGGTAAGGCAGGAGTGAGGCTTGGTCCGGAGCAGGGCTGGGAACAAACACTTGATATCACAGCCATGGACAAATTCTCTGAGCAGCTTCCAAAATCCTGCTGCTGGGCTTAAGAGTTGGTCTGCTGACTCTTCCAACCAATCAGGTGGGATGTAGCCAATTAGGCATTCTACTAGTGGCCAGCTGTGCACTTTCTGTTGCCTGGAGATTGGCTCTGCTGCCAGCCATGCTTCCTGACACTTTCATAGGAATCCAGTGTTGCCTGTTCTGAGAATTGTCCAAAAGGCAGCATCTCTCTGATAGCTAACACAAATAACACCAGCTAATGGAATTTCTTAATATTTAAGATTCATTTATGTAGCATTGTTCATAAATTTCTAGGTTCAATAAAGTTTTGGTTTTTGTTATGCATTGCAAATAGCTTCCTGATTTAGCAGCTCTTAACATTGTCTTAATACTATCAATCAGTGTTATGTTAATCCAGCAATTATAGCCTTATCTATTTCAGTGTATGGCCATAAACTAAACTGGAATGTAAGTGAGCGACTTTTGGCTACAGGTGCTTGGACTCAATGAAAGGGAAATCCTCCAAACACTTATGCACATCAGTAACTTCATTCATCTGAGATAAATTGTACATAAATGTTTACAGGATTACAGCCTGGGATTGTTTGAAGGATGATGCAGAGAGCTGCTTTTAAAATGATGAAGGAGAGAGCTGCTAGAGAGAGTGCTATTCTGAGCTCTACCAGTCCTTGGAAAACTTTTCTTTTATTTCATAAAATAGCATTTTTTTAAAAAATCCAAAAGGATTATATGTGGTTCTTCAGTAATAACCCATTTCAATACGACATCCCAGTAAGTCATATTTTTATAAAAGCAACATCATCTTCATCCATGAAATCTTAAACTTTCTTCCTGCTGGATGCATGTTGCTTTAGAAAGTGTGCAATTATGCCCATTCATCAAAGCTAATTGACAAATCCCAGGGCTACTATACATTTACTGCTTGTTCCCTTGTATTGTTAACTGAGATTCTTAGTGTTGGTGGACTCAGTCAGTAAAACAACAAGCAAAGGGAAAAAAAACACCAAAAAGTGATGCCAACTCTTAAAAGCTTTGTGATATTGAGTGTTTGTCTTAAAGTCCCAGCTCCTGGAGAGTCAGCTTTTTCTTTCTTTTTTTTTTAAGTTTCTAGCCTTCAGAGTTTGCTGGAAAAAAATCTTTAGGGTTCACTAGGTGTCATATTTTAAAGGCTTAACATCCAAAATCAAAACTTAAATGTAAAAAAAAAACAAAAAACCCCTCATGATACTCTGTAGCCTGACTCATGATCTTTGGATGCTCAGGGTCAGTAATACTAAAAGTGTTTCCAACCCTATACTTAAGAATCATTTTCGATACCAGTCATGGAGTACCAGAACCTTCAGTAGGAATGGAGAAGTTTCTTTTTTTCATAAAATGACTGTTTAAAGTACATTTACTTTATACTATCTTTAAAAATTAGGAATCAAATTACTGGTAAGAGAGTGACTATTGAAAGGAGATTACACAATGTTAATATGGGAGTGATTATTCTAGTCATTGGGTGACACATTTCTGAGCATGCCCAGTGTGAGGGTAGGTGTTTCCAAAAACCTATACTGTCTGACAGTTGAGTACTCACGCATTTGATAGATTTGCAATACCTTTTTCCCTGTCAACCTTGCTTCTAGCTCCTAAACTCTGCATAGTTTAAAATGTTATCTTGAACTAAAGATGGAAAAATTATTGAAAAGGAAACTACAGGTAAATGGATCAATGACTGTTTTTAAGTAACAGCCTGAAATGTTTCCAATTGCCCCACAGACTACATAAAAATAATCTACAGCAGAAGCAATGAGATTCTTCCATGTCATAGTCCAAAAGACTTGTAGGTATAGAATGCCTTTGTATGGGAAGAGGAAAAAGAGGATTTGCCATAGTTTCTGGATAGGTCTGAGAGAGATTGTGATCCCATTCAAATGTTGATGACACACAATTTTTCTTATACTCCATATGAGCTAGTGCACAATGGACTGACTTAGAACTCAAATATGTGAATTTGGGGAACTCTTGTGGTTTTTAATATGAAAGGCTTCTACATGGAGTACATAGTAACCAGGTAAGGCGAAAACAACTGTGGGAATCCCTACCAAAATGCAGGATGGGTAAAGAAATAGAAGGTGATCATCTGTATTACACTGTGTGGGGATGAAGTCAAAGACAACTGGATTTTTCTGGTGGCGTGTGCCAGGTAAACGTGGGGGGAAGTGCCCAAAACAGGTAGAGTACAATCCAAATGACGCCCTGAAGCAGATTAAACTAGATGCATGTGTAAGCAAGTACAGCTACTGTGTAAATCATAACTTGAGCTTTATTTTACAAATACTCATCTAAATATTTATATATCACAAATTATAACCTAGGCATTAGAAGGCCATCAAGCAAGGTGTTAAGTATCAGCCAGCCATAAAATGTGCTGTTAGTGTATCATATATACTAAGGAAATGCAGAAAACATTCAGAACTTGCTAATAATCAGTTCAAATGAAGCTTTCTAGTTAATAGATGACTTGAAAATGAGTATTTTCACATCTCAATACCTTTACACCTCATTATTCCTATTTCTTGAAATAAAAGCCAGAAAAGTATTTTACCTGCATCAGTCTTACCAAGAGACCTTTCCATATAACTAAAGTAGAGATATTGACCTTTCTCTACGTTCATGCCTGATTCTCTGGCAGTTTTATGGTATTTATCCCTATTGCACAGACTAATAATGACAAGGCAGGCAGGCAACAAGCTTTGGAACTAAGTGGACAAAATTGTTTATGTATCATTAGTCAAATGCAATATATGACCATTTTGTACACTATATCACCAAAATTGTAAGAAACAACATTATGGGGATATTTCTTCAAGACACACTATGGGCTATCTCAGAGATACCCATTCAAACAAATCTAGATATTTGCAAGAGAATGTTTTATTTCTGATAAATACTAGACAAAAAACAGCAAATATTTATATTCCTCTTGCTATTTAATAATACGTTAACTTAAAGTAATCAAGTTCAACGCCAGCAGGGAGTACTAGATCATCTAATCCAGAGGTTCCCAAACTTGATTCATGGCTTGTTCAGGGTAAGCCCCTGGTGAGCCGCGAGACACTTTGTTTACCTGAGGCCTGGTCTACACTACATGTTTAAATCAAATTTAGCAGTGTTAAACCGATTTAACCCTGCAGCCGTCCACACAACGAGGCCCATTATATCGATATAAATGGCTCTTTAAACTGGTTTATGTACTCCTCCCCAACGAGAGGAGTAGCGTTGAAATCGGTATTGCCATGTCGGATTAGGGTTAGTGTGACCGCAATTCGATGGTATTGGCATCCGGGCGGTATCCCACAGTGCACCATTGTGACCGCTCTGGAATGCAGTCTGAACTCAGATGCACTGGCCAGGTAGACAAGAAAAGACCCGCGAACTTTTGAATTGCATTTCCTGTTTGTCCAGCGTGGAGCGCTGATCAGCACGGGTGGCGATGCAGTCCCAAATCCAAAAAGAGCTCCAGCATGGACCATGCGGGAGATACTGGATGTGATTGCTGTATGGGGAGACAAATCTGTTGTATCAGAGCTCCGTTACAGAAGACTAAATGACAAAGCTTTTGAAAAAATCTCCAGGCTATGATAGACAGAGGCCACAGCACAGTGCTGTGTGACTAGCATAATGGAAAGCCATATTGTACCGTCTGCCATTGTAATCATCAGCCCGTGAGTGCTCCTGGCTGGCCTCGGTGAGGTTGGCCGGGGGCGCCTGGGTAAAAATGGGAATGATTCCCGGTCATTCCCAGCAGATGGTGCAGAACGGCTGGTAACCGTCCTCATCATAGCAACTGGAAGCTGAGCTCTATCAGCCCCCTCCTTTCATGTCTAAAGAAAAGATTCTGTACTGCCTGGACTATCATAGCAGCTGCAGACTGCCTCCCCCTCATTTTATCTCACTAAAAAGTCAGTGATTCTTATTCCTGCATTCTTTATTACTTCATCACACAAATGTGGGGGGGACACTGCCATGGTAGCCCAGGAGGGTTGGAGGGGGGGGAAGCAGTGGGTAGGGTTGTTGCAGGGGTACCCCCTAGAATGGCATGCAGCTTATCATTTCTGTGGGGTCTCTGGGGCTCTGACATGGAGCGGCTGTGCTCTCTGGTTCTCTAGTACACTTGCCCCATATTCTAGGCAGGATTGACACTATTTTTAGACAAAACATAAAGAAGGGAATGACCAGGGGAGTCATTCCCATTTTTGTCCATGCGCCCCCGGCCGACCTCAGCGAGGCCAGCCAGGAGCACCCTTGACAGCAGCAGATGGTCCAGAATGACTGATAACCATCATCTCATCGCCAATTTACAATGGCATGGCAGATGGTGCAATAGGGATGGTAACTGTCTGCTGCCTTGCAAAGGCAAATGAATGCTGGTGTGTAGCACTGCAGTACCGCGTCTGTTAGCAGCATCCAGTACACATATGGTGACAGTGACAAAAGACGAAACGGGCTACATTGTTGCCATGCTATGGCATCTGCCAGGGCAATCCAGGGAAAAAGGGCACGAAATGATTGTCTGCCGTTGCTTTCAAGGGGGAAGGATTGAGTGACGACATTTACCCAGAATCACCTGCGACACTGTTTTTGCATTGGGATATCAACCCAGAATTCCAGTGGGCGGGGGAGACTCCGGGAACTATGGGATAGGTAGGGGCTAGCTACTCACAGTGCAACGCTCCAGAAATCTACACTAGCCTTGGTACATGGACACACACTGCCGAATTATTGTGCTTAGTGTGGCCATAGTGTAGACATACTCTGAGCGTCTGCAGTCACAGCCGCTCACTGCTCCCAGTGGCCATGGTTCGTCCATCCTGGCAAGTCGGAGCTGTGGGAAGCCGTGGCCCGTCCCATGCCACTGATTCCTGCAGCTCCCATTGGACAGGAACAGCAAACCACAGCTGCTGTGAACGGCCGTACCTGCAGACACTCTGATAAACAAAGCATGTTGCAGTCCTGGACATGCCCTGAACAAGCCATGAACCAATTTTGGGAACCCCTGAATCTGACCTCATGAAGATCACTGTCCACCACCACCACACACGCACTAACTCCAACAGTGGAACAACTTTTAAATAGCCTTTTTTTTCAAAGCATGTTATTATGATGAACATTTTTACTCTCACTTTACATATGAAGAAACCAAAACACAAACAGGAGAAATTACTTTCCTAAGGTCCCTCAACCAGCAGCTAATGGAACTGGAACTACTCTTGCTCTCCTAACTCTGCGTGGTGCCTACAACAACTGAATCTATTTAGCCAATTTCTCCTCTCTTAATTTAGAGGGTTGGAGAAGGCAGGACCCATATCTAGGAAAGATAGTCTTGCACTGGCCTGCATTGTTCTGCCACAGACTTCCTTCCAGAATTCACTTTGTCTCTCTGTGCCTTCATTTTCCATCTATAAAATGTAGAAAAGTGCTATTTACTCACCTCACAGAGGTGTTGAAGATAAGTACATTAAAGTTTGTGAGGTGCTCAGGTGGTAATGAGGGCCAGATAAGTACCTATGATGCAGAGAGTGAAATCACCTCTGGTTATGCCATTGTAAATCCTGTAAGGAGCTTTTGTATATCTTTAGAATAAATACCAGATATTAACACAGTTAGTAGTATGAATCGTCTCTGTAAAGCACCTAACATGTGGATGGAGCTATATAAATTAGTTGTCATCAACCTCATCACACAAAATAAAGTATATTTGTGCAATGTTGCTACAGTGATTACAGTGTAGCAAATGAACGGTATTTTTTTGTGGGTAAACACTATTAAATTGAAACCCATAATACGACAGAACTTGGTTGTCAGAGTAATATATTTCGGAAAAGACTCCTATAGAAATGAAGAAGGTTGATACTGCATGATACAGGCTTCTGTGCCATTTATCAGTGAGGTTAGTGTATTTTATAACCATTGTAATGTAAGATATGTCTGCCCTGGGCGCTGGGGGTGTGATTCTCAGAGCAAGATGATATATTAGCACTAGCTTTCATCAAACTAGTGGGTTAAAATAGAATGTAGTCACAGCAGCATGAGCACAGGCTAGCCACCCCGATTACATACTCCTCTGAGACCCTAATCACATACTTGGGCAGCTAGCTTACCCTGCTGCTTGTGCTGCTGTGGCTAGGTGCTGGTTTTTATTATGCTAGCTCAATGAGTGCTAGTGTGAGTGTCTACTCAAGTAGACAGAATCACACTCTTAGCTCCAAGTGTCACTAGACCCCACAATGCAATGCTTCTTTGTTATAAAATATACTAACCGTTTGAAGTGTAGAGTACAAAAGGTAAGATCCCAGTGTTTTCTGAAAAGTCCTGATGTCCGTTAGCTGATGGTAAAATGTGGGGTATTGTTGTGTATTTGGTTGTCATGGTTTTTGTTCCTATGGCAACTGAGTAAGAATATTAGAGGATAGCCCAGCCAGCTTCGGCCGGTTAGGCGAGCTCTGTGTCTGTAAATAAATGGTACTTTTGTTAACTGTCTGCTGTCTGGCCTCAAGTGATTTCTTTCTAAACCGGCTGTCCCCAAGGGTATAACAAGTGGCGACGATAGATGGGATTCCGGTGCTGCTCCAGTAACAGAAGGAAGTAGAAGTCAAGTTAAAGAACAAACAAACAAAAAAATTGCTTGTTTGCACTGACTGTGAAAGTGAAACTAAAAATCATGGCTATTCTGACTGGGCCACTGGAACCTTTTGATGAGAATATAGTGCAGTGGCATTTGTATGCTGAGCGTTTTCAGCTTTTTGTTATTGCAAATTACATTACAAAAGAGAAGAAGGTGCCAATATTCTTAAGCGTTGTAGGGGCTAAAACCTACTCCCTGTTAAGCAGCTTACTACACCCTGTTAAGCCTGAGATTAAATCTTACAGTGACATCGTGGAAATCCTGGGGTCCCATTTTGCCCCAAAACCACTGGTAATTACTGAAAGAGACACAAAAGAGACCAAAAAGAAGATGAAACAGTTGTACAATTTGTAGCAATTTTAAAAAAGCTACCAGAACACTGTGAATTTAAAGAGATGTTAAATGATGCCCTGCGTGACAGGTTAGTGTGTGGCCTGTACAGTGAAGCTATACGGAAGCGCCTACTGACAAGAGGTTCAGTTTACGTTACAGAAGGCTGTTGATATTGCTGTCTCCATGGAACTGTCTACAAGGGAGGTGCAATACATCTGTGCATCCCCTAGGGTGCAAAAAGTGTCACAAGAACCTACCCACAAAACTGTGCAGAGTCAAGAATGTTACCACTGTGGTAAGCCAGGTCACCAGGCATCAGAATGCTGGTGTAAGGACCTGGTGTGTCGACACTGTGGCAAAAAGGGACACATTGAGTGTGCCTGTAAACAAAAGAAAAAGAGGCCTGTGGGCTGGCTGACAAAAAGAGGAACCCTGCATACCCTAGAGCAGACCCAGGATGATCAAAGGTGACACTCATCGCAGAGAAGTGCCACTGCATGTTTTGTCTTTGGCAGTGGGCTCACATGAATACTGGTAACCCCTGTTGTTGGATGGCAACCTATACGCATGGAACTGGACAACACGGTGCAGCCGTCTCGCTGGTCTCCGAGACTGTGTATAAGAAAAGCTACAGCATCTTCCGCTTAAGGCAACAAAAATGTTCTGAAGACGTATAGTGGAGAAGCTGTGCCCATGTTGGGCACTATTGATATTAGGTGGAGCTCAATGGACAGGCTGCTAATTGCCCACTGTTTGTGGTGAGAGGTAACTACCCAGCCTTAATGGTAGGTCTTGGCTTGGAAGATTCAGCTGAACTGGGCAGAAGTGCACCGGATGATTAAGAAAACCAGTCTAACCCCATATACTAAGGAACATGCTGCTGTTTTTGGAGATGATTTGGGAAGTATGAAGGGAATCACTGTGACATTGAACATTAACCTGACAGTCCACCAAAATATCTGAAAGCGCCAACTGTGCCATATGCCATCAGGCCAAAGTTGAAGCAGACCTGGAGCGCCTGGTCACCAATGGGAGTTCCTAATACCAGTTACCCATAGCTCATATGGGGCCACTCCTATCATTCCAATAGTGAAGAAAGATGGCTCTCTCTGGATTTTGCAGGTGATTTTAAAGTCACTGTCAACCCAGTGTTTGTGTGCAGAGCAATACCCGCTTCCTGCATCGATGACCTCTTCGCAGGCCTGCTGGGGACAAAAGTTTCAGTAGATTGATCTGAGTCAAGCATATTTACAGATGCATGTCGATGAAAAGTCCCAAGAGCTGTTGACTATTGTGACTCATAAAGGGCTTTATTGATACTGTGCCTACCCTTCGGAATAACGTCTCTCCCCTGTTCCAGAGGGCTATGGACCAGATCTGTGTGCTTGTCAGGAGTTCAGTGCTATCTGGATGATATCCTGGTCACTGGAAGGAATGAAGAGGATCACTTAAAGAATTTAGAGGCTACCTACAAAGACTTGAAGAGTATGGCCTACGAGTTCGCAAGACAAGTGTGAATTCTTCAAGCCCCTCTGTTGAATATTTGGACACATCATTGATTCTGCAGGTCTTCATAAGGCCCCTGCAAAAGTTAAGCTATTGTGGAGGCTCCCCCACCTCGAAATGTAAGCCAGCTGTGCTCGTTTCTAGGACTACTGAACTATTATGGAAAGTTCATCTCACATAGTTAGCACACTGCTAAAACCACTTCAGAGCTCCTTAGGGCAGAACAAGGCCTGGAAGTGACTGAAGCCTGTGATGTTGCATTTAACAAAGCTAAGGATGCATTGCTAAATTCTGAAGTTCTACGCACTTTATCCATCCTTACCCTACAATTGGCCTGTGATGCCTCCCCTTATGGAGTGGGAGCAGTCGTGTCACACATTATGCCTTCGGGAGAGAGAGACCTATTGCTTTTGCTTCACGCACTCTAAGCAAAGCAGAAACTAACTATGCCCAATCGAACGTGTGAGGCATTAGGAATTGTTTTTTGGAATTCGGAAGTTTCATCAGTAACCTGTTTGGGCGGAAGTTTACTCTTCTCACAGACCATCGACCTCTGACGTCAATTTTGGACCCTACACAGGCATTCCCCCATTATTAGCTGCTAGTCGTATGCAACGGTGCCTGGGCATTGTTACTTTCAGCACACACATATGAAATCAAATATCGGAATCCACTCTGCACGCAATGCAGATGCCTCTCAAGGTTGCCTTTGCCGGTCAAACATCAAGATAGTGCCCAAAGGAAATCTTCTACTTTGAACAGGTAGAGAATACACCCATCACTGCTACTCAGAATAAAGAAGGCAACTCGTGTTGACCCAGTATTGTCCCAAGTTATGGACCTGGTGATGCATGGAAAATCTCGACAACCTCTCCGGTCTCACCGACCTTGTTACCTACATGTCCAGGAGGATGGAGTTATCAGTCCAATCTGGTTGTTTGTTGTTGGGGGAGACGTGTCATTATTCCACCACCACTGAGATCACAGATGTTAGAACAGCTACATTCGGTCACTGTTGGAATAGTGCGCATGAAGGAATTTGCACGAAGCTATTTTTGGTGGCCTGGATTGGACAGTGCTATTGAAGAGAAGGCAAAAGCTTGTATGTCATGTCAGGTGTGAGAATGCACCCAGTGGGCACCCCTAGCACCCATGGTGACTGGCCTGAAACCCGTGGCAACATATTCACATTGACTTCGCTGGCCCCTTGAAGGAAGCAATGTTCTTGGTGGAAGTAGATGCCTATTCTAAATGGCCCGAAGTCTCTATAATGCAGTCCACTACTGCAGAGAGTACTATCCAAAAACTACGGGGACTCTTAGTCGTTTCGTGGTCTGCCAGAACAACTTGTGAGCGACAACGGACCGCAGTTCGTCTCTCAGGAGTTTCAAAATTTTATTGAAGGCAAATGGGATACACCACATCACGTCAGCACCATATCATCCATCCACCAACAAGATTAGCTGAAAGATTTGTGCAGACAATGAAACACTTTGAATCAGCAAGGGACAACACTCCATTCAAAAGCGTCTGGATACCTTCTTACTTTCCTACAGAAACACACCTCATGCTTACTGACCAGGCCATACCCCGCCTTTCTAATGATGGGACGACAGCTAGCGCACTTTCTTGATCTGCTGAAACCTTTCTGAACCTGACAAAATTGTGCAACATCAGCAGCAATATCAAGTCATCAGATGGGCACCAGAGCAAAAACGCCCGAAACCTTTAGCCCGGGAGACAGCACGTTTTGGCTCAGGAATTATACTTCCGGATAAATGGGTCCCTGACGATGCATCAATCAGATCACTCAAACAGGACCTGTTCCTACACAGTCCGGCTGCAGAGAATCTTACCTGGGCAGACATGTAGATCAGCTGTTGCCAGGTCATGCCAGTCCTCAGGACACATCTGCAGTTGAGTGGTCTGGACTTCACCTCTTCTGGTCGAGCCAGATACAACCGAATCACGCAATACACCTGTTCCTGACTGTTCCCTCCATTACTGCCGACTACCGCGCTGAGATACCCCTTGCCCAGCAACGAGCTGATAGACCACCTTCACCTGTTCATGCTGCGGAACCCTGAGCCCTGTGCCCAAGTATTTCTGGGTGCAACAACACCAGAAAGTTCGCCGTAATCCACCTAGACAGAAGGCCTCCTCATCGCTGGATCTTTAGCTAGGGGGGAGGGCGAACCCCAGTTTAGTGGGCAAAATAATCCCAGTTTTAGCCGGGAATGGAGGCAGTAATACACCTCCTTCTCTAGTCTAGTGTGTGTTTATTTAGGAGGTTCTTATTGGCGGGAGGAATCGGGGGGAGGAGAGGAATATGTTGTGTATTTGGTTGTCATGGTTTTTGTTCCTATGGCAGCTGAGTTAGATTATTAGGGGATAGCCCAGCCAGCTTCGGCCGGTTAGGCGAGCTCTGTGTCTGTAAATAAATGGTAGTTTTGTTAGCTGTCTGCTATCTGGCCTCAAGTGATTTCTTCCTAAACTGACTGCCCCCAAGGATAAAACAGGTATCATCTGTTTTTTGGGGGGAATGGAAATACTTTTACACTGTTCAGGAATGTTGAGGATAGAAACAAAGACTGAGGTGCTCAGATCCTATGATGACGAAGGCCATAGAAGTACCAGAGATGATGACTTAAACAACAAACCAAGTTTGACTCTGAGCAGGATATTTTTGCTGCTGTTCCACATGAGTAAGGATTGCAGAACTGGGCCCTTAATAAAGTATTTTTAAAACATGATTGAACTATTTTAACTTTTTTCTTTGACCAAGAGTTGTATTCTTTTAGCAACTTGACAATGTTGTGTGTGTATATAACAGCTAAAGAAAACTTCTTTTGTATGTTTGAGCAGACTTTTCAAGCCATAGATGATATTTGTCCATTTCAAATTTAGATGAGTAATACCAAAAAAGACATACTTTTTGCACATCTAGTGGAGTATATTGGCTCTTTAAGGCTATTTCTGGCTTCCCTGTTCCAAAAGTTTTGGAGTGGCCCAGGTCATGTGAATGGCAGAGGCAGATGCTGTGAGAAAGGAGGTTGTCTTGAGATAATAATTAGGAGGGCAAGAAAACAGGCTACTGTTTCTTTAAGAGGCCAGGACCAGGAGCCTTGTCATACGAGATAGAACAAGCCTCGCAACCAACCAGGACTAGGGAAGCAGGGCGGCATTTAATCTGTGGGGTTTTTTTCCTTATAATGGGGGAGACACTAGCAGGAGAAGGACTGTTTGCTTGCAGACCTCTCCTGGGCAAGGGGAGAAAGGACTGAAGTGTTTTGACCTGGCCTCCTAGGGTATGTCTACATAGGGTACATGGTATACACAGCAGAGAGAAACCTGCAACTGGTCCATACCATCCAACTGACTAACGGGGCTCAAGCTGTGGAGGTGTTTGATTGCTGTGTAGAATTCCAGGCTCAGGCAGGAGTCCAAGCTCTAGTACCCTGCAAGGTGGGAGGGTCTCAGAGCTCAGTCTCCATCCTGAACCCAGAAATCTACACAGCCATGTTGGCTGACAGCCATGGCTTCTTCTTTGTTGTGTAGACATTGTACCCCAGACGAGATGTCTGAGAGGAAAGAAGCTTATTATAAAGATGCCATTTTGAGTTCTGTTTGCTTTGAAAAACTTTATTGCCAGTCTCAGTAAACTCAGGCAAGGTTAATTTAAATGGGCCAGCTGGGAGAAGCCCACTTAAGGCCCGCAGCCTGCTACAGTCCACTTTAAAATATTTGACACCATACAGTAGTGCATCTATCTGGTTTAAAACATATCACACACCTAGTGTGATTGTTTATCCCTGTGCTCAGGGAGTGTAAAATGCTTTGACTCTAGTTTGATAATGGAGAAGTCAACACTCTTGTACTTGCTAGACTACAGCAGTACTTAAACTCAGAGCACAAAGACCACTATTTTCCATGTCCCCTACTCTCCATAGAAGACAGAGAGAGCTCCTCCTGGCCTCAACCCCATTTCTTGCAACCCAGGCAAATTAGTTCTATATGTATATTCTGTTTTGCCATGGTTTATCCTAAACTGACAGTTGTTATATTTATATTTTCCATAAATAGCACATTCTGATTTCAGAGCCTATTATTGTTTCTGAAGAAATGTTAATTGAGGGTATTAGAGGTTTGGAATTAGTGAGCTATGAGACCCTCAGGACCTCTACAATGCAGTCTTACAAAGCTAATCCTATACAGCATTAAATTGCTCTAGTGTCCTTGAGAACTTTGAATTTCAAGTAAGCTAATGCATGACCCTCATTTAAGTGCACAGATCTGCTACTTTTCTGATTTAATATAGCTGTCTTATTACCAGAAATGGGCACATTTCCTTTATTTTACATTAAAGACATCAATATCTATATTAAAATGGATTGTTATTACGCTCCATTAATCTAAAATCAATGTGATATATACCAGACTGACATTGTTTGGTTACAACATGGCCTCCTTCCAAGTATACTTCTGCCAGGTAGAATGTTTTTCAGGATTTTTTTTTTTTTAAGCAGAATAGATGTATTTGGGTCTCAGAACAGCAAGGATTGTTTCATTGATGTTTGTTATTTCCATGTGCACCACACTAAAAAGTCAGTCATAAGCCAAAAATGCTTCTTACTGCTATATTTATTATAAACATCAGAAAGTTGAATTTGATATTGATTAGTTAGTATTATGCTTTTACATCTTGTAAACTTATTTTCTCAACAACCAATAATAATAATTTGTATTACTGTGGCACCTAAAGGCCTTTAGAGCTTTATTACCATTAGGTCCTGCACAGACATATAGCATCATCAGATGGTTCTTACTGTAAAGGTCAGAATTTGGCATACCTTTTCATCGGAAGGCCATGTGGCCTAGAATGCTTGTTTTTATATAATTATTTGTACTGTAGTAGCAACTAGGGAACCTAATCAGGATTAGCATCCATTTCTGTGAGGAGCTCTGAAAAAAATATAGAATGAGAGTGTCCTTGCCCTGAAGAGTTTACAGCCTAAATAGAAAAGAAATACAAAAGTGTATGGGAAGGGGGTGATTCAAGCATACATCTTAATCTCACCATCATTCCTTAGAAATAAATCTTGGTATTTCAAACTTCTTTTAGTTTTGTTAGTCTGCCCCAATTCAACAAGATGCAGCCCAGTTCTAGCCGTGTCAGTCCCACGATATTAGAGAGAAAAGGTGGATGAGATAATATCTTTTATTGGACCAACTTCTGTTGGTGAGAGAGACAAGCTTTCAAGCCACATAAAGCTGCTTCTGGTCTGGGAGAAGTGTCAAAGCAAAATGCAAGGTGGACCAGATTGCTTTGCATAAGCAGTTAGAACATATTATAAGAGACTATCAAGGTAATGGGCAGTTAACATCTCTGCAGTCACAGGACAAAAAGAGGGGGTTAGTGGGTTACAGATAGTTGTAATAAAACATATTGAGTCCATGATTTTTAGACTGTCATGCCAACAAATCCTGGTTGTCAGCAGGGAGAATCAAACTGGGGATCTCTAGAGCTTAGTGCATGAGCCTGTACAGCATGAGCTGAAAGCCAACTGGCTATTAGTTAAGGCTGTAGAGCAGACACATTTAACTCTAAGTGATCTTGGTGCCACTAGATGGGACAGAACACCACATCCAGGAGGTGTGTGGATTACATCTACGCTAGCACTTTTGTCTGTAAAACTTGTCAGTTGGAGGGGTAGAGGGCATGTTTATATTTAAAAAAAAAAAAAGAAAAAAACAACCACAGACAACATATATGTTTTATCACAAGACGCTCCAGTGTGGACAGTGCTATGTCGGCTGGAGAGCTCTCTTCCATTGGCATAGAGCGGCTACACAGCAGACCTTACAGCGATGCAGCTGCAGTGCATTGGCTGTGCTGCTGTAAGGTTTCTAGTGTAGACATAAACTTAGTGTCTAGAAGAATTATGAATTTAAGCTCCCAGGCTCATCTTTTGAAAGTGTTATGCAAGTTTCCTTTGAGGATGAGGACTGATAGGTCAGATATAGAGTGACTGCTTTGTGAAAAGTGTACACCCACAGGTGATAGGATGTTTCTGGCTTATTATCCTGTGTGAATTCATTCGAGAGCCTAGTGATTTGTCTGGTTGTTGGGGCATTTAGTGCATCAGATGAGATACACCACATGTTTTGATAGGCATGTTTAGGACCCATGGATCTTGAAAAGTGTGTTTTTGGGAGGTGGGGGGATATTGGGCAGTGGGGAGATATCTGTAGGTTTTGCATCCGTTCTGACAGGATCTGGAGCTGCTGTGAGTTGGTGTGTCTTGGTCTATGGAGAATTTGCTTCTGTTAATGAGTTTGGAGAGGTTGGCAGAGGTTTGTTTTGAAGGCCAGAAGCGGGGGTTCAGGAAAGATTTTTTTTTTCAGAATGGGGTCCCCACTGAATATTGGTTGTAGTTGTTGTTTGATACCCCCTATGGGATCCAGTGTGGAGTAATAGGTGACCACAAGGGTTGTGAGGTCAGAGCGGGGGCATTATTAGTAGTCCAAATTATTTTGATGCAACTATTCAGCTGCTTAAACAGGGGTGTTATAGAGTACATGTATGCCATGCTAACCCAGCAACTAAAGAGTTTATACAGGCACTACCCACCGCTGCTGATTTTGCAGCTTCACAACAGCTATAAGGATTGAAAGCATAGGAAAACAGAAGGGCGAGGTGATTACCAGATGAGTAAGCAGGCTGAAAAAACAAGCTTCTTCCAGCCAACTACTAAAGATCCATCCAGACACAGTAGCCCAGAAGGGGATGAACTGACTAACAGGCTGGAGAGCCTGCAGAGAGATCCAGGGGAAGGTAGGAAGGAACACAGGGTATTATCAGAGTTCAAGAACCCTGATCCTGCTTATCTAGTCATGGGCCCTGGGCTGGATCCCAGTGGAGTGGGTGGGTCTGGGTTCCCCTACTAACCCCCTGTTGGACTTGGGACTGAAGAAAGGGTTTTCAGACTCTTGGGCACCAGGAATAGACTGACAGCCCTGCTAGTCTGTGAGCCCAGGGGTATACCATGCTTGGCCAGAAGGGGCATCATGGCTTTGACATACCAGCTTAGGCCCATATATCTTAAGGTATTTAGGTGCCCACCTCCCCTTGAAATCAGTGGAATCTGGACCTCAATCTTTCTTTTTCCTCTGCCAACAGCTATAGTACCTTGTGCTGTGATCTTGCAAGAGTTCTTTTTGTCAGATCTGTGTCAGATTGAGCTGGGTCAGTGACTTCCAATATGTAGGCAGAAGTTAAGGAAAGTGGTGTTGGAAGATTAGTAGTTGGCAGCAGTCTTTCCTTGGAGTTGATTCTGAGCCATCATTTTTAGCATGGATATTACAGAATGCTGTGCTGATATAGGTTCTCTCTTCCAAGTGAGCTGAATGCTGAGCCTCCTTACTACTTGTGGTAAATAAATATCCCATTGTGCTTTATTTTAAGCAGAGTTACATTTTAGTTTGGCCATATTATAGTTTTGAGTAATTCCATTCTGCCAAGCTAAACTCCCTCTGCAGCTTCAGGAGATGTGTTGTTCTTCAGCTGCATGAGTATTGTTGTTAATAATACTCTATTAAACAACAACCACATTCCACCCAAGAGAGAACTACATTTCAGTAGAGGTTGATGTGATCCCTCCCTGTGTACACTTTGCTCAATGCTTGGGATGCTATTAAGATTATTTAAACATGAAAAATACCTTCCAATTGTTTGTGTTTTTTAATTTGATTACCAGTAACTCAATATATTTCCTTTGGCTATTTGCCAAGACACATACTGTACAGTGAAATATAATCCTTCTGTTATGTTGTGGAGAGATTTATTTTTTCTAGTGACGGATGAATCCCTGTGTTAGTGCAAAAGTAGGAATGAGAGCAATACATTGTAATCGTAAAAACATTTTATTTCTCTCTGGAGAGACAACTGTGGTGATGTACCTATGGTAAAATTCGGGGCCTTGCAGGATTGTGTCCGTTAAAATAAAAGATTGGTGATGTGAGTCAAGTATATTCTTGATATGATCTTGTTTACAAGAAATGTATATAAAGTAGGGTTTTAGAATCCGCATTGCAACATCTAAGCTTTAGGTACCCTGTCACCAAATGGAATCCAAAGTCCTGAGTTAGACTTTTATGCATTGTATAAGGAGCCTGGACTCCTAAGAATTGGATTCACAGAAACCAGTAAGCTGAATAAGGAGCTGCCGAACTGGCCAATAGGGAATGCTGAGGAGTGGATGGGTTCTGAGCTTTGCCCTTTGAAGGGAGCTAGGTGGGAGTCTCAGCCATGAGCAATCTTCTGGAGTTAGGCATCAAAGCCAGGTCAGTCCTTTCTTGCCCTCCCCACCTCTCAAGAGAGAGGAGCAGTTGCCATCTCTCCTTATATTCCAGTGGATATAGAATATGAGAGATCCCCGTCTGCTTGATGTAAAGTGGGGAGATGGACCCAGATCTCAAATATCCCAGGAGAGTGCTCTCAATACTGAGCTGTAGGGTATTCTGGGGTGGGTGTCTCTGTCTCTCCAGTTGAAGCTGTTCCACTATATATTAAATACTTCATTGGGTCAGAGATAGTGAGAACAGCTCTGTAGCTGATGGTTGGGGTACTCATCTGAGGCGGGAGCCTGGGTATGAGTCCCTATTACACGTCAGGCGAAGGAGGGATTTGAATCCAGAGTCTCCACTATCCTGGATGAGTGTCTAACTACTGGGCTGTTGGATAAAAGGGGACAGTAGCATTATTATCGGCTGTGTTTTGTGCAGGGACTAGTCTGGTATGTCTGCTCTACGCACACCTACCAGAGCAGGCCTGGCTGGGGAACACCTAGCTTGAGAATCTTGCTGGGGTTTCAGCATGAGCTAGATGCTGGGTGTCAAGACTGAGAAAACTTTGTGTATGCCCACCGGCAGAAATTTAGGTGACTCTATCAATGTGAACTTAAGCCTGTGGTGTGACTTAACAGCTGTGTGGGAGTTAAAGATTTAAATTTTGGATTTTAGGGCATAAACTGGCAGTTAAGCACCTAAATCCCTTTGTGGATCTTCCAAGAAACAGCAGCATTCAGTTTACTTGTTCAGAAATCCCCAAGTCTGCCACCCCAGTACATTTTGTGGCCAAATATAAGCCTCTCTGCTGCCTGTCAGGGTAATTCATAATCTTTTTGTTGCTGTTCTCCCACTTCTACATGGGGATGAGGTTGGCATAGCTATGTCTCTCACAGGAGTGGATTGTTCACATCCCTGAGAGATGTCAATTTTCACTGTAGACCAGCCCACAATCTCTTGCTGCACTGCAAATTAGGATGACTCACAGCTCTCACAATTTTAAACAAGTCAAATGGAATAAAATTACTAAAGGCATACAATTACTAAGGGAGGGAACCACAAAGGGACTTAGTTGTTACAAGGCTTAGTGTCGCGGCACCGAACTACTAGGCATCTAGAAAATCACAGGAATAATAGTGTAATCCACTATTGAGCTATGAGCTAGGCACCTAGTCTCCCTATACAATGACTGGGGAGAGATAGGTGTCTTAAAGTATGTCTACACTACCCACCAGATCGGCTGGCAGCAATCAATCCAGCGGGGATCAATTTATCGCGTCTAGTCTAGATGCGATAAATCGATCCCTAAGCGCTCTCCGGTCAACTCCTGTACTCCACCAGGCCAAGAGGCGTGGGCAGAGTCAATGAGGGAGCGGCAGCAGTCAACCTACCGTAGTGAAGACACTGCGGTAAGTAGATCTAAGTATGTTGACTTCAGCTACAGGTAGACCAGCGCTTAGAGTGTGAGTCCACATGCCATTGCAGCAAGCCTCCTAGCCTGCGTCAACAGACGTGAGCTTGTGGGACTCATGCCAAGTACTCTAAAAACAGCTGTGTAGATAGTGCTTTGAAGTTGCAGCTCAGCCTCTGCAGCCTAAGGAAAGGAGTGGGCTTGTGGGCTGGGCTGGCACTTGGGCTTGGGTCTCCAAAGCACTGTCCATACAGCTATTTTTAGAACACCATGGTGAGCCACACAAAACCATATCCATCTGCCGGGACTGGGAGGATCACATACAACCAGACCTGTCATGGTACAATTCCCCACTCTGAACCTTAGCGTCCAAAAGATGGGGTACCAGCATGAATTTCTCTAAGCTTAATTACCAGCTTAGAACCTGTAGCGCTGCCACCAACCAGGAATTCCAGTGCCTGGTACCACCTGGTCCCGCCAAAACCTTGCCCGGGGAACCCGAAAACAGACCCTTCTGGATCTTAACACAGGGAGAGTAAACCCGTTCCCCACCAGATTGCCTGTCTCCAGTCTTCTCCCAGTGGGTCAGCCTGGAAGATCATGTGATTCAAACCTCCTAAGTCACAAAACAGAGAGGAACTGCAACTTTCCCCCTCCTTTCTCTTCCCATCCACACTCCCAGACTCTCCTCTGAGGAGACATATCCTGAACAGAGAGAAGAAATTGCCTTCTCTCCCCTTCCCTTCTTCTCCCCACCATATCCTGGTGAATCCAGACCGTCCTGGGGTTCACCAGCATTAAAAAAAACCAATCAGGTTCTTAACCAGAACTTTAATAAAGAGAAAAACAGTAAAATTATCGTTTTAATTTTAAGATGGATTAGGTACAGGGTTTTGTTTGCTATAGCACTGGATACCTCCAGCCTAATATTCAAGTACAAATAAATCTTCAGCACATAATACAATTCCGTAGAATTTCTCCTGAATCCTGTTCAGCCAAATACACAATTAAACTCTTTCCTAGCCAATGCCATTTGTGAATAAGAAAACAACTATAAGCCTAACTCGCTTTATCTATCTAGTACTGACTATTTTGAACTTATAAGAGCCTGTATCAGGGAGATTGGAGAGAAACCTGGTTGCACGTCTGGTCGCTCTGAGCCCCCAGAGTGAACAACAACCAAAAACTAACAGCACACACAGAAACTTCCCTCCCTCAAGATTTCAAAGTATCCTGTCTCTTGATTGGTCCTCTGGTCAAGTGACAGCCAGGCTTACTGAACTTGTTAACCCCTTACAGTCAAAAGAGATATAAAGTACTCCTGTGCTATTAACTTTTCTTATCTGTTTATGACAAGACCATTATCCATAAAGCCAGCAAGGAAGCTGCCTACGGTGGCCAATGGGGGACACAGCGCAGAGAGATGTGCGCTAAGCCCTGACTGTCTCTGAAAGAGGTGTCCAAATCCAGGCAACAGGAAGGAGAACTGGTTGTTTTGTTCTTGATCCATGAACTGAGGAAAAATAAGCACTTGGTTGCCTAAGTTGTGAGGAACCCAAAACAAAATAGTTGAGGGGGGAAGAGAAGAGGTGAAGGGAACCTCTTACAACCCTTAACCCAGAGGGTAGGGTACTCACACATGATGTGGGTGCCCCATAGTTCAAGTTCCCATTCCAACTGAGGTGAGTGCCCTAGCTACGAGGCCAGTGGTGCCCAAACTTTTCCTGTCATGCCTCCCCTTACCACTAATGGAATCTGTCTGTGTTCCCCTTCCATTGCTGCACAGACCAGGCTTGCTCAGCAGATGAGCTTGGGCTGATGGCAGAACTGGGGATGGAGGAGGAGCTGAGACTAGAGGCAGAGATGGCCTGGGGATCAGATAGGGAATGAGGCCAGAGCTATGGCTGGGGGCAGAGCAGAGCAGAGCTAGGTGACGCTCCCTCCCTGCCTGCTGTAGGGGCTGGCCTGGGCACTGCTGCCCCCGTTCCTGAATGTTTCTCTGTTCCCTGCTGGGGGGGACACACCTCACAGTTTGGGGACCACTGCACTAGGCTATGGAATATTCTGACGTGGGGCTCCCTCCAACTCTCCTGTTGAACTTGTTGAACTTTAATAAAACCATGGAATACTGAAATATGACTTGGGCCAGCAAAAGAATTAAAATGACCTAGTACCTTAGGTCATCATCCTCCTCCCCCTACACCCTCCAGCGGGTTTGTGTGAACTTGAGAGGCCTGATCTGGTAGGTGTGCATGAGGCTGCATTGCACATGCTTAGAGGGAAAAAACTTAAGTGCTGATTAAGTTTGGGCCCAGGGTTAGGTGGCAGCCAAGTAGGAGATTTGTCAATCACAGTGGTGCCTAAAATGTCACTTAGGCACCTAAGTACATTAATGGATCTGTGCTTGGGCCATATCCACACTTGGTGTAAATCAACATAGCCTGGTTTACAGAAGCTGAGGATCTAGCTATCTGGTTGGGTTAGGGGATGATTAGAGAATTTAGCAAATATTTGATTTAAAATAAATAACATCTAATTACATTCCTGCATATTAAAGGTGTGTGTGTGTTGAGTTTAGTCCTCACAGAATTTAGCACTGGCTTGAGCCATGCTTAGTGTGGACAGGAGCTGTGCAATCATCCCACATCCAGCTGTGCCAAAACCTCTCCCTCCTGACCTGCAATAATTGTTCTATTCCAGACTTCATTGAGAACAATGGCAAAACTCCCACTAAGATGTAGTCAGGATTAAACTGCTAGTATTTAGCAAAGATGGGCCCAACGCACAGAGTAACTAATATAATCCAAGCTTTTTCCTATAGCTCAAGGGTATGTAGATCTCACATGTCGGTTTGGGCCATTCTCCACTATTTGATGTCTCCCACTCCATGAATATTTACTTATATTTCTCTAGGCTTCCAAGTAAGAGTTTGGCGATATTCTTCTCAACTTGCTTGCCTTGTCTTTTACATTTATTCTTATTGAAGTGCAAGAATTATATAGAAATAATTCAGTGGATGTCTAAACAGTTAGGCTGCATTTGCTGCATATGTATTACAGTAATCAGACAGAGGCTTTACACTGAAATACAAAAGAAGTGTATTTGTTGTAATGGGGAGAGAGAATAAAATATTAAATCCATGCTTGCATATCCATGCTCAAAACAAACAAAATATGTCTGTCTATCCTTTCCACAAGTAGAGGCAAGAGCCTCTCATTTTATTTGGGATAATGTTTTTAACCAGACTAGAATTAGTTTTTTGCCTGTTGGCAATGCTTTGTAGTTTGTTTATAATCAGCTAAATTTTCCAGAGTGTGTTGTGTTGAATTAATAACTCTACTTAATAATAAATACTCAGCATGCAGATAACATGCTTCAGTACTTAACAAAAGTGGGTAAACATTATTGGCCCACGTTTTAAAATGGCCTCAGATGTTGAATGCTTTGTTTTTATACATCTAGGACCTGAGTTTTCAGTGATGCTCAGGACCCAGGTGGAAAACTGCTTGAGATAAGCACTCTGGATTTGACTTGTGGGTATTGGTAAATTCCATTAGATGCTGATGCGCAGAAAAAGTCCACTTTTATACTAGAATCTGGCCTATACTAGTTGAAGGTTGTACCTTTTGGATTAATTGATTCAGGGACTACCTTTCAGAGGCTTGTCAATGAGAAGCTGCAGGGTTTACAGACCTTCATCAGGGGCTGTGTACACGGCTTGTCTATCCTTAGTGACTCCTGGCAAGGCTACTTGAACTATATGGAAACTGTATTGCAGAAGCTTAGAGAAGCCAACCTCACTGTCAAGGTGTCCAAATGCAAGATGGGTGCTGCAAAGGTACCTTATTTAGGACATGACATGGTGGGAAATGAGTTTCTTTGACCCAATTCTTTAAAAGTAGAAGCTGTTCAGAATTGGCCTGTCCCACAAACTAAGAAGAAAGTCCAATCCTTTATCAGTCTTGCCAACTATTACCAGAGGTTAGTAGAGGTGTTTAGTGACATTGTTGCCCCCATAACAGACCTTACAAAAAAGGATAAGCCAGGCCAGGTGATGTGGCCTGAAGCCTGTGAGAGAGGCCTCAGGGACATTAAAACTGGGTCTGTAGACAAAGCTGCTTTTGTCAGCTGTAATTTCAGCAAACCCTTTGTGCTGTGTACTGATGCTTCTAATATTGGGCTTGGGGCAGTGCTAATGCAGGATGTGACTCTTTGGTAATCCTTGAAGCACTAGATGCATGAACTGGTAGAGTCTGTCCCTAATGAGCCCAATGAAGTCTGCAGCTTGTAGAATTCTTTTTTGTTCACTTATTCCTGGTTATTAATCTACTTTACATAATTCAGGCACTGCAGATCTTTATAGCCTTTTTTAGATATTTGAGATAATTAAATAACACAGCGGTGAGCATGGAATTAAAGTCTAGTCAGTTATGTTTGTCTACATAATTATCTCTGAAGTTATTAGTAAAAATATACTGTTTGAGAAGCTGAAAATATGGGTTTAGAATTCAAACCCTTCTTAGCCTCATTATTCACATCAGAAACACTGTAAAAAACAGCTTCACTTTTGGATTAACATATTGCGCACTCAGCTCTCATTGCTCCCTATGCAGTCAAATTATCACATGCACCAATGACTCATTACCAGTACAGTTGATTGCACTCAATACATTTAATTCGTAAATTTGCCAAATCTGTGTCTTGTTGGTGTTTTTTTGTTTGTTTGTTTGTTTGTTTTTTTATTTGATTAGCACCAGGAACTCCTGAGTTCTAATCCTGGCTTTGATACATTCTGTCCTTGGGTGAGTCAGTTAAAGAAGTATATCTGCCTCCGTTTCCCCTTCTATTAAATGTGGATTATAATAATACTTATCTACCTCACAGGCCCAGTTAGTTAACATCTTCAAAGCACTTTGAAGATGAAAAATGCCTATATAAATATTATTATTTTTAATTGCAATTAAATTGATGTTTGGAGAAAAAAGTAACCTCTATCACATCTAGGGTTTTTTTTGTTGTTGTTGTTTTTTTACTGAACTGTTAATTGTGTTTAGTAGCTGATACACTTTTTCATGCTATAATTTGACAGCTACTTGGCCTTTTAAAATATTTTAGGGGTAAATTTTTATAGCAGGAAATTAACTACACAGCTTTAATTAGCATAAAAGTAAAACTTATTTTTACAAATGGGCTTTGTGTTGTAATTTATGTATCTTGAATTTTCAATATATTACCGGCAGAGAACCATTTAGCACCTGCTGAATCATATTTAGCTTGAATAGAATCAAGTTATAAATAACAATGGGTAAAAAAATATGAATTATGGAACCTTTCGTTCAATCAAGATGGAGAGCTGAACTCACAGTCCAGTCCGACCCCATCTGAAACAGTTGACATTGAGCAGTTGAAACCATGGCTGGCCCCCAAATGTATCATTTATTTATTTATTTATTTATTTGTAATCACGGCACCTAGTAATCTGTCATGGACCAGGACCCCATTGTACTAGATTTAACCTGTGTTGGGGCAGGGGGAGAAACACAGAAATCTTGGTTTCATCCAAAATATAGACCGAGTATATCCATTGGTGACTGCCTCATCTGCATTTGGCATAAACATACCCTACCTCCAACCTGCAGATGCTGAAATCTCAGCACTGAGATTGAAGTGTAGAAGTAAGGGAGAAATGTGAGCTTGTACGTCGCAAACTGCATTGGGCTTTGTAGGTGAAATTTCAATGCTTTGAAGCACACCTTGAAATGAATGTGTGACTGGGCTCTCAGGAGGGCCACACTGGGAGTGTTCAGTTAGGGCAAACTGCAAAGAATGGGGCAGACAATCCCCAAAGCTAATGGTTATTATAATACTTCTAATACAAAATGTTTTTTAAGTACATCAGAAACAGGGAGCCTGCTAAACAACCAGTGTGGCCCCTTGATGATCATGATACAAAAGGAGCGCTTAAAGACAATAAAGTCAATAAAGAAAGTAAATGGATTCTTTGCTTCAGTCTTCACAGCTGAGGAGGTTAGGGAGATTCCCAAACCTGAGCCGGCTTTTGTAGGTGACAAATCTGAGGAACTGTCACAGATTGAAGTGTCACTAGAGGAGGTTTTGGAATTAATTGATAAATTCAACATTAACAAGTCACCAGGACCGATGGCATTCACCCAAGAGTTCTGAAAGAACTCAAATGTGAAAGTTGCGGAACTATTAACTAAGGTTTGTACCTGTCCTTTAAATTGGCTCTGTACCCAATGACTGAAGTTAGCTAATGTAACGCCAATATTTAAAAAGGGCTCTAGAGGTGATCCCAGGCAATTACAGACCAGTAAGTCTAACGTCGTACTGGCAAATTTAGTTGAAACAATAGTTAAGAATAAAATTGTCAGACACATAGAAAAGATAAACTCACCAAAGGCTCTTACGTAAATTAAGCTGTCATGGGATAAAAGGGAAGGTCCTTTCATGGATTGAGAACTGGTTAAAAGACAGGGAACAAAGGGTAGGAATTAATGGTAAATTCTCAGAATGGAGAGGGGTAACTAGTGGTGTTCCCCAAGGGTCAGTCCTCGGACCAATCCTATTCAAACTTATTCATAAATGATCTGGAGAAAGGGGTAAACAGTGAGGTGCAAAGTTTGCAGATGATACTAAACTGCTCAAGATAGTTAAGACCAAAGCAGACTGTGAAGAACTTCAAAAAGATCTCACAAAACTAAGTGATGGGCAACAAAATGGCAAATGAAATTTAATGTGGATAAATGTAAAGTAATGCACATTGGAAAAAATAACCCAACTATACATACAATATGATGGGGGCTAATTTAGCTACAAGTCAGGAAAAAGATCTTGGGAGTCATCGTGGATAGTTCTCTGAAGATGTCCATGCAGTGTGCAGAGGCAGGTCAAAAAAGCAAACAGGATGTTAGGAATCATTAAAAAAGGGATAGAGAATAAGACTGAGAATATATTATTGCCCTTATATAAATCCATGGTACACCCACATCTCGAATACTGCATACAGATGTGGTCTCCTCATCTCAAAAAAGATATACCTGGCACTAGAAAAGTTCAGAAAGGGCAACTAAAATGATTAGGGGTTTGGAGAGGGTCCCATATGAGGAAAGATTAAAGAGGCTAGGACTCTTCAGCTTGGAAAAGAGGAGACTAAGGGGGATATGATAGAGGTATATAAAATCATGAGTGATGTGGAGAAAGTGATAAGGAAAAGTTATTTACTTATTCCCATAATACAAGAACAGGGATCACCAAATGAAATTAATAGGCAGCAGATTTAAAACAAATAAAAGGAAGTTCTTCCACACACAGCGCACAGTCAACTTGTGGAACTCCTTACCTGAGGAGATTGTGAAGGCTAGGACTATAACAGCATTTTAAAAGGGAACTGGATAAATTCATGGAGGTTAAGTCCATAAATGGCTATTAGCCAGGATGGGTAAAGAATGGTGTCTCTAGCTTCTGTTTGTCAGAGGATGGAGATGGATGGCAGGAGAGAAATCATTTGATCATTGCCTGTTAGGTTCACTTCCTCTGGGGCACCTGGCATTGGCCACTGTCAGTAGACTGGATACTGGGCTAGATGGACCTTTGGTCTGACCCGGTATGGCTGTACTTATGTTATAATGTACTTATATCCACCAAGCTAGCCACAAAACAGCTTCTACAATACTTTACTGGTTACCCAGAAGCCAAAACACTGTTCCCTTAAAGTAAGCCAACCTATAGGCTCCATCTCAGACAGCCAAGTGAAATATGATGAAGATTATTGAAAATCTTGTTCATCTTATAAAAAGTTCTACCAATCCCAGTGGATTGGACACATTACCCACCAAGTTAATGAATACTTCAGATCTTACCCAAATACATGCTTACAGCCTATCTGTTAGTGTCTAAAGATTTGATGAAAACTAAAATGATTAGGAGGCTGGAGTTTAGTCTGCAGAAGAGAAGAGTGAGGGGGGATTTGACAGCAGCATTCAACTACCTGAAGGGGGGTTCCAAAGAGGATGGAGCTAGGCTGGTCTCAGTGGTGGCAGATGACAGAACAAGAAGCAATGGTTTCAAGTTGCAGTGGGGGAGGGCTAGGTTGGATTATTAGTGAAACACTATTTCACTAGGAGAAAGATGAAGCACTGGAATGGGTTATCTAGGGAGGTGGTGGAATCTCCTTCCTTAGAGGTTTTTAAGGCCCTGCTTGACAAAACCCTGGCTGGGATGATTTAGTTGGTTTTGGCCTTGCTTTGACCAAGGGCTTGGACTAGATGACCTTCTGAGGTCTCTTCCAACCCTAATATTCTATGATTTGAAGATTTATTTATTTTTTAAAAAAAAGAGAGAGAAAGGTGAGAGTTAAAATTGGTTAAAGGAATCAAATATATGTAATTGCAGAGTTCCTGGATCAGACTTAAAGCAGTGATGGCATAAACTGCTAACTGGTTAAGTCTCTGATTGAGGACCTTCTAACCATTTGGGAGCAGTCTCTTGGTTAAAATGCTCCCATTAGTACAAGTCCAGAGATCAGAGAAGGCAAGAGGCCAAATGGAGATGCTTCCAGGGCCTTTTATAGGTTCTGCCATGTGGAGGGAAACCCGTTGTTTCAAACAAAGCCCTCAGCACAGGGAAAATACAAATAACAAGATGGGGTTTAGTATCAAATGGTCTAGTCATGTGATCTAGTCACATGCTCTTTCATGCTTCCCTGAGTCATGACAGAGGCCACTATCCATATTCTAGCTAAAATGTCCACAGGAAGCTCTATCAGGTAGGGATAAGCCTCTTCTATGGTCCATTGTGAGTGAAGTGTTCTCCTGTGGTTCATTCAACTTGAATAGTCCCTTTGCAATGTGCTGGAAATAAGATGCCTTCTGGGTGTGACCACAGGAGTGAACACATTTGAATTTCAGGTATATAGTCAATATTCAGAATTTCAGACAAATTATACAATCATACAAATAGGATAATCAGATTCCACAAACCATAACTTTTTCAAAGACCCCTTCCATGACATACTTTGCACAAGCTTTGTTGCAATTGTATAACAGTGGTAGCAACAATGAGCTACATGGTCATATTTTAATCCTGTAATGTCACAGAACAGAAAACCAATTTGCAATCTGGTGTAATATGCACTAACTAACCTGCAAAGCAGGTTGCTACTTTCTATGATAGCTCTAGTTTCTGAGTGGTCCTTAGGATAACTCTAGATCGCATTCAATGACTCATTGTAAAGAACACAAAAGGACTAGTGCCAATGGCAACCAAAATCCTCTGTCCACAGAATATGTGCAGCAGGGCACAGTGCACTACATCGGTCTTTCTGTTCTGAGGGCTGATGACTACACCTCAAGTTGAACAATGCAGTTTTCATACTTATCTTTGCTGAGGCTGCTAACAGGGATGTTAAGATATTTATTGAGCAGCCCTTCATTAATGAA
Organism: Chelonoidis abingdonii; assembly: GCF_003597395.2. NCBI lineage: Eukaryota > Metazoa > Chordata > Testudines > Testudinidae > Chelonoidis > Chelonoidis abingdonii. The sequence goes on along the minus strand of NC_133771.1, from coordinate 28,490,687 downwards.
TGGAGGCCTCCAATTTGGCTCACATATGCTATTTTCTTCCTTTATTCTTAAAACTTTAGCTAGTTTTCAATAGTGCATTTTAGTTACAATCCTCTTTTTTCATATTTTCTCTAGTTAAATATTTAGGGACTTAAAATAGTGTAAATAAATTGATAGATTCATAGAATTAAAGGTAGAAGAGATCATTTGATCTAGTCTGACCTGTATAACACAGGCCATAGAACTTAATCCAGTTATTCCTGTATTAAGACCAGTACTTTGGATATGATTAAAACATATCTTCCAGAAAAGCATCCAGTCTTGATCTGAAGACTTCAAGAGAGGGAGCATTCTTGGGAGTTCGAGTGGTTAATCCCACTTACTGTTAAATGTGTGTGCCTTTGAATTTGCCTGTCTTTAACTTCCAGCCACTGTTTCATGTTATTCCTTAAACTATAAAATGGTATATTAATTATCATTATTATTACTATAAAACAGAAGTCAGCAGCCTTTCAGAAGTGTTGTGCCGAGTCTTCGCTTATTCACTTTAACTTAAAGTTTCGTGTGCCGGTAATACATGTTAATGTTTTTTTAGGTCTCTCTCTGTAAGTCTCTATTATATAACTAAACTATTGTATGTAAAGTAAACAAGGTTTTCAAAATGTTTAAGAAGCTTAATTTAAAATTACATTAAAATGCTGATGTTATGCTGCTGAGTGGGGCCTGCGTGATCCTGGCTGGCAAGGGGCCGGCATCTGAGACCGCAGACCAGGGGTGCAGGTGGGAGTGTGTGTGTGGAGGGGGGTGCAGGAGCTCCCGTTTGGTGCTCAGAGTGGGGATGTGTGGGGGTGTGTGTGCAAGAGTCGGGGCATGGAGTGTGGGGTGTGCAGGAGTCAGAATGGGGACTGGAGGTGTGTAAGGGGGTGCAGGAGTCAGGGTGTGGGATGGCTGGGTATGTGTGGGGAGTGCAGAAGTCAGGGCTGAGTGTGTGGGGGGGTGCAGGTGTCAGGGCAGAGGACTGGGGTGCTCCCAGCACCATGCCATGAGTGGCTCACGGCAGGAGGCTGGAAGGGATATGCCTGATTCCACCCCTTTCCCCAGGGACCCATCTGTACCCATCTCTTCTCTGCCTCCTCCCCAGAGCAATGAGCACGCTGCGGCTCCACTCCCCCTCCCCCTCGCAACGGTGATCAGCTGATCATCATAGAGAAGGAGAGGAGGGGGGCAGGAAAGCAGCAGGACCAAGCTTCTGCCTCCTACTCCTGCAGAAGAGAGCGGTGGGCAGAGGGGCTGAGTGGGGCCGAGACCCTGGCAGGTAGCGGTATACCATTAAAAACCAGCTCGCATGCTGTCTTTGGCATTCATGCCACAGGTTGCTGACCTCTGCTATAAAACATACACAGGACTTTTGCACAGTGTAGATCAGACCTGTCCTCTATGCAGAGGTACTTACTGGGCAAATAAGGCAAGAAAAACAAAAATAAGAATTCCATTTCCCCTTCTCTTTGTGTGTCTGCCTTGATCATCACAATGTAATGGGATCCTGTTCTTTTTCTCTTGCCCTAGTATTCTTTTACTGCAGGAACAGGCTTCATTGTTATACACTATTGTTAAACTGGTGTGAGTGTTCTCTGTGCCAGTCTTCAGCAGCCTGATTCTCAGTCAATGTAGCTTGACTAGATTGTATCTTAAAAGAATTCACTTCGGGGTGCCTCTGAAATGTGTGCTACTAAAGAACACTTATTAGTGGTGGATCTGTTTGGTGCAGATTAGCCAGGACAAATTGCGAAGTGTTTGAGCAGTAGCCCCAGTCTCTGAGGGCTTGCCTTCTTTAAACTTCAAGACAAGCCAGAGTTTGCAATGTTGTAGTGTAGTGTAACCTTGGGTATCCTTTAGGGGCTTCAGGCTGTCATGTGAAGTAACTCTTAGAAATGCTAAATATTCTAAGATCTACGCAAGATCTAGTCATCAACCTGACCTTGAGCTTCTTACAGCCTTATTGACAACCTGTCAGTTGCCGCTGTTTATTTATTCCTGATGTCATTTTCTGCTGCTAGCCCTCAGCAACAAATCATCTATGGGGAAAATTCAGTTCTGGTTTCTTCACTTTCTTGCCTGAAGAGATTCTTTGTTTCTTTAATTTATTTTATTCTCCTTATACCCACTCCATTTCCTTATGGGCAGTTTCTCTCTTGATCTATCAACTTTCTGCCTGTCTTACCTTTTGTGTATGATGCTCAGACTACTGCTGTTCTACTCTTGGTGTTGTGGCACCCACCCCAGCATCCAGGGTCATGCATGTTCACTGGCTTGATTTCAGCATTCTACCAGAAGCTCCCTTTGTGCAGCCATCCCACCAAATACATGTATTTACACAGTGTATTAGAGTTGTCCCCTAGTGAGCTCTTCTCTAAAAGGCTTCAACATTTTCAAACACAAAGCATACAATTCTCATCCATCCTGGCCTGTTCTCATTCACATTATACACACTCCACAACAGAACAGAACATAAAATAAGGAAATACTGGAAGCAAATCTGGAAGGAGGTCAGGGCATGCAATGCTGTAAATATGCAGAGAGCAGCAGTTTTATATTAGTGGTTAAACTGACATTGGCTGTCCTGGTAAGAGATGCAATCACAAGTTATTGGGCTTGATGGTGTTCACTTACGGAGCAGGGAAGAAAAATTCCCACAACTTCAGAAATCACTCTGAAATTCTATGGTCTATTGTTACGCATGAATTCAGAGTAGGGTGACCAGATGTCCCAATTTTATAGAGACAGTCCTGATTTTGAGGTCTTTTTCTTACATAGTCTGCTATTATCCCCCACTCCCATCGCAATTTTTCACACTTGCTGTCTGGTCACCCTAGTTCAGAGAGTTAATAATAGTTCTCCCTTCTTACTTTAAAATCTAGGACTCTATGGAGGTTCTCATTCAAAGGGGAAAAACAAATTGGGTGGAAATATTTAACTCCCTTTAAAACAAAAGAACTGACTTTTAGAAATTTGATCACTTGAGAAAAGTTCCACTACATAGTCTTGTCATATTTTACATTAGAACATCACATACTCTGGACCGTTGGCAGTTGCAAATACAAAGATGCACAAGGCACAGCCAGTGGTACATCAACACAGTGAGCAGCAGTTTGCGGCAGCAAGTCTTGGAGCCTGAGTCAACATACTCGGGCTTACACTGTGGCACTACTCATAGCTGTGTAGATGTTGCAGCTCAGGCTCTGAAGCCCACCCAGTCCTTAGGCTCCTGAGCTGGAGTTGTACGGTCTACACAGCTGTTTTTAGCATAGCAGTGTGAGCCCCATGAGTCTGAGTCTCTGTCAGCCCAGGCTCTGAGACTCTGACATGGACTGCCACCCTCAGTGCAGATGTAACCCTGACTTCAAGGAACTAAATAAACACATTCTTGAGTCTGATTACTCATAGAAGGGACCATTATGATCTTCTAGTCTGACCTCCTGCACAACGCAGGCCACAGAATCTCACCCACTCACTCCTGTAACAAACCCTTGACCTATGTCTGAGCTATTGAAATCCTCAACTAGTGGCTTAAAGATTTCAAAGTGCAGAGAATCCTCCAGCAAGTTACCCATGCCCGATGCTGCAGAGGAAGGCGAAAAAACCCCAGGGCCTCTGCCAATCTGCCCTGGAGGAAAATTCCTTCCCTACCCTAAATATGACAATCAGCTAAACCCTGAGCATGTGGACAAAGCCAGCCATACACCCAGGAAAGAATTCTCTGATTAACTTGATGCATGTGGAAGAATCCTTCAGGTTTCATTTGTAGCAACAGTCCAGGGATGCCTTCCTTGTAAGCCGCTTCACAGCAACTCACCCTTAGGACACAAAGCTGCTGGGCTCCCTAAGATATCTAAAATTATCTCAGTTGATGTTTAAAACTATTTTGCCAGGTCCTCCTTAGAAACAGATGTGCTGATCTAGTCATTATCTTTGACACACCTGCAAATGAATTACCAAAACATGCATATTTCAGATTTGCTGTTTCAGAGGGGCTAGACATGTTCTCGTTTCTATAAAACATATGGCCTAGAACCTGGAGAAGTAGTCAGAAAGCTGAATTACATTCAAAATTAGAATTCCAGCAATGTTACCAAAACCCTGGAACATGCCAGGCAGTCATCAAAGCTAGAAAGCTGCTTATTTTGTATTACCAATGAGGTTCACTGGGTTAAAGTAATTATATTTATGTACTGTATTACAATATCCAAAGTTCTCAAATTACCCGCAAGTAATTTAATATACCTGAATCATATGTCTACAAGCACTGACGGTTAAATTTGCATTTTTCTCATTGAATATGAGGTTACACAGCGCGATGTGATGGAAATAGACTTTAAAATAAAATACCATTGGAATGTCAAGTAGATGCACACAAGGGTAATGTATTGCCTCAGTGCTTCACATGAAAGATTCAAAACTCTGGTACACCAGTGTCCCAAAAATACCCATATCGCAGATGGAATAGGTAACATCAAATGGCCTTCCTTGCAAGCCACTTCACAGCAACTCATACCTAGAACATGAAGGTGCTGCACATACTAAGATACCTAAAATTATCTCAGTGGAGGTTTTAAAGCTATTTAGCCCAGATCCTTCTTAAAACAAGGACCAGTTCAATGAGAGCAGTTATCTCCATCCCCCTCTATCCCAGAGGGGCGGTCCACAGGAAAGTCTATCTATGGCAGGCAGCTCTTAGAATTTTCCAGCACACAGAAGGAGCACACCAAGTTCTGTAGCCCATCAAGGGGGTGTAGTGTGCTCCCACCTGGGCACCTGACCAGTATTTATCATGAGGAAGCTACCATCTTAAGCCTTGATGTTCCTTGATCATTTAAACTCCCTACCTAATTACATCAAATTACAGTTTGTCAAGGAGGGATGGAGTGGTGTTGATGAAATTGTCACTAGAATGTTTCCCAGTTTTTGACCACTATAATAATTATGCAATTGTATAGATATCTTTGTTTGGGGAGACTTTGGCAAACCGGTAAAGTGCCTAAAACCATTATGGCTTGTTAAAAAGCAACCTAGTCAGCAAGCTATAAACTGATCATTCAGCAATCTTGGCTTGAACAAGGCAGGAGGGGAGGGGGTTTTGGGTGCCACGGAAAGGGCAGCTTGAACCCGAGTCCTTCCTGATAAGAATTGTGTTGAAGTTGCTGATACATGCATTTTAAAAAGAGCAGGAATGTTTATTGGGGTCTCAGAGCTGCAGACTCTGGAAAACCCACACCTGATTAATCAATAGTGAGAAGGAACCTCTTGCTTGAAACTGCTTACTTAACAAGGTTTCATTAAGGGACATGTCATTCTATGAGTAATGTATAAATAAGGAGAAAAAGCTTGAGATAGTTAGACTCATTTGGGGACTCTTTTGGACTCTCCCTCTGGATACATCTTGCAGTCCCCACTGGCAGACAGAAGATTTGGCCACTGGAAGCCTGCCTCTATGTCACTCGAGAGCCACACTCAACTTTGGTAATTATCAAGGGTTGGGGGTGTTTTACTAATCTGTTGCGGACGTGTGTAAGTGCTTGAGACTAAGTAAAGCTTAGCTTTAAGTGAAAGCACTCTTGTGTTGTCCTGTTTGTGCCAGCCATCTATCGGTTGGACGGCCATGTCTCCCCTGATTTATTTCCTGACACCACCTCGCACAGAGTAAAGTTACCAAGAGCTTTGGATTGACAGAACCCCGGGTAACATGTTAATGACAAGACAAATATAGGGCTGAAAAACTAATGGGAAAGAGTCCCATTGACATCAGTGATCTTTGGTTTACTGCCATAACAATTTATACATGAACTGTTTAAACTTTTGCCATATTCCTCCTTCTTGGATCTGTATAACTCTGATCCTCTCATGCTAAAGCCATTCTTCCCCTCCCACCATATTACGCATAACTCCTTACTTTTCACTAGCAATGCCAGCCTCAATAGTGGAGCTGATTGATCAATCAATAAATTGTTTCAACAGTTTTCTATTGGAAAATGCCATTTTGATTGGAACCATTTTTTTCCACAAAATTGTCTAAACTGCAGTGAAATTTGTTTTAGAAAAAAATTGAAAAATACAGTTTTGAAAATGGCCCATTTCAATATTTTTGCAAAAGAATTTAACAAAATTTCAACTCATTTTGACACACACATCGAAAATATAAAAAAGTTCAAAATGTTTTGATTGGCCTCAAAAAATTTTGTAAGGGGAATTTCATTTTTCCAAAACCATTCAAAATTGTGGCTTTTGTCCAAGCAATCTCTTTCCTTCCTCACCATCCTTTATATGTGGCTCTTATTTCCTAAGCTGTCCTGCAAGGCTACTATCCTCTGAAACCCTTCTTGAAGATCCTTCTCTCTCTCACCCAAACACACTTTTAAAATCAGAACGGAAAAAATAAGAGAACAAAACACTGCAGCAGTTATAAAAAGAAAAAAAGCACAAAAAAGGACTCATTTCTTGTGGGAATCCTTCTGGAATTTCCTCTTGGAAAGAATATTCATTCTTTGTATATGAGCAGCTGTTAGTACTCCTTTATTGCATGGGTATCCATACTAGTTCTTGTTTTTAACCAGTGCCAAAGGAGCAATAGCTTGGTGAATTTCTAGCCTGTAAAGCTGTGATTAATAATACTTAGTATTAATATTGTGCTCTTATGTTTGAGGTGCACTCTAGACATTGGGCCATATATTGTTCCCATTGAAGTCCATGCCAAAACTGACCTCAATATATTTGGCACTGAATGATAAAAATTAGGGCTGTTAAGTGCTTAAAAAATAATTTTGATTAATCACACTGTTAAACAGTAATAGAATGCCATTTATTTCAATATATTTTTGGATGTTTTCTACATTTTCAAATCTATTGATTTCCACTACAACACTGAATACAAAATGTAAAGTACTCACTTCATATTTTTATTACAAATATTTGCACTGTAAAAATAAAAGGAAATAGTATTTTTCAATTCGCCTCATACAAGTAGTGTAGTGCAATATCTTTACCATTAAAGTTGAACTTACAAATGTAGAATTATGATTTTCCCCCCTCCCTTTCTGTCTTGTCTCTCTCTTATCTCTGCTATAATAGACCATGCTCCCCCTGAAAATTCCAACCCTTCTCCCAGGTCTCCATGTTTTTGACTTACCTGTGGGCTTTGATCACCTGACTCTTTCGAACTTAGTTTAAAGCCCTCCTCACTAGGTTAGCCAGTCTATCCAAATATCTCTTCCCCTTCCTCGATAGGTGGACCCCATCTCTGATTAGAATCATAGAATATCAGGGTTGGAAGGGACCTCAAGAGGTATTCTAGTTCAACTCCCTGCTCAAAGCAGGACCAATTCCCAAATAAATCATCCCAGCCAGGGCTTTGTCAAGCCTGACCTTAAAAACCTCTAAGGAAGGAGATTCCATTACCTCCCTAGGTAACCCATTCCAGTGCTTCACCACTCTCTGAGTGAAAAAGTTTTTCCTAATATCCAACATAGACCTCTCCCACTGCAACTTGAGACCATTACTCCTTGTTCTGTCATCGGTTACCACTGAGAGCAGTCTAGATCCATCCTCTTTGGAACCCCCTTTCAGGGTAGTTGAAAGCAGCTATCAATCCCCTCTCCTTCTCTCTCGGACTAAACAATCCCAGTTCCCTCAGCTCGCCTCATAAGTCACATGTGTCTTCAGCCCCTAACATTTTTGTTGCCCTCGCTGGACCTTTCCAATTTTTCCACATCCTTGCCTGTAGTGTGGGGCCAAAACTGGACACAAGTACTTCAGATGAGGCCTCATCAATGTCGAAATGAGGGATATGATCACATCCTCCGATCTGCTGGCATTGCCCCTACTTAGTGCAGCCAAAATGGCCTATTTAGCTTTCTTTGCAACAAGGGCACACTGTGACTCATATCCAGACTCTCGATCCACTTAACCTCTAGGTCCATTTGTGCAGAACTTGCTCCTAGCCATTCGGTCCTATTCTGTAAAGTGGGCATGGGATTCTTCCATTCAAGGTGCAGGAACTCTGGCACTTGTACCTTGTTGACCTCAGTAGGTTTCTTTGCCTAAGTCCTCTATATTTGTTTGTTCCTCATGCAGCCTTCCCTACCTCCAGCGTATCTATCATTCCTCCCATATTAGATCATCTGCAAACTTGCTGAAAGTGCAGTTCACGCCAGTCCTCCAGCTATTCAATGAAGAATTGAACGAAACCGGCCCCCGACACCTTGGGGAAACCCAACTTGAAACCGTCTGCCAACTAGACTGGAGCCATTGATCACTTACCGTTGGCCCGACTATTCTAGCAGCTTCTAACATCCACCTTAAGTTCAATCATCCAGTTCCATAGCTCTTTAACTTACTGCACAGAGAACTGTGAGATTACCCGTGTTCAAGACTGCTAGAGTCAGGGAATAACACATCCACTGCTTTCCCCTCTCTCCAGAGCCAGTTATCTCTCATAGAGAATTAGGTTTAGTCGGCAGACTTGCCCTTGTGAATCCCTGCTGATTGTCGCTGATCACTTCCTCCTCTCTGAGTGCTCCAGAATTGATCCTTGAGGACCTGCTCCATGATTTTTCCAGGGACTGAGGTGAGGCTGACTGGCCTGTAGTTCCCTGGATCCTCCTTCTTCCCTTTTTTTGAAGATGGGCACTACATTAACCTTTTTCCAGTCATCTGGGACCTCCCCTGTTCGCCATGAGTTTTCAAAGATAATGGCCAATGGCTCTGCAATCACAGTAATCCTTCTTCATGGAACAGCATCGCATGGTCAAGAAAGCAGAAGCCCTCCTGGCGACACCATCCTCGCAGCCAGGCATTCACCTCCAGGATGCATCTGTCTCTGCCTGGGTCCCTACCCTTGACCAGAGGATTGAAGAGACCACCACCTGCACTCCCAACTCCTTCACTCTTACTCCCAGAACCCTGTAGTCACTTCTGATCCACTGAGGGTCATACCTTGCAGTATCATTAGTGCCCACATGGATGAGTAGCATGGGGTAGTAGCCAGAGGGCTGGATGATCCTCGACATTCCCTCTGTAATGTCTCAGATATGGGCCCCTGTCAGGCAGCATGTGAGGGCGACAGATGGGTGCCTCTGTCCTCCTCAGAAGAGAGTCACCAACCACCACTACCCTATGTTTCCTCTTGGGATTGATGACGGCGATCCTCCCAGCCTTGGGGGTACGTGGCTTCTCCTCTTCCACCTTTGGAGGTGATTCATCATCACTTGTTGCCAGGGCAGCATAACAGTTTTGCATCACCATGGTGGACGGGTTCAGAGCAGGACTGAAGCACTGCCTGCTGCCAGAAGTAACCAGCAACTAGTGTCCTCCCTGTGACAGAGCCATATCCTCCTCCCTCAGTGGCGTGACAGCAATCTTCTATAGTTCGATAGCTTCCTCAGCCTTGGCTGTCTCCATATGAATATCTTCAAGAAATTCTTCATGGGGATGGATGCTCCTCAGCGTAGCTACCTCCTCCTGTAGCTCTTCCACCTGCTTCCTGAGAGATTCCACCAGCAGGCACTTTTCACACTGTATACCCCCCCCCCGGCTTTCTGTAGTGGGAAATACAGGCCACAGTCTCTGCAAATCCACAACAGGAGCTGAGTGGAGGCATTCCTCATTAGATTATCTGTCTGGATACAGACACAGGTGGAGTGGACAGGAGTAGAGGTGGCAGTGGCCATTCAGCCCTTCCTAACAATAACGATTATATTACATCTCCCTCCCACAAACTTCCTGTCAGACTCCCATGTTTGTGGTCCCCTGATTGCTAGTTCCCCTTGGTGATTGGCTGTACAAGAAATAGGACTGAGTGGACTTGTAGGCTCTAAAGTTTTGCATTGTTTTGTTTCTGAGCGCAGTTATTAACAAAAAAAAAATCTCCCCTTGTAAATTGCACTTTCACAATAAAGAGATTGCACTACAGTACTTGTATGAAGTGAATTGAAAAATACTATTTCTTGTTGATCATTTTTACAGTGCAAATATTTGTAAGAAAAATAATATAAAGTGAGCACTGTACACTTTGTAGTCTCTGTTGTAATTAAAATCAATATATTTGAAAATGCAGAAAAACATCCAAGAATATTTTATAAATTTCAATTGGTATTCTATTGTTTACCAGTGTGATTTAAAACTGAGATTAAGCACGAGTAATTTTTTTGAGTTAGTCAAGTGAGTTAACTGTAATTAATCAAAAGCACTAATGAAAATATGAACCCCTTCCTTTCACTTCTAACATTATTAAAACAACTAGACAAGAGAACCTGAGGCAGACAGATTGTCTATACTTGTAGTGGTGTATATAGTATAGAAACTGCACACCCAGGTAGCGCAGATATAAATAGCAGAGTAGATGGTGGGGCACAGCTTAGGTGAGGAGAGAAGAGTGCTCTACCTACCTGAACCCTAGGTTATGTACCCTTCGTGGCTATCTACACACCAAGAAGCGCCTCTAGTGTCTACACTGATATTTGTAGTAATGTCTCACTGCCTCCCTGCTGCCTGAGCCTTTCCCTGCTGCAGCGGAAGACTGGAAGAGGGGAGGCATCAGGGAAAGCTCTGGCAGCAGGGAATCTTTTCATACTGCCTTGTCTCACCAGAGCCTTTCACTGCCAAGTGCAGCTGTCATAAACAGATAGCTAAGGGTTAATGTTTCTTTCACCTGTAAAGGGTTAACAAAAGGAACCAAACACCTGACCAGAGGACCAATCAGGAAACAGGATTTTTAAAAGCTCAGGGGAGGGAATGTTTGGCTCTGTGTCTTTGTCTGGCTCTCAGCTATGAACAGGGGATCTTTTTTATCTTCAAGCTTCTAATCTTCAGTTTCAAGTTGTAACTACAAGGTAGAAAAAACATAGGCTGTTATTGTTTTTTTGTATTTACATGTGTGTAGTTTGCTGGAATGTTTAATGTACTCTTTGATAAGACTGTTTATTCATATTTTCTTTTCAGCAATAGCCCTGTGTATGTCACCTAATGCAGAGATCATGTTTTTATGTCTTTTCTTCTTTTTATATAAAGTTTTCTTTAAGACTTGTTGAGTTTTTTTTCTCTCTGGGTAGGCTAAGGAACGAAGGGAGGAAATTCTCTTTGTGTAGATCTAGGAGGGTGAATCTCTGCAGCACCAGGGAATTTGTGGAGAAGCTAAGAGGAAGAGAGATAGACTTTTCTGTTTCTGTATTTGGGTTTGTCTCTTTGTGGAAGAGAAGAGACATGCTTCTTGGTATTGGATGTAAAGAGGTTGCATCCGTAACTCTCAGGTTAGCCCAGAGAGGAAATTCTGGGTGGAGAGAGTGGGGGGAATAGTTATTTCCTTTGTTAGGAGACTCAGGGCATCTGAGTCTTGGGGTCCCACAGGGAAGTTTTGGGGGACCCAAGTGTACCAGGCACTGGAATTCCTGCTTGGTGGCAGGCTATCAGATCTAAGCTGGTAATTAAGCTTACAGGGTTTCATGCAGGCACCCAGATTTTTGGACGCTAAGGTCCAGATTTGGGAAAGATGCTTATGATAGCAGCTATGTACCATAGTGAGTGTGGGCACAGCCAGCTTTTCACTGCAGTGAACAGCTATAGGTACCCTACATACCTCTGCTAGGGTAGAGAAGGTCTAAGTGAGTTGTCCAAGGCCAGAGATGTCATGTCAGAACCAGGATTACAGTTCTGGTACTTAATCCTCTGTTTAGACTGTACCTCTTGGGTGAATGAATGTTTTATTCTTTTCATATTAATAAAATGACAGATGAAAAATCTCACATGAGGATGTGAGTGAACAGTAGGTTTTCTGCTTAGTTTTGGTGCGGCTGCTTGTTTGAAATAGTCCTGAAGTACATCTCAAGGCTTAAGGAAAATAAATTCACGACACTTTTAGATAAAAAATACATTTTTTTTCCATTTCAAAACTGAACAGAGGTCTAGGACGACTGTCAAGATTTATTTATTAAAATTCAGGTTCATGAGGTATCCTGCACCTTTCTGTCTGACTCATGAGTCATGTTGTATTTTATGTTAAATAAACAAAATAGCATCTTTGAGACCTAGGGTGAAATCCAGTTGAAGCCAATGGGAGTTTTACCATTGACTTCACCCCAGTTCTTCTAGAGGACTGCATAGGCAGACTTCTATGAGCTGTTTTACAGTGAGGGTTTAACTAAGTCCTTGATTTTGGATGTTGTACTGTAAGAATAGGGAAGGTCCTTCTAATGCATTGAGTTATTGTTTGAATCTCATCATTTATTGTCTATATACCGCTATGAAAGGAACAGAGAAGGCCTTCCTTCAACTCTTAATTATATACACAATTGTTACCTCTGTGTTTCTGAAGATGAGGTCTGGACACATGTATGCTTGACGGTTTCAAAAAACCCAAAACAGTATGGCAGATCTAGTCTTTTTACTAGGGCCTTTGCCTTTATTTTGTCAGCTTTTGAGTTACTTTTAGAAAAAGCCCAAGGGAATCAAAGGCTCTTTCTGTTAGAACTTGGAAATTTTTTTTCTGCAAACAGTTTCTCACACTGTGTGTCTGGAGTGGCTCATGACTGTGAGGGTCTACCTCTGGCTAGCCTATCAAAAACAGAGCAGACACCCCAAACTGGTAGTATGTTAGTGGGATTCAAGTCAAGTGACTCTGGATTATTGAGCCCAGAGTTTGAGTGTATACTGATTGTTAATCCTATGTTAAGAATTTTCTAAACTGGGCTGGAACCTTGGGCTCTGGCATCCACACTACAGAACACAGACCTGAGTCAAACCAGTAATATCCCAGACTCCCTATTGCCCACCTGAAATGTGGCCACTCAAGCCTGTTGACTATAGTGAACTGTGGGGAAAAACTTGAATGTCCACCCTGCACTTTATAGGAAGTTTGAACAGCTCACCAACACCTCCTGCTAAGCAGTCACTTTGGTCTGTGCACCCCAAACTACCTGAGCCAGCAAATGGAGGAGGCAGCTTTTGAAGAACTTCTCTGCCTTGCACTTTCACTCCTGTGTCAGGAAATGAGGAGAGCTTCTGTGAGATGCTGGTAGTCATTTTGGCAGCATTTTCTGATGCACCGATGGCACCTGACAGAACTTGTGTTGGAGCAGGAGGTGAAGAAGGACACAGACATGGCAAACTCAAACTGGCTGATGTGACTCATGACACTCAGTATGGATGCTGATACCCCCCCTATGTAGACTGGCACTTCTGGAGCAGGCCCACAAGCACAGACTGATATGATCACATAATCATGCAGGCCTGGGGTGACCAGCAGTGGGTCCAGATTTTTCCCCTGAAGAAAGGTATGTTTCTGGAGCTTAGTGAGCAGCTTGCCCTGACCCTCCAACTTAAGGATACATGCATAAGGATGGTCTTACCAGTCCAGAGTGCTCTAACTGTCTGAAAGCTGGCTTATCCAGAATGCTACAAGCCCATTGCCAACAAGTTTGATGTTGGAAATTTGACTGTGGGTAAAGTGGTGGAGGAGTTTTCTGAGGCAATTAGCCTTGGACTTTCATTACAGTGTAGACATTCCCAAACTGGATAACTGAATGAGTTACTCCTTAAGCGCTTGGCTGTCATGTGTGGAAAGAAAAAAATGTGTTGGGGAACTTCAGTTTGGGAGAAATATTCAGCCCCTAAAGTCATTAGAGTTAATTAAAAACATTATTTTCAAAAAAAAAAAAAAAACAACGGTATTGCACCCAACATAAGAATTCTGAATCTCATTATGGCAGATAAATTATTAGTATATTTATTATTTGTATTGCAACTGTGCCCAGGAGCCCTAATCATGGACCAGCACCCCATTGTGCTAGGCCTAGTATAAATAACAAAAAGATGGATCCTATCCTGGAAATCCTATAATCTAAAGATAAATGAAGAGACAATAGGTGGATACAGACCATTGGGGGAGTACAAGGAAACAATGAGACAACATGGGTCAGTAAGATAGCTAGTGGGCTTAGCCTACAAGCAGCCTAACCATTGTCAAGATTTATGTAGGCATCATGAAACGACAGTTTTCTGAGGAGGGATTTGAAAGATAATGGTGAAATAGCTTTGTGGATATTTACAGAGAGCTCACCCAAAGCGTAATGGGAAACATGGGATAAAGAATGAAGGTGCTTGTTTGAAAATTTGACAAGTGGGTGAGGGAGGCTGGCATCATGTGCCAGCCAGGGATGAAAGAGATGATCGGTAGGAAGGGCCTTGAGATTGAAGACAAGCATTTTATTCTTGGTGCAACAGAGAAAGATGAGTCAGTGGAGGGATGCAAAGCAACAGGTGACATGGCCAAAGTGAAAGGCTAGGTAAATGATCTTTGTAGCATCATTCAGATTGGATATGAGTGGAACAAGATTGCATTTGTCAAGTCTAGAGGAAAGGATGTTGTTGTAATTGTATTGTGAGATGATGAAAGCTTGGAAGAGTTTTAGGTATGTAGGTGGATATATTTTAAAGATCATATTTAGAAAGGATCAGAAAAATGTAGCCATAGCTCTGATGTGAGGTGCTGGAAAAAGGTTTGAACTGAAGATGATGCCCAGGACACAGGGCTGAGTGACAGGCAGGATGGTGATGTTGTGTATAAAGACTGAGAAATGAAGTAGAGGGGAAGGCTGGGAAGATTAAGAACTGTCTTTTAGCTATGTTGAGATTGAGCTGATGGCTAGGTATCCCTGAAGAGAGAGAAAAAAGATAGGCCAAGATGGCTGGAGATCATGAATTCTTCCCTGGACTGGAAGTTTGGTTACCTAGCAACCAGTGGTTGTGAACTGATTACATTCAACATAGACCCCGCCCCCCCCAACAAAGGACTATCCCACTAATAATATATTTACTTTGTGCTTCAAAAAGGTTAATCTACCAAAGCTGAGAAAAGCTATGTATGAACCAAACTGATTGATTGGGAGGGAAAATTTAGATAGAAAGATCTGAATGAAAATTTGGAGTTCTTTAAGAAGAATTTTTAAGTTGACCAAAAAGTCACTATTCCACAATCAAGAAAGATGACAACTTTGGTTCATCCTGGTCCAATGAGGAAGTAAAGGCAATAATTAGAAATAAAAGAGAACATAAAGAAAAAGTTGGTAAAAATTAGAAATTATGAAATTAGATAAGAGAAGCTAAAGATATCAGGGAAAAATCCATGACTGGCAGGCATAAGAATAATAAGGAGTTTAAGTATATTAGGATCAAAAGATATCTTAGTAATGATATATGCCCATTACTAAATGGAGATGATAAAATTCTTGTTGATGCAGACAAGGCAGAAGTATTCAATAAACATTTCTGTTCTCTATTTGGGAAAAAATCAGGGTGATGTACTTATTACATTAAGATGAAGTACTTTTCAGTCCATTAGTAACTAAGGAGGTTGTTAAACAGCACCCATTAGGGACATAATTTTAAAATCATCAAGCCCAGATAATTTGCTTCAAGAGTCCTACAAGAGTTGGCTGAGAAGATTTCTGGCCCATTGATAATTTTTATTCAACCTTGGATGTTGTGTAAATTCCATGAGACTGGAGAAGTGCTCATGTTTTTCCAATATTCAAAAAAGACAAGCAGGGTAACCTATAGGCTAGTTAACCTGACATCAGTCCTGGAAAAAAATCATGGGAAAAACTGGTATGGGATTCAATTGATAAAGAATTAAGGGATAGGAATATCATTAACACCAATCAACAATTCATGGAAAAGTCTTGTCAGACCTGATTTCATTCTCTGATGGGGTTACAAATTTGTTTGATAAAGCTACTTGCAGAGATGTAGTATACTTAGATTTTTGTGAAGTGTTTGACTTAGCATTGCATGACATTTTGATTAAAAATTAGCACTATACAATATTAATACGCACACATTCACTGAATTTTGAACTGACGAAGCTCAAAAAGAAATTATTAATGGGGAATCATCATCAAATGAGGGTATTTCTAGTGGGATTCTTCAGGGAGCAGTATGGAGCCCAACATTATTCAGTATTTTAATCAATAAACTGGAAGTAAATTAAAAGAATCACACATGATAAAGTTTGTGGATGACACAGAGCTGTCACACAGAGCGATCTGGATCACTTGATAAACTGGGCCCATTAAAATAAAATGGGTTTTAATGCAACCCAATTTAAGGTCATGCATCTAGGAGAAAAAGAATGCAGGCCATACCTACACAATGGGAAACTGTATCCTGGAAACCAATAACTCTGATTTAGGGATCACAGTGCACAAGCAACCGAACATGAGTTCTTAGTGCAATACTTTGTCAATCCTTGGCTATGTAAATAGGAAAGTAGTGAGTAGAAGTAAGGAGATGATTTTACCTTTTCGTACAACATTGGTGTGGCCAATACAAGGACAGAGGAGTTACTGGTCTCAGTACTAGGGTAACTAGGTGAAATGTAATGCCCTGTGATATACAGGTCAGACTAGATGATCTAATGGTCCCTTCTGGCCTTAAACCCCGAATCTATGAATGAAAATTCTATCTGCCTAAGAAGACAATAGAATACATACTTTTTTTACCCACAAATCTTTAGTATACAAGCATCCATTTTGTTCAGCCATTGGAGAACTTTGTAGCATTGTACATTTTAAGGGTTACATTTCAGAGAGAATTTTGAAAGTACTTTGGAAATGTTCCTACACTCAAAGGCTGCCTCCCTCTCTTCCTGATGTTGAGGTCAGACACTTCAGGGGAAGCACTTACAAATTAAATTCTGTAATTTGTAAGGGGAGGTATGAACAAACAACCTGTGACATTTATCCCTGACCAAGAGATCAGCCAGACTCTACAAAACAGGAGACGTATTTGCCTTTTCTTACAAAGACATCAACCTTTTAAAACAACAAACATGCACAGGAGTTCTGTTCTTCTGCCTATATGTGATGTATTACCACAGGTAGTTTCAATTAGTGCCAATGGGCAATAAGCATATAACCTTCCATGGACTATATTTATGGAATTATAAGACCCTCTGTGAATCTTGCATCCATTAGTTGTTCTTCACTATGTGAGTTTCCCTTGCCAGCACACCTTACTTGCTAATTAACAGAACTCCCCCATTGTCACTAATCACTGCTGCTCAGAATGGGTTTGATGTAATGTCTAGTCCTCAATGAGGGTCTTTCCAGTGACTTTCATAGAAGTTGTTTTAGGGTCACTGCGGGTGCCCAGTTGTCCTTTAACTAGACCCCCACTTCTAACTAACCTGCTTTTACTCTGTTTTCGGGAAAACAGAAAATTCCACTTTGAGGGCAGTAACCCTTGCAGTTTTGGGATGAGAAGTGCGGAAACATTTAAAATTTAATTGCAGTCTTTAACAAGGGAAATTTATTTTCCCTTTGTTCCACCACACTTTGAGACTCATACAGGAGATTTCATGCTGAAAGGTAATATTAAAAACCTGTCTAAACCTGTTAAAAATGGGGGAGGAAGGAAAATACAAACATCAAGGAGCACACCAGCCCACAGGCACAGAGCTTCAAAGACTAGCAGCAAAGCAACCCTTAGCTAGACCATGTACTGCACAGGTGATGAGATTTTAACTTTGAAAGACATCGATTTATATAGGTTTTTAAATCCAGTTCCACATGTGATATATCATTTTTGCTGTAGAATCTATGTTCAGCAGTTCCAGGAATGCATCTAACACTTTTCAAACTGTCCCACAGGACCTTTCATGATACTGTGGCATCAAGCTGAGGATAAGAACATACAGTGGTACTGTTGGTTTTTGCTATCACGCCTCAGCTACCATTGTCCTTACTCCACTTGATTCTGTGGCTAACTATTCTCTAAACACTAGAGGCACCTAAATCCTAGATGTAGTCTAAATCCCAGATTTAGGGCCACTGCAGTCCACAAAACTCCCGCCTAGCTGCTCACTAACACTGTAAGTGCTGAAACTCCCATGGTGCTTAATTTTTTTTTCAGTAGCATTTAATTTCAGAAAGGGCAACCACGCAAAAATGAGGAAGTTAGTGAAACAGAAATTAAAAGGTACAGCACCAAAGGTGAAATCCCTGCAAGCTGCATGGAAACTTTTTAAAGACAGCGTAATAGAGGCTTCCCAAACATGCGCCATTCTTTTTGGGAGCTAATCTGAGGAACTATCTGATTGAGGTGTCATTAGAGGAAGTTTTGGAACAAATTAATAAACTAAACAGTAATAAGTCACCAGGACCAGATGGTACTCACCCAAGAGTTCTCTAGGAACTCAAATATGAAATTGAAAAACTACTAACTGTAATCTATAACATATCATTTGAATCAGCTTCTGTACCAAATGCCTGGAGGATAGCTAATGTGATGCCAATTTTAAAAAGGGCCTCAAAGGTGATCCGAGCAATTACAGGCTGGTAAGCCTGACTTTAGTACCAGGCAAACTGGTTGAAACTACAGTAAAGAACAAAATTGTCAGATACATAGATGAACATAATTTGTTGGAGAAGAGTCAACATGGTTTTTGTAAAGGGAAATCATGCCTCACCAATCTGCTAGAATTCTTTGAGGGGGTCAACAAACATGTGGACAAGGGGGATCCCTTGGATATAGTGTACTTAGATTTTCAGAAAGCCTTTGACAAGGTCCTTCACCAAAGGCTCTTAAGCAAAGTAAGCGGTCATGCAATAAAAGGGAAGGTCCTCTCATGGATTGGTAACTGGTTAAAAGATAGGAAACAAAGGGTAGGAATAAAATATCACTTTTCAGAATGGTGAAGGTAAATAATGATGTCCTCCAGGGTCTGTATGGGACCAGTCCTGTTAACCATGATACATGATTGGAAAAAGGAGTAAACGGGAGGTAGCAAAATTTGCAGATGATACAGAACTACTCAAGATAGTTAAGTTCCAGCAAACTGTGGAGACTACAAAGGCTCTCTCAAAACTTGATGACTGGGCAACAATGGCAGATGAATTTCAATGTTGATAAATGCAAATTAATGCACATTGGAAAACATAATCCAACTATAGTATAAATGATGGGTGTCTAAATAGCTGCTAAGTCAAGAAAGAGATCTTGGAGTCAGTGTGATAGTCTCTAAAACTTATACACTGACTGGAGCAGCAATCAAAAAAGCAAACAGAATGTTGGGAATTTTAAAAAGGGAAATGATAAAACAGAAATATCATGCTGCGCTATTTAAATCATCGTACCGCACCAACCTTAAATACTGCATGCAGATGTGTTACCCCATCTCAAAAAAGATATATTAGAATTGAAAAGGTTCAGAAAAGGCCAACAAAATTATTAGGGTATGAATGGTCTTCTTCTGTATGAGGAGAGATTAATAAGACTGGGACTTTTCAGCTTGGAAAAGAGATGATTAAGGGGGGATATGATAGAGGTCTATAAAATCATGACTGATGTGGAGAAGGTAAATAAGGAAGTGTTATTTACTTCTTCTCATAACACAAGGGGTCACCAAATGAAATTAATAGGCAGCAGGATTAAAACAAACAAAAGGAAGTGTTTCTTCACACAACACACAACCTGTGGAACTCATTGCCAGATGATGTTGTGAAGGCCAAGACTACAACATGGTTCAAAAAAGAACTAGATAAATTCATGGAGGATAGATCCATCAATGTCTGTTAGCGAGGATGGGCAAGGATGGTGTCCCTAGCCTCTGTTTGCTGCAAGCTGGGAATGAGCGACAGGGAATGGATCACTTGATGATTACCTATTCTGGTCATTCCCTCCTGGGCACTTGGTATTGGCCACTGTCGGAAGACAGGATACTGGGTTAGATGGATCTTTTGGTCTGACTCAGTATGGTGTTCTGATGGTCTTATGTTCTTAAAAGTTCTTTAGACACCTAAGTTTTTGCTTCTGGGCATGTGCACATTGCCTCACTCTAGGAGTCTGGACACCTAGCTCATGAATGCCTCCCACCCCCGACTCCTTCCTCTCTGTCTGGTCTAGTGACTGTTCCACTGAGGATAAATATTTAAATAGTCATTGGGTCAGAGAGTTTGAATGATTTCATAGTCCAGTTGTTTAGATACCCACCTCGGAGGTGGGAGAGCCAGGATCCAATCCTCTGATCCATTCGTTATTTATCCACAGGGGAAAAGCTTCAGCAAGAGAGACTGAGGGAGCCCCACATCAGAATATCCCAGAACTCAGTGGTTAGAGCACTTTCCTGAGAGATTTGGGAGCCCCCTGATAACATCCTTTGTCCACATTTGGCAGAGGTGGGAATTGAATCTGGGTCTCCTACTTTCCAAGTGATTTCTTTAACCGGGGACTAAACATTACAAGGTAGGGACCAAGTCCTCTGGCAAGGATAATGGGACCTGAGCAAGTAGGTGGCCCTCTGGATCAGGCCTGCATGCAACTAAGGCAGATGAATGCTTATCTTTCTCCAGTTTGTGAAGTGTGTGGGGGTTTAGGTAAGTGATGTCTGGATGCCCAAAATGAGGCAGCAGTGTGCATGCATAGAGGCAGAAATTTAGGCACCAAGGAAACTTTTTCCCTCAAAACTTAGGCGCTAAGTGAGTATAGGTGCTTACAGGATTTAAAGGAGTTTTGAGAATCTCAGTGAAGCCAAAACTGGGATTTAGGCACCTCATCTCAGATTTAGTCTTGGCTGTAGGGACCTAAGCAACTTGGATCTGGGCCAAAGTGCTTCCCTTATCACTTTTAGCCCAGTGGTTAGATTACTTATCTATAATGTGGAAGACCCACATTCAATTTCCCTCTCTGCTTGTGCAGAGATTATTTGCACCAGAGTCTTCTTCCTCTCAGGTCTGGGCCCTAACCACTGAGCTATTAGATTTTTCTGTTATGAAGTGTCCTCAATCTTTATTGTTGAAGCTGTTCCACTTTAGATAAATAATTAAAGAACCCTTAGAATTTGGGGACTCTAACCTGAGTCTCTCACCTCCAGGAGGATGCACAAACCACCATGCTATAGAGTCATTCTCACTCTTGCTCTGGCCTAATGACTCTTTAAGTTCTTGCACAAAGTAGAATGGTCTCAAAAGGAGAGATTGAGGGAGACCCACTTCAAAATATCCACAGTCCAGTGATCAGGATCTCCCATCTCACAGGATCCTTGTTCAAATCCTTTCACCGTGTCAGGCACAGTGGTCAGTTGAAGCCAGGCTTCCATCATTCCAAATGAGTGCTCTAACCAGAGAGATAAAAGTTATAAGTGAGTTGCCACCTCTTCCTCTCCCCCTCCTACTTACGTGTTTCTTGGAAGAAACAGCTTAGGTGCCTATACAGCCTGCAAGCAGAGATCGGTACCTGCTAGCAGCGTGGACTTAGATGTGGCACTCTGTGAGCAGGGCAGAGTTTAGGACATACTCCTTTCCTTGGCATCTCTCATTGACTACCTTAGGTAGCATTCTCCTTGCATGCTGGCATTTGTGGATCCCATTCTTAGCCTGCATTGTGATCAGTGGAACTGGAGTCAGAGAGCCAATATTCTCTGAAGGGCCTATTATTGACAGGACAGCAGTGGGACAGGGAATAGAGAGAGTTGGGCTGGAAGCACTCAGCAGCAGGGACATCAGTGAACAGGATTAAATAAAGCTTCATTTGTTCAACTTAAACTGCTTCAGTTTCACTCTTTGTGAGTGACACAGTGCATATCTGTCCCCATGCACTGGACAGGGAGCTTAGGTGCTACCCAGGGTTTGATTTTCTAGGTGCCTAAATGTTAGAACTTGCAATGCTGAGCATTGCAAGGCCAAAGTCCGTCTTTGTGGATCCAGGTGTAGGTCACATGGTTAACTAGGTACGACTTTTATAAACATGTTGTGTTATATACTTCATCCTTTTGGCATCAGGTGGACACATTCATCAACACAGTAAATGGGTACAGCTTCCATTGACCTCCATGGGAAGCTGTTGATGTGGGCTGTTTCTGTAATATTCCACCAGGAAGACAGACAATCGAAGGGATGAAGGGCACTGGGGAAGATTCTACAGGGAAGCTTTTCAGTGAAGCAGAAAGAGCATATGGGCACCTCTACACTAGAAAGGCAGGTCGACTTATGTTAGGTTGACTTCATATCCACACTACCGTCCTTCTGTTGGTGGTGCATGTCCTCACCAGGAGCACTTCCACTGACTTAAGAGGGACAGTATGTGGGGGGGCTTAGAGTCTCAGCTCTCAGCTCTGTATGCAGCTCCCCACCAGGAGCATGGCTGCCCCCAGACTCTCTGCTCTCTGCCCCCGGGAGCCTGGCTGCCGCCCCCCAGGCTCTGAGCTCCCTGCTGCATCCAGTCTCCTAGCTGTGAACTCCCTGCAGCTGCTGGGCTCCCCATGTGGAGCAGGGTGTTGGGAGCCTTTGGCAGCTGCGGGGGACACCCGCCCAGCTCCCTGCTCCTAGCCGTGTTGCACCCACCTGGCTCCCAGCTAGGCTGCATCCTAGTCTCTCCACTCCCCATGAGGAGACTGGAGGCTGCCCGATGTCTCCTGGCTCCCCACCTCCCTTTAAGCTGCCTTAAATCAACCTAACTCTGTAGTGTAGACCACGCTTATGTCTCCAGTGCCTTCAAGGGGTCAATACTGTTTTCCTTTTGAGTAAAATTCCTTATTTAACATTAGAAGAAATCAACTCTTTCTTAGAGAGAAGGCTGTGTGTAGCACCATGGCTCTTTAACATTAACAGAAAAATGAGATCTACTAATAGACTGTGGCCATGAAAACCTTTTTTTTTAAAAAAAAATCAGGGACCTGAAACCATGAGACATATTGAAGAGTAGATAATAGGGATTAAGTTTGCTTTTTTCATGTGTTCAGACCATTCCATAGAATAGTAAAATAGTCAAGAATGGTTCATAATCTAGTAATAGGAAAAAAACATAGGAGCATATTCAGTAAATGAGGTTTGAAAAGAAGAGGCATGAAAGGAAAATGAAACTCACTTTTTAGCTAACCTCAGTCTGTTTCACCTTAGCATCTGCATGTGATGCCTGAAGCACACCTTGAGCTGTTAGTCTGTCACTATTAAAAAAGTCTCATTGTGGACATGATCCTATTATCTCCCTCTGCTGACAGAATTTGCAGTATGGAAATGTCAACATTGTTATCATAGGTCCTTTTTTTCTCTGCCTTTAATTTAGAAGAAAGTAAATATGCATCAACAGGGTCGACTATGAACTGTCAGGGGGTTAGCAATGCCAACAATGCGGCTGAAAAATAACAGTTGTTACCTTCCACTGAGCACATACTGCAGCTTGCTCCAAGGAGTCATGTAAAGCTAATAATT
Organism: Chelonoidis abingdonii; assembly: GCF_003597395.2. Taxonomy (NCBI): domain Eukaryota; kingdom Metazoa; phylum Chordata; order Testudines; family Testudinidae; genus Chelonoidis; species Chelonoidis abingdonii. The sequence goes on along the minus strand of NC_133771.1, from coordinate 28,467,462 downwards.
ATCTACTTATCCTGCTGTTTCTTTCTGCATGCCTGCCTCTGCTTTCTCTTGAAAGAATGCTTAAGCAATTGGGGAGAAACAATACAAAGTTTCTTGCCATTTAACACTCCCTTTCCCTAAAAACATACATATGTATACCCTATTCTTCTCTCCTTTCTTCTATTAGCATGAAACTCCCTAGATTAAAATCCATAGCTAGAACATATTGTCTCATCCATCATAGCATTGTGACAAAATGTGGATGTACTGTACTGTATTACTGCTTAAGCTGACACAAGCCTTAAGACTTGTGGAATATATTCTTGACTTACACTGCTTGGTTTTAAGTGAAATTAAATGGGATGCAGATAACTGCATGTGTTGACTGAAAATTAATATTTTATATCAATTTTGTGTTTTAGAAGAATGGAGATATATTAAATATTGATTACAGTGGGCATTAAATAACAAATTTTCTCTGCTGAAAAGAAAGTTTTATGGTAAAGAATGTAATATACCCAAAGACTAGTATTAGAGGGGTAGCCATGTTAGTCTGGATCTGTAAAAGCAGCAAAGAATCCTGTGGTACCTGATAGACTAACAGACATTTTGGAGCATGAGCTTTCGTGGGTAAATACCCACTTCGTCAGGTGCAGCCTAGCTGGGAGCCAGGTGGGTGCAACCTGGCTAGAACCTATGATAACAATGTTGACTTTTCAATACTGCAGATTCTGTCAACAGAGGGAGATAATAGGGTCATGTCCACAATGTGACTTTTTTTAACTAGTGACAGACTAACAGCTCAAGGTGTGCTTCAGGCATCACATGCAGATGCATCTGATGAAGTGGGTATTCACCCACAAAAGCTCATGCTCCAAAACATCTATTAGTCTATAAGGTGCCACAGGATTCTTTGCTGCTTATACCAAAGACTGAATTTGCTTTGTAGGAAATAGGCATATTGAGAGCCAAATGCTAGCTTTTTCAAAGCAGGTGGTGGGAGGGGTAGTAGGAAAGGAGGGAGGGGAGGTTCCACTTCCATTGCACCTGTGTAAGGGAAATCGCAGATCTGCCTCTAGGTCTATGGGGGAGCACAACAGGGAGAGGTGATATCTTGGTGGGATATAGAAAGAAAAACATTTGACCACACATGTTCCCCAGGTTATCAAGAAGGACCTCTCACTACGCAGTCAAGGAGATATTATAAATGTATATTGTCTCATGGCACCTCTGCATTTGCGTGGAGCTTCCTCATTCTCCCTAGTTGTATTGCTTCACGTCATATACTGCCTATTCCGTCTCTGGAATAGTAAGTGTAGCAGCACTTGTATTGATAGAAATAACAAGGGGCAGGGGAAGGAGACATTTTTTTCTGTGTTGCATCACAGGTTACAATTTTTGTTCTATGGCACTGGTGTCAGACATCAATTATACCACCACTGTTAGACCAATGCATCCATCAGCAAAAGCTCATCCAACTGGAAAATGGAAGGAAAATTATACTTGATCAGCAGCCCTCCTCTACTGTAGTGAACACTGGCTACTAGTCACTCTTTGATCACAATAAGCCTTCCTATTTCCTCCCAGCAGAATGTTCTTCATCTCTGTGTCTAATAATTGAGATAGTCTAGTTATCAAAGGAGTCATTTTTATTCTGATAGGCAAAAGACACTTTTACCATTTAGTATGTGAAGAAACAGCCAAATTGTTGCAGATTTTTTCCTCTTAGAGCATACTGAGTTGATTTTGAGCCAGAAAGAGAAGACTTTTTAGATCTAGCATAGCTTCTGAATTTAGGCATCAGCACTTCTGCCATCCCTGCTAAACACTAGCAGCAGCATGTAGTTATTCCCATCAAACCCACAGAGCTGGAAACATCCAAAACCAGCTGGAAGGAGTACTGGGTGTTTTGATCTCAAATGATCAGACGTGGCTTCTTCATAATAGTCATTTGGTAGCAATATATAACTTAACAACTCAGGGATTATGGGCTCATGTAATCTCCAGTGCTTCAGCTTTTGGTTAATGTGCTTTTGTGGAAATTTCTTGATGATGAATAGGAGGTGACAGCCATGCTGGGTAGTGTTTGCTAGTCTGGAATCTGAATCCTGTTTGACTACTTAATGAAGGTTTGTGAGAGTCTCGCATGAATCCAGCAAAGTTACATCTGTGAATGCAACTGACCACTCAGGATGTATGAACCAGCTGGTGAGCAACGTGGTTTGACTAAAGGGTAGAATGCTGATATTAAGAAAAAGAAACTTAAGGGTGTGAATGTCAGGAAAATTATACTAAAATGTAGTACTGAACAGTGGAATTTTTCCCAGGTGAAATATTTCATTGCATAAGTAGCTTAAAGTAAACTATGAATATAAAGTAGAGAATAGTCTGGCAAATAAATCCTTGTCTCTAATTTTTAGGGCTACATTATCTTCTATATAGCCAACTCCGATGTGGTAAACTAGAAACTCCAATAGATTTCCCCCAATATAATTGCCTTTGGATCACTCCCTTGAGTAAGCAGAACAAATGGGGAGTTCAGTTCTTAAGCACCAGAGGACATATCCTAGTGCCTTGGCAATTCAGCTTCAGCAGAGATGGAGTGTAGGGAAGGTGACAGATGCCAATTAGTTCCCCGGAGAAAGATGATTGAGGTTATTATCTAATTTGGCTGGATGAGATGAAGAGCTGAGAAATGCACCAACCCAAATCTGATAAAGAGGCACAGGAACGAATTGTGGGGGAAGGGGCAGAAGGGGGTAACAAGGCTACATGAGCCCAGTCACACACAGGGAAGAAAGATCTCTGTTCCTCTCAAATCCTGATGAGAGGGCCAAAGCAACGAAAAATATTATACACACTGTTGCATTAGGACTTTAGTGATATTGATGGAGGCACTCAAAATAAATGGTACTATGAATGCACAACTAGTGAATGCTGCAAGAAGACAGGAGCAAAGGCATGCCCTGTTACAGAGAGCAATACCACAAAGGTGCCACTTCTATAATCTTTAATCCTATGTGAGGATTCACCAGTGGATAGATGGTGTGGTTTGTCACTTAACCCAATGGAAGATTCCAAGTTTCCACTTTATTACCGTGCAGAACTCAGGATACCAGGGGTATATACTCTGCCTTCCTGACCATTCCAGAATGTGTTGTTTTCTCAAGAGCATGGCTCCTAGAGAAGCAATACTTCTGAGATCTCCCTTACCATGGCTGCTACTCCAACCTTGCCAAATGGTTCTACGGCATGGGTGGGAATGTAGCAAACCTGAAAATGTTTAAGCTTGTACTGCTTACTTACCATTTCACAGGCTAGAGCTCAATCAGCTTCCACTCCCTGCCTCTTGTGACATCAGGCTGCCCCAACAAGATCCACAAAGTTGGAACCATGTGGAGCTTCCATGGATGGGCTTCTGCATGGGTTACTGGAAGAAGGGAGCAAATTGGACAAGTGGAACAGCTTATCATACAGTAGTAGCATTCCCTCCAAACTCAGACACTGCAAGGAACATAGGGGCCTTGGGGGGAGAATTTGCCCCATTATATCTGCCCTGATTTTTCTAACCAGCAGGTACAATTAATTTTGACTATGGACCTAAATCAAATTTTTAACACTTAATGTGCTGTCGGGCTTTTTTAGTTTTGCCTTTTAATAATAAATCTGAAATGATAGAGAACAAAAGTGACTTAAAAACAAACAAACCACAGTCCATGATGGGCCATAAAGACTGTAGTCAAAGAGGAACTGAGAAATAAGACCTTGTATCAAAGGACTGGTAGGAGGCCTGAGGCCTGGGCTAAAGTAGGGGTCAAAGCTTTGCTGCTATAAAGCAAAGTTAAGTTGTGAGCAAGAAACTCACAGAATCTGGCAAGAACAGGGCTAATATTGCAGAAACATGTATTCCTAAGTAGTGCTAGGTATAAGAATACACACACAAACACATTCCACAAGGGAGGTACCAGACCCTGCTGATACTAGCACATTCTCCAAATATAACAGGACCACGCTGACCCATCTTAAAGATAAGGTTAGGATGACAGCATGATGGATAGAGATGTTTTGATTAAACCAACAGGCACAAGGCAATGGGTTGCACCCAGATACATCAGAGGGTGGCACCTAGATACGTCAGAGAGGAATATGTAACTTGTTAGTATGGTGTATAAAGAGGTATCTCAGAGGGAGTTTCTTTGGCCAACCGAAGAGATAGTGGAAAGCCCCACCACTAACTGAGCTGCATCTATTGTCACGGGCATACATACACTGGGTGTACTTGTAGCAAGCATAAGGCACCAGTACTGTGCTTTGCCAGCAATAAACCTGACCAAGTTCCTTCGCTATGAACAGAGTCTATGGTTATTGGGCAGTTTGCTCGGGCTATCTGGCCAGAGTCAGTACAGCATGCAGAGAGAATACACATGCAGCCAATATCTGACCACAATGCCACAGTGGCCCACCTGAAGAATTTGATATCTTTGATCATGACCACAGTTATGGACCAGTGAATCAGGGCAAGTTCTCTTGTGATGGCACATGGTTTTTACCTATCATATCAACTGAGGCAGCATTATATTTTCTTCTGACATTTTGGAAATGTCTCTTGCAGTTGGTACTTTCGGGAAATACTTCCCACTTAACATTTTGGGGATGGTGTTCAATGACTGAGACTTTGTGTAGCGAATGTATGGGCAGATGTGAAAAGAGGGGGATAAATTGTACTCCAGATTTTCACAGGTATCATTTTAATACACTGGATCAAAATGGATGTAATTGAGAGACAGATTTGAACATCTCTGTTAGAGACTTGATTCGTATTGATTGGCTAATTTCATACAGAATGGGAAATCTAAGCTGATGCCGAGTATGACTTGCTTAGATTCATCATGGAGTCTGCCTAAAGCTATTTTGTTCTCTGAAGGTGGTTTTAAGCAATCTCTTCTACAGCCCCTGGATAGTGAGTTTAAGATCAAGTGTGGAAAGAATGGCTTATGCTCCCAGTCTTAATGTAGCGGGACAATCAATTATCCAGCTGCAAGTGACTGTGGAATTGTTCACATTATAAAGTAATTTATTCAAATTTTACTTTACTGCTTCAGCTAGTTGGAGGTATTGCTCTAAGGGGTAGTTGCATCAATCTTGCTTAGTATTATTGAAAATAAATGCTTTATTATCATATCACTCTACATCTTTTTGTTTGGGGAAACATCCAGAGCAGTAGAATGCAGTGGCTGAATAAGAAATATCTGGTAATAATGATTCAAAGGGCTTGTTTGTTTATTTTGAAAGTAGCAGGGGAGGAATATGGAGGGAGAAATTACTTCTGTCAAGAAACTGCAATAAGGTTGTTTTAAAAGTGGAGGACAGATTATGCCGTTGGGTTCCTCATGACCAATATCAGCCCTTTCTCTTTTTTTCTATTTATACATGAAGGATATGTCCTTTGAAATTAATAATCTATGTAGATTCCTGATGACTTAAACACAGTCATAACACAGACTGAACTGTATGGAGAGAACATTGGCTATGATGCTGTTCAGGGGGCTGACTCCACTTTCACTTATACCATTTTTAGGAACATAGGAAATAATATGCTGGATATGACCACTGGTCCCTCTAGTCCAGTATCCTGGCAGTGACAGTGTCCAGTAACCAATGCTTCATAGCAAGGTGGGAAAATTTCCAAGGGAAAATTTCTTCCTTAACCCCAATAGCCAGAGGTAGGTTTATGTCCTAAAAATAAGGAGGAGTTTTTGTCCCTTCCACAACTCTTGTTTGTTAGGGTTTTTTTCATATTTATGATTATAATTCTGTATATTCCATGTAATCATATAAATATCTAATATTTTAAAAAAAAATCCTGCTGAGCTCTAGCCCTCAATGATGATTGGTGAGAATGAGTTCCTCTGGCTAATTGTGTGTTGTGAGGTAAAAGTATTCCTTTCATCAGTTATGAATGTATCACCTTTCTGTTTCACTGACTATCTCTTTTTCTTGTGTTATAAGAGAGGGTGAATGCACTAATATTCTGTGTACTTCTATCACATCACCTCTTTCTTATCTGCACTCTCAAGTACAGAATCTCATTGTCTTCAGTCTCTGTTTTCCTGATCATTTTTGTCACCCTTCTGTGTGCTGTATTGAAAACTCAGTTACATTGTAGGCTGTCACTTTAAATCTCAGGGTGTTTTTTCTGGGTCTTGTTTGCAGGCTAGGGGCTCTATAGGGCATTGTGCCGTCTGGGGCTAGCAGCAGTCAGTAGTGTGGAGAGAGCTGTCTTAAAATAAGGTTGGTGAGTTGTATCTCACCACCTTAGGCAGGAGCCTGTTTCTCTCTCTATGTTCCAGGGGAGGGTGTACTCTTGATTTCTGCAGTGGCATTGTAATACTTCCTGTACTGTGTTTCTCTCATGTTCCTTATGCACTCTGACACTTTGTTTAAGTAGGGGTCATCACTAGTGTAACCCCATTGACTTCAGTGGGGTTATCCCTCACTGACAGTGGTAAAGGAGAATTAGTCTCTAGGCCAAATCCTGAGAGATGCTGATCATCTGCTACTTCTGTTATCCTCAGCCCCTGTCAGGATCTCCGATGGTGCCTCTGCACATAAAGGAGCAACTCCATAGGTGTATCTTCCCGCTCTTGCACAGCAGAAGGGCTCAGCTGCGTCTAACATCACCTCTCCCTCCTTCAGAATCTTCAGAGGCCTCACCACAGGCCTCATACAATCCAGAGGAAAACCAGAAGAGCTGGTAGAGGAGTGGTTGGGGTCAAGAGCTGTGGGGAACATGTTGTCCCTTTCCAAATCTGTAGAAATTCACTGTAAAAGATAATGGAGCTTCCAGTTCTATAGTTTTTTGAGTTTATTTTTTTTTCAGAGCTTTGTTCCAGGGAATGCTGAAGCTAGCAAGCAGCCCTAATAGGCAGTGCTTCTTCAGAGATATAGTTTGTGCAGAAGTAAAGGACTTCCATGAAGCTGGCTCCACTCTGGCATAAACACTGTGAGATCTGCCAGGTGTCGGGGGGGTGTTTGAAACTTTTTCTTTAATTCCACCATTCCCACCCCTCTGATGTGATGCTGGAGGAGGGGAGTTATCCATGAATGGCAGGGTTGCCCAGAGGATTCAGGGGGCCTGGGGTCTTTGGTGGCAGCTGGGGAGGAAGGACTCCCTGCCACGGGTCTTCGGGGCACTTCGGCAGCAGGTCCCAGGGCGGAAGGACCCTCCACTGCTGATTTGCCACCGAAGACCCGGCACTTCAGCGGCAGGTCCCTGGGCGGAAGGAGCCCCCACCACCAAATTGCCGCCAAAGACCTGGAGCAGAAGAAGCTCCGGGGGCCCAGACCTCGCGAGACTGTTCCGAGACACTAGAGCGAGTGAAGGACCCTGCTCCAGGGGCCCTGAAAAACCCTTGTGGGGCCCCTGCGGGGCCCGAGGCCTGGGGCAAACTGCCCCACTTGCCCCTGCCCGGGCAGCCCTGATGAATGGACAGTAGTGGAGATTTCCTTCCTTAGAATTCCCGGTAAGCACCTAGGTTTGAAAATGTTGCCTTACCCTTTCTGTTGCATCTAATCCACCTGTAAAATAGGATTGATGATTCTTCTCAAGGATGTTGTAGGGATGAATTATACCAGTCTTTCTGCCACCAAAGTCAGTTGAGCTCATTGAAGCCCAATATGTATATTGATCACTTACAGAAATTCAAAACTAAATAGTTGGATGCTTTTGTAACACTGGTTTGCTTGTTTTTCTGGAGTATATTTGAATGTACATAGAGGGCTATTCATTAAATAAGGGGTAATAATCTGCTCTGTGTAGTTTGAGCTTGGATTTATTAGATGTTCTGTATTCACTTTCAAGCAAGTTTTACAAAATAATAAATAATTTGGGGAAAGCTCAGAAGAATGGCACAGAAATAGTAAGTCTGGAACATTGCATTTATTAGGAGACTAGCATATGCTCATCCCCATTGAAAGAAGACTGAAATAGAGGCATGATTATTCCTCACAACTGCAGAATCCTATAAATAGAGCTCTGTAGATTTCACTTTCTTGTTTTCATGGACTTCACGTGCAAACTTTAGACATTTCTTTTTGTGCAGTTCTGCACCCTCTCGAATGTCACCCTTTTAGGACCTTGAAAACATGAAAAAAACAGGTCCATATTTTCAACACACAAATCTTCTTGATGTGCAAAAAATGAACCTATTTTTACCCATTGCCTCTTGAAAATAAATATTTGTGTTTAAACTTGTATTTAAAAACTACAAAGATCCAGCACAAAGCTTATTAGTAACAAAGCCCTCAAATACTGCGAGATTTTTAAATGGGAATGGATCATAATCCTTGTGCTACTCCTTGTTTTTGAGGGATGAGTTCCCCCAAATGTATTAGTGTCCATTAACAAAATTTTCCCATGGAAACAGAGTCCATTTTGAATTAGTAGTGAAATGCAGAAAAGAAAGGCTTGAATTCTGAATATTTTTGCTACATAAAAAAAGAATCAATTGTTCTCATTAGTCAGTGAAGAATGAATAACAATTTCTTAAGTGGAAGAAAGAAACAAACATTTTTTCTATCAGTAAAATCTTTAATTTCTACATGATAGGTTTCAGAGTAGCAGCCATGTTAGTCTGTATCCGCAAAAAGAACAGGAGTACTTGTGGCACCTTAGAGACTAACAAATTTGAGCATGAGCTTTCATGGGCTACAGCCCACCTAGAAGTCACCTACTACAGGACTGGCCCAACAAAGAAAATAACAGAACTCCACTAACCGTCACCTTCAACCCCCAACTAAAACCTGTCCCAGCGCAACATCAAAAATCTACAACCTATCCTGAAAGATGATCCCTCACTTTCACAGATCTTGGGAGACAGACCTGTCCTTGCTTACAGACAGCCCCCAAACCTGAAGTAAATACTCACCAGCAACCATACACCACAGAACAAAAAAACTAACCCAGGAACCTATCCTTGCAACAAAGACTGATGCCAACTCTGTCCACTTATCTATTCAAGTGACATCATAGGACCTAATCACATCATCCAGGCCATCAGGGGCTTGTTCACCTGCACATCTACTAATGTGATATATGCCATCATGTGCCAGCAATGCCCCTCTGCCATGTACATTGGCCAGACTGGACAGTCTCTATGCAAAAGAATAAATGGACACAAATCTAACATCAGGAATCATAACATTCAAAAACCAGTAGGAGAACATTTCAGTCTCTCTGGTCACTCAGTAACAGACTTAAAGTTGGCAATCTTGCAAGAGAAAAGCTTCAAAAACAGACTCCAATGAGACACTGCTGAACTTGAATTAATATGCAAACTAGATACCATCAGTTTAGGCTTGAATAGAGATTGGGAATGGCTGAGCCATTACACATATTGACTCTATTTCACCATGATAAGTATCCTCATGCCTTCTTGTCAACCTGTCTGAAATGGGCCATCTTGATTATCACTATAAAAGTTTTTTTTCCTGCTGATAATTGCTCATCTTAATTAATTAGCCTCTTAGCGTTGGTAGGGCAACTCTCACCTTTTCATGTTCTCTGTATGTGTATATATCTCTCCTTACTATATGTTCCATTCTATGCATCCGATGAAGTGGGCTGTAGGCCATGAAAGTTTATATTCAAATAAATGTGTTAGTCTCTAAGGTGCCACAAGTACCCCTGTTCTTTTTTCTGTATGATAGTTAGACATTGATGGACCTATCCTCCATGAATGTATCTGTTTCTTTTTTTTAACTCTGTTATAGTCTTGGCCTTCACAACTTCCTCTGGCAAGGAGTTGCACAGGTTGACTGTGTTGTATGAAGAAATACTTCCTTTTGTTGGTTTTAAACCTGCTGCCTATTAATTGCATTTGGTGACTCCTAGTTCTTGTTTTATGAGAAGGCATAAATAACACTTCCATATTTACTTTCTCCACACCAGTCATGATTTATAAATCTCTATCATGTCCCCCTTATTTGTCTTTTCTCCAGGCTGAAAAGTCCCAGTCTTATTAATCTCTCCTCATATGGAAACTGTTCCATACCCCTAATCATTGTTGTTGCCATTTTCTGAACCTTTTCCAATTCCAGTATGTCTTTTGAGATGGGGTGACCACATCTGGATGCAGTATTCAAGATGTGGGCATACCATGGATTTATATAGAGGCAATATGATAATTTCTGTCTTATTATATACCCTGTCTTAATGATTCCTGACATTCTGCTTGCTTTATTTTATTTTTATTATGTTTTAATGGTTCTCAACTAAAGCGAGTCACCCTTTGTAGGAAAATAACGAAATACAATGACAGAACAAAATTTCAATTCAGATTTTCTGCTTGCTGATTGAAATCAATCCACCCTGATGTCCACAGATCTACCCTGTGTGAGAGTCACAGAAGCCAGCCCACCACCTACACTCTAATAAGTCCTGAAGGATCTGCTGTGGGACTCATGGGGAATGGGGAGAGGTGGAAGATGCGGGATGAGCAAGACCCCTTTGCTCACATCCTGTCAGACATACGCCTGCATTGGTTGCTGCTGAGATGGGACCTGCCTTGGGATTCACCTGGGAGTGGAGAGGTGCTCAGACTTCACTCCACCAGGGGTGCCCAGGAAGCCTCTGCTGCCATAGTGCATGGACCCCAGAAGGTCCCATGCTGTCCCAGGAGCAGCTAAGCCCAGTGAGAACATGTGCCCTGCATCCAGTCAAGGATTCACCAGCCCAGGATCTCGGGGTGTCAGTGGCAGGCCAAAAGCTGCAAGGAGAGTTTTTGAAATTATCATCATTGAAGGTATTGAAGGCCAGATTAGACAACCATCTATTAGAGATGGTTTAATATATTAAATCACTTCTACCATCCTGAAAAGGGTAGACTAAATCAAATGCCCCAGCCCAAATGATCTATGAAAGAGTCCACTACATAATGTACTGATTGATAACAGAGTGAGAACAAAAGTCTTTGTAATCAGGACGGGATTCAGGGATACTGCAGAATTATGCTCAACTATGATTTGTTTTTCAACCTAGAATATGTCAGAGCTAAAAGAATAACCTGGATTCTGGGTCAGATCCTTGGTGATTCTAAATGAGTTGATCTCCACTGAAGTCAAAGATTCTGTTTTGACTTGCATCAGTTGAGAGTATGACCTTCAGTGATGGGAACCTGAGACTCCCATAGGTTCATGAGATGTTTAAAGGGAATAAAGGTGGAGTTTTTGTGGTTTTTTTTTCATTTCCTTCTTTTCATTTTCTTCTTCTCTCCAAGCCAATACCCTATCATCAACCACATTCTTCCTTGAGATCCAATTCTACCAAGAAGCATACAAAAAATAGCCAGCTAAAATGTTCCTGGTAGGGGCAGTCAGTCCTAGTTTATGCAACATAAATGAACAAAAAAACTAAAAACTAAATCTTCCAATAGAAGTGGCCAAACATCATCCTATTTCATTTGCATGCTGTATCCCTCTTACCCACCATTCATCTGTTATTGCAATCTGAAAGACAGAAACTCTTTGAGGCAGGAATTGTGTCTATATTTGAAAAGCCCATGTCACATGGAAGGCCCTACTGAAGTTGTCAAGGTTTTTTCCCCACTTTGAACTTTAGCATCCAAAAAGTGGGGACCTACATGGATCCTTCTAAGCTTAAATTCTGCTTAGATCTGATAATGCTGCCACCAGCCAAAAATATAGTGTTTGGCACACTTCCTGTTCCCCCAAAGCCTTCCCTGGGGAACCCAAGACCCAAACCCCTTGTGTCTTAAAACAAGGAGAAATAAACCATCCCCCCTCCTTTCTCCTCCCTGGGTTGCCTTTGGAAGCTATACAGATCCAAACTCCTTGGATCTTAAAACAAAGAGGAATTAACCATTCCCTTCCTCCTTTTCCCCCCACCAATCCCTGGTGAGTTCAGACCCAATCCCCTTGGGTCTTGAAACAAGGAAAAAAATTACTTAGGTTCTTAAAAAAGAAAGCTTTTAATAAAGGAAAGAAAAAGTAAAAATTATCTCTGTAAAATCAGGATATAAAATGCTTTACAGGGTATTCAGATTCATATAGCCTAGAGGGACCTCTCTCCACCCCCTTAGCCTGAGATTTAAAGTTACAGCAAACAGAGGTAAAAATCCTTCCAGCAAAATACACATTTACAAGTTAAGAAAACAAACAGAAGACTAATCCACCTTTCCTGGCTAGTACTTACTATTTTGAAACATGAGAGACTGATTCAGAAAGATTGGAGAAAACCTGGGTGTACATCTGGTCCCTCTTAGCCTCAAGAGCGAACAACGAACGAAACAAACAGCACAAACAAAGACTTCCCTCCACCAAGATTTGAAAGTATCTTGTCCCCCCATTGGTCCTTTGGTCAGGTGTCAGCCAGATTCACTGAACTTCTTAACCCTTTACAGGTGAAAGAGACACTAACCCTTAACCATCTGTTTATGACAGCAGTGTAAATGGTGAATACATTATTATTGTCATCCTCTTCTTTTTACTGGTCCTCTTTCAGCCAAGGATCATATAGTGCTCTTCAAAGGATTAATGAAGGCAGCCTTGTGAGCTATACATTATAAGTATTATGCATATTAGGCAGATGGAAGTTAAATAACTTGCCCAAAGTCACACACCAACACCTTGATTCTGTAAATTATTTCCTTTGAAGCTAATGGGACTCCATAAGATAGCAATGATTCAGTTGTGTGGGATTACTTTTCAGATTGGGGTGCATGACTGTAAAAGAGCTGTGATAAATCATGCATTTCTTTTCAGACAATAGTCTCTGGGCCAGTTTATTCATAACTTGGCTAGAATTTTACACTTGCTTTGCCTAAGTACAACAATACAACTGTGTGATGGGTGTCTGTGTGGGAGGGTGTTCACATGTGTAATGGATGTTCTTGTGTGTGAATTTTTTTGAAGGAAATGCTGAATCATGTCCCCTATATTTGCTAGCTGTATACTAATTATAACCACTTAGAAACAGCAGCAAAAATGGCAAATCCATTAAGATCCTAAAGACTGCCAAAAGTGATGAGGACAATAGTATGCACACTTTTGTATTCATGACTATTTTCTGTTGTAGTAAAACTATAGAGTCATTGAAGATACAGGTGGAAAAGACTCATTTAAGTCATCTAGGGCATGTCCTTGCCAGTGCTGAATTGTGCATTTTCTAATGCAGACTCCAGTTTAAGTTTTAAATGTGCCAGTTCTGGAATTTCCGTCACTTCTCATGACAGATAATTCCCCAGTCTGGCAGATCTCAAAGTACAGTAGGTTTAGGAATAAAGTTCTCCACTGCAAAGTTTTGCTGCTTTAAGTGCATATATTTGAATTTGAGCAATATTGTAAGCATAGCAGAATATGCAATTCAAGCATAATTGATTTTTGTTAGAATTTGCTGTGCAAATACTTTATCAGCATTATAAAGGACAGTCGATTATATGCATCACTTTAAAAGTAAACTGTCTAGTACTTTTCGTAGTGTTATTGGTTTATTATCTGTTGTTTGTAATATGTTCTTAGAAACTTGAAAGTAAAATTACTTTTCATACCAGAGGGGTAGCCGTGTTAGTCTGGATCTGTAAAAGCAGCAAAGAGTCCTGTGGCACCTTATAGACTAACAGATGTTTTAGAGTATGAACTTTCGTCGGTGAATACCCACTTCGTTGGATGCATGAAGTGGAAATCTCCAGGGATTGCATATATATATCTTGCATATATATATACCTGCACCTGGAGATTTCCACTATATGTATCCGACGAAGTGGGTATTCACCCACGAAAGCTCATGTTCCAAAACGTCTGTTAGTCTATAAGGTGCCACAGGACTCTTTGCTGCTTTCCATACCAGTTACGGTAATATGTTCTTAGAAACTTGAAAGTAAAATTACTCTCCATACCAATTCCTGAAAAATATTGTTATTTCCTGCATTTAGCTCAATACTGTACTACTGCCTAATCCATTTGTGTCTCTTCTTTAAGATATCTGTTACAGTAATCCTGTGAGTCAGTCCTTTACGGTCCTCCTGCATTTGTAAATCATTGCTGTTTTTACCTATGTTGCTTACACTGGTGTCAGTATCACACACTTTTCATACATTCACAGATTAGTTAAAAGTTTGGATTGAGTTCAAGTCTGTTTCCGTTTTAGGCATTCCCAGGATGCACTTTACCAGAGTGTTTGAGTGCTTTGTGTAGTCATTAAGATTTTAGCAGGGAGGCACATATAGTAGTCTTGATAGAGATTGTTCTTTGCCTTTTTCCAATTTTGCACCTTTCGTTATTTTGGTTTTGTCTTCTTGGCATTTTATTTCCAGTCTTCCGCTATTCCTCGAAAACGTTTGCAAAAAGTTGAGCCTTGCAAAGTTCTCTCACAAACCATCAGGCATGGGAAAAGTCTTATCTTTTCCAGTTGGTATTTTCACAGTTGAATACTTTCAATGGAAAACACATTGGGCCACATTCTCAATTGGTATGTGTAGGTGTATCCCCATTGAAATTGGGGCACTCTGAGATGCATTTTTTCCAGAAAAGCACAGCTGACTTATTGGGCCATGTCATAAACAGATAGTTAAGGGTTAATGTCTCTTTTACCTGTAAAGGGTTAACAAGCTCAGTGAACCTGGATGACACCTGACCAAAGGACCAATCGAGAGACAAGATACTTTCAAATCTTGGTGGAGGGAAGTCTTTGCTTTGTGCTGTTTGTTCTGTTCGTTGTTCTCTCTTGGGATTAAGAGGAGCCAGATATGCAACCAGGTTTCTCCAATCTTTCTGAAACAGTCTATCATGTTCTAAATAGTAAGTATTAGATAGGAGGCGAATTAGTCTTTTAGTTTGTTTTCTTGATTTGCAAATGTGTATTTTGCTGGAAGGATATATTTCACCCTCTGTTTGCTGTAACTTATACTTAGGCTAGGGGGGGGTCCCTCTGGTCTAGGTACAGCTAAAACCCTGTAAACATTTTTCCATCTTGATTTTACAGAAATAATTTTTACTTTTTCTTTCTTTAATTAAAAGCTTTTCTTTTTAAGAACCTGATTGATTTTGTCCTTGTGTAAGACCCAAGGGGACTGGGTCTGAACTCACCAGAGATTGGTGGGGGAAAGGAGAGAAAGGGGAGGAAAAGGTTAATTTCTCTCTGTGTTAGGATTCAAGGAGTTGAGATCAGTGTGTCTCTCTCAGGGAGAGTCTGGGAGGGGGAAAGATGGGTGGGAAGATGAATTCCCTCTCTGTTTTAAGATTCAAGGAGTTTGAATCACAGTATGTATCAGGGTAACCCAAGGAGGGGAAAGTCTGGGAGGGGAAAGGTAGGGGGATGGTTTATTTCCCCTTGTGTTAAGACTCAATGGGTTTGGGTCTTGGTCTCCCCAGGGAAGGTTTTGTGGGGACAAGGAGTGCACCAGACACTGGAATCTCTGGTTGGTGGCAGCGCTATAAAATCTAAGCTAGGAATTAAGCTTAGAAGAGACATGCAGGTCCCCACTTTCTGGACGCTAAAGTTCAAAGTGGGAAAGAGACCCTGACAGGCCATGAATGGGAAATTTGGTAATTTATGTAGACAACAATCCTTTATTGATCCTCAAGATTAAGACTAGGGTCTTGGACTGACAGCAGAAGTGAATGAAAACAAGTGGAGGATATGACGCACCAAGGTAGTAAGTTTTACTGTTTAGGAGTTAGGCTGATGTGTTCTGCCCAAGGAGTTTCCTTGCTTCCTCAACCTTTAGCCCTAGTTGCACTTTATTACTGAAAAGGTGAGTTTTGCTTTGGAGGAGCAGTTGAAAGCTCTAGAGGAAAATTCAGAGATGTAGTTAATTATCAGGTCTTACTCTGGCGACAGGTGTTTAACAGAACCATTCCTTAGGTCAGGAGCCTCAAGAATATGGATTCTCCCTGTACATTTTACTTCTATTTGCTCTGAAAGCCCCAGGCGAACAGCCTGCCGTTCTGTACAACAACAGTCCTACATCTACTTCCTGTTGGAACCCAGGATGCCAGCACCTCAAAAATAAACAAATATGAATTTATTCAAGCTAATTTGTGGGTGGTGATTTAGGTCAGTTGTTGGATAAGATTTTGCGCTTCCTCTTTTTACTTTAGTGTTGTCAAATTTTGGAAGCTATTATCTAACAGTAATGTTGAGCCAATTTTCTCTGCTTAAACAGAATTTAGCTTTGCAAAACCTTAGCTCAAGAAGGCCTGTAATACAGTAGTTCTGAGATTTAAAAAAACAAGCAAACAATGTATTCATTTTCCTAAAGAAAGCTGGCAGGACAATGGAATTTTTTGGTGTAAGAGCACTTGGCATTTATTGAAACACCTTATTCTACCAAATCACAGTCAAACAAAAATTGTAAAAGCAGCAGAGAATCCTGTGGCACCTGATAGACTAACAGACATTTTGGAGCGTGAGCTTTCGTGGGTGAATACCCACTTCGTCAGACGAATACCCACTGCATCTGACGAAGTGGGTATTCACCCACGAAAGCTCACGCTCCAAAACGTCTGTTAGTCTATAAGGTGCCACAGGATTCTCTGCTGCTTTTACATATCCAGACTAACACGGCTACCCCTCTGATACTAAACAAAAATTGCTTACTCAATTTAGAGATAACGTCACGGCTTTTGAGGAATGTTAAATTTTACACTAACTCACTCTCTCATTACTGTAACAATCTGCAAGTCAACCTGCTGTTTCAGACTGCACCAACATGAGTGTGCTGAAAGGAATCAAGACAAGTCAAATTCCAAAATATGCAGATTTCTCACATCCCCAGGTTCACGTTTGAATGCAATTTTCTAAATAAATACCGGCATCATTGTTCCTTTGCCCAAATATTTGCCATGTAGTCAATTTTATTAAATACAAGTATTGTTTTTGACCAAACATTTGGGGCAATATCAACTCATATGTGGGCCAAGGACGGGGGAAAATATGAAATTCAAACAAGCAGGAGAGAATAGTGCAAAATGACTGCAAATTCTACTGGGAGAGCTTGCAGCAGGATCTTTTTAACTGAAAGGCTCTTTTTTTCACTATAAATGAAAACAGGAAACAGTTTTCAGTCCTGACCCCTAATATTAGGGAGTCAAACCTTTATCCCTCTTAAGATCCACTCCTACTTGCATCATACAGGCAAAAGGCCACTCAACTTCAATGGGAGTTTTGTCAGCGTAGCAACTTCAGGATTGCCCTTTGTGTGCACTCAGCAGATGGCTGAATAAGGATTTTGGATTTCCCCTATGTTTTATGTTTTAGAATACTTTTATTACATTTACATATTCCGACCATATTTTGCAACTGATTCCGCATAGGCACAGGGGCCTGATTCTGCATGATCCTGTTTGCAGGATTGGGGCCTGAAACAAGAAGATACAAAAATGGTACGGGCATGTCTGTATGGTGAGTTAGCATACAGCAAACTGGAACGTAAATCTACGGTGCTCCAGCATGACACACATGAACTGTCCGTAGTATACTTAGGGAAGTTCTAGTGAACAGCAGCAGGGTCAGCGTGGACTGCTGAGCATCCCAGCTTGCTGCACACTAACTTGCTGTATGGACAAGCCCTAAGTGACAACTCGTAAGTACATAAATCCCAGTTCCACCCTTCCTCACCGCCTATAACGTTGTGCCCATCACTCAGGAATGTTTCAAGAATGTGTGTGGTGATGTTTAAAACAACTGAATATTTGGAAATGTCTATCAGATCTCTTCTTAATGGGGGAGGAGTGGGCAGGGTAAACTGTAAACATTGTGTTGTTACAGACTAATAGAAATAAATAGAAAATCTGCCGTTTTCTTCTCTTTTTTCTGTTTCTTCCTCCTTTTCATTCTTTTTCTGTCCTCTCTTATTTTCTTTCTTTCCCTCTCCCTTGTCCACTGCAGTGACCTGTGGCCATATCCGCTTTTCAGCACTGAGGTTTCCATGCACACATTTTCTGCAAAAAGAGGTAAAAACAAAGTACAATAAACATATACTAATATTAATGGAGAAAGAGGTTGAACTGGTTTACGTATTTTCAGTGTAACTGCAGAACATGAGTAGTATAAAGTGGACAATTTAAAAAGGGTTCTAATATATGCTAGTATAATGCCTCCTTTTAAAATGGGGTAATACATGTGGAGCTGGTAAAATCTTTCACACTGATGGAACTTTAAGTGCCTCCACTATCTACAGAAATGAAATGAAAAATCCCTGTCCAGGGAATACCAACTGTGCTCTGCTTTGCTGTTAGGGTTGCTGTGTTGTGTGCTACGGAATGCAAACAATATGCAGACAGAACAGACCATCAGAACCCAAATGTGTCTCAAGGCAACATTAATAAATACAACTTCTCTCATTTGCCTCTAAAAAAATATAACCCCCAATTGTTGTATCGTTTCACTATACA
This sequence comes from Chelonoidis abingdonii, assembly GCF_003597395.2. NCBI lineage: Eukaryota > Metazoa > Chordata > Testudines > Testudinidae > Chelonoidis > Chelonoidis abingdonii. The sequence continues at coordinate 28,449,072 of NC_133771.1, read as the reverse complement.
ATTATTTTGTACCTTTACAAAACACTCTTTGAATTGTGTTTGCCCTGAGGCAGCGTCAGAGTTGGATTCTATAACTCTTATTCATGTGAGTAATCGTTACACCCCGAGTAGTAGTTTTATTAACTTCCCCAATTTATGCAGAATTAACTTAAGTATGAATAGCCTTAGTTTAGCTATCTAAGATTTTCTACTGTGTTCATTATTTTGGGGACCCACCCCTGAAACATTCCTCACTGGAGTCTCAGTAGAAGGGAGCAAGGGAGAGAAACAATGTGTGAGAAGTGGCATTCCTCCAGCGCCTTCCCCCTGTATGCATCTCTTCTGCAAAATCTGCCTGAGAACAAGTGAGGTTTACAACTGCTGTATATACGAACTAGTCTATGCATGAGCAACAACTGTAATCTTTTAGTAATTTAGTTGATATCAGCAATAAGGAAGAGACAATTAATGTTAGTCAGAGAATGAACATGGGGATTCTACTTGAGAAAACAAGATTTAATAATGGGTGATTATAATTACAGGCGCTGCTTAAGACAGTTCCTGCTTGGGAAAAAATATAAAATGCTAAATCCTGCTCTCTCACCTCCATGAGTAATCCCAGTGGTTGCAAAGAATCCATCTGGAAGGCGGAAACACTAGACTGGAAGGAACGCTCTAGAGGGGGAACTTGAGATGTGATAGAGGGTCCATGGAATTCTGGTAGATCTGAGTGAAGCTGGGAATTTGGATTTATTTAGCATTAATCCACCCTGGCACCATGCAAGAATCTAAGAAAATTGCTAATGATACAGATCTTGTCTAAACTTGTGGTGGGGTGTAGGATTCTTGGAGCTACACAGCACAGTGAAAGGCAGGCTGTATCCACACTCACTGTGGTGTATAGCTACATGAGGAAGTTTAAGGCTGTGGCACAGGAGAGGCACCAGAGCCTCTGGCAGAGGGAGCTGCCAGAGCCGTTCCCCACATGAAATGTTAACCCACCGCTCAGACAATAATGTCCCTTCATGCAGCTTTCTGAAGAGTCCTGTGGTCTTAAAGATCTGAGCATCATGCACACTCCCTGATCCAGTAATCCGCTAATGCTTGCATAACCATGGAAAAGTATCCCTTTTCATGTATCCATAGCAAGATGGGCTGGTGCCAAAATAGGGCTATGATTGCCGTCTGTCATCCCACTGAAGTTTGGGAAGCCATTTACACTAAATCCATCCACTACTTCTTGCACAGTGCTGAGGGCTGGTCTACACTACACAGGTAGGTCAACATAAGGCAGCTTATGTTGACCTAATTATGTCAGTCTCTACACTACAGCCTTTCTCCCCCAATATAAATGCCCTACTACACGAGAGGCATAAGATTTATGTCAGTGTAAGTAGGGCAATGCAGTGTCTGGGTAGATACTGCGTCCTTTACATCGGCTGTAGCCAATCAGCTGTTGGCATGAGCTGTGAAACTGACAAGAAAGCTAGGCTGCAAGAGTCCAGCTGCCCTGTTCTCCCCCCTCCCTGCTCCTGGAGAGCTTCTCTGGTGGCTTCGCCCTTCTCTCTGGCAGATGAAATTGACAAGGCTTTCCAGCTCCCAGCAGACAGTGGGTGGGGGGACCTGAGAAGCCAAGCAGCTGGACCCTGCTCCCCAGGGGTGAGAGGCCTTGTGCGGCTTCCCCCGCTCCTGACAGGGAACAGGGAGTGGAGGGGGAATAGCCCTCTGGGAGCCTGTGGGGCAGCCGGGGTCCCAGCACGGGGCTGCCAGCAGAGCTGAGAGACTGGGCTTTCAGATCACCACACTGCCCTTCTTAGGTTGGTGGAAGTGCTCCTGGTGAGGACGTGCACCGCCGACCCAAGGAAAGTAATGTGGACATTACTGCAGTGGCTGTAAGTTGACCTAATATAGGCTGACTTACATTTGTAGGGTAGATGTACCCTGAGATTCACTGTCATACATAGCAGTAGATTATTTATGGCCCTATACACTTGCATAACAACAGTCCCCACCATTTGTTTCTCAACTCCAAAATGATTGCCTACTGACCAGTAGCAATTTGGAATTGCAGGCTGCCAGAAAATGTTTGCCTCTTGCTTCTCCACTGTCAGTGCAGCTCTTAGTCTGGTGTCCCTGCTCCTGAGAGGTGGGTTGAGCTCAGCACACAAATCCAGGAATGTGGTCTTTTTTGTATTTGAAAGTTCCGCAGCTACAGCTTGTTGAACCAAATGTGCATTATGATGCAAACCCAGCAGTTATTTTTCCAGCCCAGAAATATCTCTGTGCCTTCTGCAGCTTCCCTGTGAATACTACCAGCTACCTGGATTTTTTTATTTTTTTTTGCTATGTCCATCAACAAACTCTCTGCAAATATATTCCTAGCCTCCTCACTGTGATTCTAGTTGCTGTGGTAGTTCCAGAAGGTATCCAAATCCTGGAGAATTGTGCATCCTGTATTTGCACTGTTTATGAGAATAGTGCTGAGTTCTGCCAGCTCCATGTTTCTGTCAGAGATGGCAGAGACTGAAAAGTGCCACATCGCTTTGTGTGATTTGTAAAAAAGGGCATGAAAATTATGGGATATGGAAAGTACTATGGGATAGAGAGAAGGAGCATGGTCCTTAGCTCCCAGAAATCCCAGAGTGAATTGTTAATATCCCACAAAATACAGCAAAAATGTTCCAAAGGCATTGTGCTTGACAGCAATGCATGGCATACTGGGATACCTCTTGCTTTACATCAACTCTGCATTTTACATCAACATAGGCACTCACGGTGAGTATGTACAGCACTGACACAAGCAGCCAAGTATCCATGCGCACTGGGTGATATAAAGCTTTGGTGGGTGTATGACAACGTAACTTGCATTGACTGAAGTTTGTAGTGTAGATCTAGCCTCAGGAGATTCAGTGTTTGAAACATAATGGTAGTTGATCCTGGGAAATAAAACAAGTTTAGAGAATATAGAGTATGGTCATATAGTTCTTAAGCAGTAGGATTTGGGAGAATGTGCTTTAAAACTCTGCAAATCTTCCCAGGATTTATCATATTTAAACATATGTTAATATTCTGAACTACATTCATACTGGTTATTTTTTTAGCACTAACCATCTGCTTGGCATTGTGCAATACAAAAAGATAACAAAGAAGGCCTTGTTTTCAGGAGCATTTAGCTAGAGCTGGTGAAAAACTTTTCATCAAAATGTTTTTTCAACAGACAATATGGTTTCTGCAAAATTGACCATTTCTCTAGGAAAATATTTTTAAGCCAACTTTTCAGGAAAATCTAATCAGAAGATTTCAGGCTGATTGAGCTCAACATTAATTTGAGTCTGTCTGGGCTGCACATTTACCTTATCAGAGTTATCCAAGTTGAGATGCCTCATGTCCCCATTTTCTCATATGGGCCGGACTACATCTCTCATGAATTCACCATGATTAAATTGCATAATGATACATGTAGTCCAGCAAATGATGGGTAACCTATCGAATTGCAATGGTAGTGGTGGAATTAAAGTGTGTATGAACTTTGGCTGATGTGAACAGTTTCTCTGATTCCTTAAATGTACACTCACATTAGTCAGTTCATTTCCTTTTTGTTCTTATAAGAGTTTGTGTGCCAATACTGTCACCATATTAGCTAGCAGTAGTTAAACAGTCCTAAAAATTAAGTGTGACATTTTCCCTGTTGGTGATTCTTGAAGAATTGCTTTCTCTTTCTCTGACAATTTTCATAAGCCCATGACATCAATTACATATCCAAGATATTCAACAGAAGGTTAAAAAACTCTCATTTATCTCAATGCACAGTCAATCCATAGTCTTCCAGATGTTGCAAGACAACATCCAAATTTCCAAGATGATCCTCTTGACCCTTTCCTGTAACAAGGACATAGTACAAATAGCAATGAACTTTTGTTCAGTCCCTTCAGGATCTCATCCTTGGTTTTGTGAAACATGGCAGATGCTGATGTGATACCCAAAGGCAACTTGTATCAAAATAAGCCTTTTTACATGTTGATTGTGAGATATTTGTGAGATGGTCCCCATTTCTAGGTCTACATTGAGCTAATCTAATTTACTGAAAAACTGTCCTCCACTAAGAGTAGCAAACAAACCTTCAATATGTGGTGGTGGATACTGGTCTGCGCATAAAGCTGGATTCACTGACACTTCAAAATCTCCACAAATTCGGACTGACCCATCCATCTCAATCACTGGTACAATGGGTGTGGACCACTCGCTGTGTGAAACTGATGACAAGACTCCAGTGTTCATTAAACAGTCCAAATCTTTCACCAGAGGCTTCAGTGCATAAGGCACTACTCTGGGCTTGCAATATTTTGGCTGGCTGTCACACTTCACAATGAGTTTCACTACTCATCTGTCCAAGTTCTTTTAAAAAATCTTTGGAGTGTCTGTCTAGTATTTCTTGAAGGTTTTGAGGTGCTTTTATGATCGCCTTGATCTCAGTCCAATTCACTTTCAGTTTCTCAAGCCAAGATTACCAAATAATGTTGGCTACTTTCCTTCCACCACATTCAAGAGTAAAATGATGGCTTGCCCATCTAGATGAACTTTTGCCCGGAGTATCCCTTTGGGGACTATCTTTTCTCCAACATACCTCTTCAAAACCATGGAGTTTTTTTTTTTTCCCAGAGGAACTTGTGACAAAGTGTGGTGACAGATAGATGGAGTCATCAGTGAGAGGGTAGTTTCAGGATCAAGCTCCATTCTTGCAGGAACTCCCTTGATGAAGGGATTGATCCAGATGCCATCTCTGACTCTAGCTTCCAATAACACATGCAGTGCTAGGTCTTGGTCAGAGTCATTAGAGATCTCACTTTTTCCACATTATGAATTCCTGACTTCTGTCCTCTCTTAGGTTCAGTCCTCAAAGGTGTCATCTTGGATGGATGGGTACTCCATTGCTGTTTGTTGAACTCTGCAACTGGTCACAGAAATGTGTCCTTTCTTCTGGCACTTCCTCCAAATGACCTGGCATGCCTAGCAATCCTCCTCAGAATGTGTAGCTTGTGTCTCTATGGTAACATATTTTCTTTTAAAATTACTAGTTGCTTACTTTTTCTTCTTCTTGTTTAGGCAGTGGGGGCACTGGCCACTCATGGATAGAAGATCCTCATAATCAATGTTACATTTGGACCCAGCAGTTGAAGGAGATAGACACAGGGAGAGCTGATTTAAACACAGTTATCTGCCGTGGTGACTTTATTGTTCTGGCAACAAACAGGAACAAAGAGAAGTTGGGATTGGCTCTAAGTACAAAGTGCCCAATCATTTAAAGGAGCAGGACATCACAAATACATCATGAAGATACTTTTCTCCTTATATCACTGGGAAATAGATCAGATCAATTAAATGTACAAGTTGGTAATAATGAGCCCAATACAGCTGCTTCTGATGCTTTACTTCATAAACCTAAATCCAGGCAATGTTCAAGCTGACATTTCACTGTCAATATTGTTTCTGTCTCTGCATGGAGTTATTAAATTCTTATATGGCCTCACTTCTATGTAATATCTTGCTGTTATCTCATACAACAACCAGGCACATGATTTATTTAAGTATAGGATCGTGACATTCTTATTAATCTCACCACTTTCCAAAATGTTCCTTCTCTGGTTGTATAACTTCTTTACATCAAAATGTGTTCTTTATAAATACTCATAAGATTTCCATTTTTAATGTCCATATGGTTACACTTTTCAAGTTTAATCTTTTATGCCAGTTGTGTTGTGAATATAACTACAGAATCAATATAAGTATTTGTCATATTCCTCAGACATCTGTTTTCAAGATCAGTTTTCTCACAACTTCAAAGAGATCCTCTTTTGACCTTACCCTTCATTCATTGCTGTCCCATGACATAATTCTAGAATGCATAAATATTTATGACATTCAACTTCTTGATAAATTATATTCTTCTGGAGATAAATCAATCAACAATAATCAGTAGCATAATTTTCAATGGTTTTGCCCTATTATTTCTAGAAAACAAGTCATAAGGTCCTGGCCCAAATACCATGCTAAGTTTATGTGCAAGGTTTCTCAATTCCTCTAGGAAAATTCCCAATTTAATAAATGAATTTTTCAATGAACTTTCTTTTCTCCAAAAAACATTTTGCCAAGCTCTAGTTTTAAACCTCCCTCCTATGTAAAAAGGAATCTATTTATAATTCTCATGACCCATTTATCCATATCCAACAATTGTTTTTAAGCAATGGGGGTAATGAGGATCCAACTGAGACCTCATTCTTGGCATCTGTCACTTGTGCAGCTGATTGTTTATTGGCCTTTACCTTCTTCCTGGAGCACTACTTTGGCAGATCTCCAAGAAAACTAAACTTGTTCCTAGCTAATATAAAGGTGGGGTAGAAATTGGTTAGTAAAGTAACACTAATAGATTTAAAAGCTCTAGAAACACTTCAGATGCTAACAGTCCATCCAGGTAGTCTTTAAGCATCAAGTACAAATTCATCTAGGAAATAGGAAGCATTGGGGCTAAAGTAAAAAAACAATGAAGACCATAGCATATGGATGCTGTGTAAACTACATCCAAAAGATGCTCAACAGAGATTAATTTCTTATCCAGTAAGAAGCTATTTCTTCAGGATGACTCTGCCATCTGTACTTATTATTGTACTGTACTTATTATTATTGTACTGTATTATTTATTTGCATTTCGGTAGTGTCTGCGAGCCCCAGTCATGGGTCAGGACCCCATTGTGCTAGTCATTGTACAAAAAGACTGTCCCTTCTCTAATGAGTTTACAGTCTAAGCAGCAGCACTTTTCTCCATAAGTAGTCCCATTAGAGCTACTTAGTGTGAGTGAGGGAAGTAAAATCTGGCACAAAAACATATTTAGTAAAAGAAAACTGGAATTGAGAGGCATGATCCACTTTGTTTCCATGTTCACAAGTGCCGAATACAAGGGTCACCATTACTGGCAATATTTGTTACCACACAGCAGTATCTGATACAGTAGTTTCTCTGCACACTTAGTCCAAAAAAAAATAGCATCTCTAATGCCAGTCTATAGTAAATGTTGGTAAAGCATTTTCTTCAATACCAACCACAGCATGTGGAAGAATATGAATTGATAATGATTCTTCACTCAGACCAATGTGAATCAGGAGAAACTCTGAAGTTACTAGGTTCAAACTGTTCTGAGAAGTGAATAAGGCTCTTTGCTTACAATTTCCAAAAGTGAATACCTAAATTTGAGCACCCTAAGTAAGTAGCCTGAAGTTCAGAGGTGTTGAATACCCATAGCTCTCATTGACAACAAAGATGTTAACTCATTGACTAGTTAGTAAATGGCCTTAGTTCCCATTAAACCCGTCAATGTAAATGAAATTGCAATTTCTGATGGAAAACTGTTCCTTTGAAAATATCTTTGACCAGCTGTAGCACATACCCTTATCCCCAAATCAGCACAAACTCCTTAGCTACCCAAAAGTGATTGGCTGCCCTAGAATGTCATGTCTATTTGTGGCAGATAAGCATAACAGTATTAGATTGTTCTACTTGGCAGATTGGGCCAAATTTATTTTAGCAGAATAAGCAGTAAAAGCATTTCCACTTTTGAGGGTTCCAAACCCTTTGTATTGTTTTGCACTTCTTTGTTACTTTGGCAACAATAAGTGTGCTGACACCATCAACTATTTGGCATTCATCAAAAGGCTTTCATAGAGAAAGGAGTTCAAAGGCACTTCTGCTTTGCAACCCTTACACTCTGGAGCGGTTTCAGCATGTTTCCTATCAGTCCTCCTTAAGTGCATTGTAATGAGAGCATAACATCAGGAACAAAAATTGATACTAATTCCATTCTGGGTTTCATTTCTTTGATAAGGCTGAAATAAATCCTTAACCTTGAATTCATTACATTGTCCTACTTTGAGTAACTCTGGTTTGATGTAGCACAGGTGGGTTAATATACTACTTGTAATCAGTGTTCCCTTACCACTAGTATCTGCACAAGTACAAATTCTTCAGGCTATTGTGACTGGTACCCTAGATTCCTCTACGTTATTTTAGGTCCAAATTGTGAAGTCTTTACTCCATTTTTAAAAATTAATTCTCAGACAAAACTCCAATGAGCTAAATCCTGAGGTCCTTACATAATTTTCACCCAATTTTTATTTTAATGAAATCAGTTTGTCCAGGGTAGAAGCAAATGAAAAACAGAAGAAGAAGCTCAGAATGTGTCCTTTAGTGACAAATATCTGTGCTGAATCCTGGAGCGCTACTTCCTATCCACCTCCCATTCACTGACACATGTTCCAATTTGTAAACTTGGGTATGGGAAAGTTTAGGTCTCACTGTGGGTTATGAAACTTGAACTGTGATGGGGTATATCAACCTCATGGCCAGGAAGGGTTAATGAGTTACGTGGGCTCAATCAGCCCCACTTTGGTTCACTTGCAAGAGCTGTCAGGCTTGGTGGGGATTGGTTAAATGGACAAAAACTGAGGGCAGACTGGCAGCTTCCATGTTGTGTGAGGAGACTGAGTTGGGCCAGGAGCTGGCTGAACACTGATCTGCCAGGACTTCCCATGCTGGAGGGTAGGCCTGACATAGACTGTTCATTAGATTTGTTACTAGGAACCTGGTGGTAGGCAGCTGCAGCTGGGGTCTGCTTGAAAGGAAGGGGGCTGACATCTGAGCCCTCTGTGGCTGAAGAGTCTCTTGATTTGAGTTTATGCTGAGCTTTGACTTGGGGACTCTGCTACCCTGGAAGGGGTTGAACTTTCAGTGACTGGCCCAGGCAGCTAAACACAGCCATCACCGGAGGATCATAAGAATGTCAGTTTCAATCAGCAGCTGTCAGGGTCCTGGGGAACACAATTCATTTCAGAGACACCATGTGTCAGTGTTTCTGAAACAAAACTTCTTCAGAATTTCCAGTTAGTGGGGAATTTTGAAAAAGCATAATTTCCCATCAATCAGAAATCCTACATTTTGGTCTGCTCTAATTATGACACTGTCTTTAGTGGAAGGATCACAGACTGTGATCCTCCTCTAGGGATGTGTCGTGGATGTGTAGTGAAGAGGACTGCTGCCTGGTAGAACCTCTGCTTCATTTGTTGCAGAAGTTGGAAGATCTGTATTATCTGAGGTCCTGGGACAGGCATTGGAACATCTGTAGTAAATGAGGGAGGGGATTGCTGTCTCATGGTTAAGGCAGTCAAATATTGTCTTGAAGAACTGGATTCTATCCTTGCCTCTGCCAGAGTTTCTATGTGATGCTAGTCAAGTTACTTAAACCAAATGTATTCACAGGTGCACACTAACTGTGTATTCCTCATTTTCTGCCTGCCAGACTTGAGTCCCCAGGATCTGATCTGTAGAAGCACTGAGTGCTCGCAGCTTCAACTGAAGTCTATGGGAATGATGCCTTGAACATATAAGGTACCGTATAATATTAAGTTCTCTGAACAATCATGTCCCCAGCATCTCAAATTAGGCACCCAAAATTAGTGGATACTTTTTTACCTTAATTGCCTCAGTTTCATATCTGTAAAATGGAATTAATACCCTGTCATCTCATAGGGGTGTTGTGAAAATAAATTTATTAATATTTGTGAAACACTTGGCTACTATGGTGATGAGCACCATAGAAAAGCCCATGAGGAAATTAATAAGTTTGTCTCCAGAGCAGGGTTCAAATATCACACAGAGTATAAGGCCTGGGGACACACATCGAACAACGACGCAAAATCAAAATATTGAATAGCTGTTCATTAAGTGAACATCATCCATCCTGTGCACTGAATGAGGCAGGGGTCCTGAAGGGAAAAAATAGCATGTGCTATGTATTTAAAGACTTCTATAATGCATATGCTCAAGAGGGGTTGAATTAAGGTGGCACAGGCACCCTTAATCCTGGCATTTCCTAAATTTTGAGTACTTGATTTGCAAAATTAATGTTCTTCTAATGCAGTGTCAAGTATCAGAGGGGTAGCCGTGTTAGTCTGGATCTGTAAAAGCAGCAAAGAGTCCTGTGGCACCTTATAGACTAACAGACGTTTTGGAGCATGAGCTTTTGTAGGTGAATACCCACTTCGTCAGATGCATCCACGATTTCACCCACGAAAGCTCATGCTCCAAAACGTCTGTTAGTCTATAAGGTGCCACAGGATTCTTTACTAAACCTGCCCGGCACAGCTGCTGCCAACCCACTGTTAGACGCCTAGGCCATGGTGGCCCTGCCTGCGCTTCCCTCCCTTCTCTGCCCATTCTGTGAGGCCCCCCGCCCCGCCAGCAGCTGCCTGGCGAGTCTGTCCCTCCTCTCCTCCATTCCAACCCCATCCAGAGGTCCCTGCTGCTCACCACATCCCTCCTCCCCTCCATCCTCCTCCTCCGCGGGGAAGGGTGGGTGAGGATAGATGAAGGGGCAGCAGGTGGGTAGGGGCGCCTCCTGGGGAGGATGGAGGAGAAGATGGACACGGCAAACAGTGGCGGGGAGGGTGAGCGGGGCAGGGGCCAAGAATAGAAGGTGACAGGGCCTGGGATGGAGTTGGGGTGTGGCCTGGGGAAGAGCATGGGTGAAGTGTGGGCAGGGAGCTAGCCTCCCTCAGGGGAAGCTTCACCTGCCACCCATGACACAAAACATATATGCAGCTATACCTTATTCTTGCCTGTTTGGGAGATGATTTGGCTGAATAGTGGCACATCTTTTTAATCGTTTTTCTGTAGTTTAAAAGAAACAAGATATTTCTACTATTTGTTACAATTCATGCCACTGAAAAAATATACTGTATCCTAGGAAACTCAGACATGCTATAATATAGGCTGTTACCAGTAGCAGAATGAACTCTCAGAACTTATGGCTTTGCCAGCTGATATGAAAAAAAATAAAAATAAAAATCCATTCCTAGTTGTACTCTTAGCTCACAAGCATATTTTTCTTTTCTTATAAGCCTGTCAATATAAATTATTTGGTGGAACAATCTATCTGAACTGAAAACAGACTTACCTGACAGCTGAAAACATTTCCTTCCAATCTATTTATCCAAATTAAGTTCTGAACCTGCGACTGTCATGATAAGCTGATAACTTTGAGCTGATGTATATTATGGAGTTTTAAATAAATGTGTCTCTTTGTTGAGTGTCTGCTTCTGGGAGATGTAATGGTATTTCTGTTTTCCTATCAGTTGGTTAATTTCAGATTTTCCAATATTCTTTCTCTTATTCAGATTCATAGTTTATTCTTAACAAGCTTGCAACCATACAAACTATGTCTTAATTATAATTTATGAGACAAATACCAGATTGTAATAGGCTCCTAAGTTGCTCTGTGCATGTGTGTGTGTAGGCAGGTGGGTGGGTGGGTGGAGCAGCATGCAGCTGACTAGGGGGCAAGGAGGAGGATGGAGCACAAAATATGCCTTCTGTCCAAAAGTATCTTCTGCTCCCTTTTTCTGGCCTGTGCAAGAACCTGTGTAGTTTAGCTGCTGTGCTCAAGAATCCTTCTGTGCATTGCTATGGTCCTGCACTCTCTTCCCATCTGCACCAGCCAGTTTTGTTGACAACTCCAAGCATTCAAAACTCATGAGTCAGGCCTAGGGGGAAGGGAAATAATCTCCTGGTTGGTTTTGATTTAAAATTCATGTGATCTTAAAAACAATACATTCTGGGCTTTTTTACTTGCTTCTGGTGTTTGTGTTTCTAGGATTCATTGTTTTCAGCTGTGACAGCTAGAAAAGTCCTTGTTTAAAATGAAAGCAGAGATCCCACATGATCACAGGACTCCATAAGCTGAGGCTTTAAGAAAAATACCTAGTAGTGTGAGACTCGTGACTGAGCTGACAATGATGCACTCAGCCTCACAGCAGAGGTGGTGGACTATGCTACTGGTGAATCCTACATAATTCAGGGATGCCACCTCTTTCAAACACAACTTTCCTCCTTTCTTCCAAGAGGCTGGTGCAACTCCACCCTTCCCCCTGTTCAAGCTAGGGTGAAAATGCCACAATTTGCCCCTTGTGGATAGATGTACTAGGCCAGATCCTGAATGGAGTTTCAGTAATCCTGACTAGTGGACAGCATGTTGCGGCCTGGTAACAGACCTCACACTTTAAAGCAGCCCCTATTGGTAAGTTTACATTGCCCCTGGGAGCAAGCCTCCCAGGCCAAGTCCACAGACATGCAGTAGTAGGCTCACAATAGGATGCTAAAAATGTCTGTGTGGATGTTATAGCTCATGCTGGAACTTGGGTACTCATACCTTCCCAGTTCGAGAGCCTGAGCTCCAGCTCAAGCTGCAATGTCAAAGCAACATCTATGCAGTTATTTTTAGCATGGTAGCATGAATCTGTGGACCCGGAATGGGAGGCTTGTTCCCAGATGAAGCGTAGACAAACTCTGTATTGCTCTGTTGTAGGCTAGGGCTGCCATAGAACTGGCTGCCGACTCAATCTATAACCAGCTCTTTGTAGCTTCCCCTGAGAATCCAGCCTGATATTGTGAACTGTTGACCTTTTAGTACAGGGGTGGGTAAACTATGGCCCGGGGGCTGCATCTGGCCCTTCAGATGTTTTAATCTGGCCCTCGAACTCCCAATGGGGAGTGGGATCTGGGGCTTGCCCTGCTCTGGTGATCTAGCTGGGGAGTGGGGTTGGGGGCTTGCCCCCCTCCATGAATGCCATGGCTCCGCATGGATCCCAGAAGCAGCAGCATGTCCCCCCCAGCTCCTACATGTAGGGGCAACCAGAGAGTTCTGCATGCTGTCCCTGCCCCAAGCACTGCCCCCCGCAGCTCCCATTGGCCAAGAACCGTGGCCAATGGGAGCTGCAAGGTAGGGGCCCACAGACTGGGCAGCGTGCCGATGTTCCTGGCCACACCTCCATATGGCAGCCAGAGGGGGGACATGTCACTGCTTCCGGGAGCTTCTTGAGATAAGCATCACCCAAAACCTGCACCCTTGACCTCCTGCCCATGCCCCAATCCCCTGTGCCAGCCCTCATCCCTCTCCCAACTTCTTAACCCCTCCGTCCCAGCCCGGAGTACCCTCCTGCACCCCAACCCCTTATCCCAGCCCCATCCCAGAGCTTGCACCCCCAGCCTGAGCCCTCCCCCCTGCACCCCAACCCTCTTCCCCAGCCCAGAGCTACCTCACACACCCTGAACTCCCCATTTCTGGCCTCACCCCAGAGCCCACACCCCCAGGCAGAGCCCTTACCCCCTCCCGCACCCAACCCCCAATTTCATGAGCATTCATGACCTGCCATACAATTTCCATACCCACATGTGGCTCTTGGGCTAAAAAGTTTGCCCACCCCTGCTTCAGTAGCACTTCACATTTTCACTCATATTAATTTGTAATCCTTCTGCCCGTCTAAATTGGCAGCAACAAGGGCTGGGTTCAGTACCTAGGGGTTCTGTTTCAATAACGCAATGCAAAACCAGCTCAAGCCCCCACCCAGTGACCTGGAACAATTATATACCCCTCCCCGCCCCAGGTGCCTCTAAGAGACAATACTTCCCCTCTTGCAAGCACAGAGACTGAGTGTAGCAAAATCCTTTTAATAAAGGAGGGAAACAATGTGACATTATGTTGGGAAAACACCACAAACAGGATTCATAACACAAACCATGAGCAAAAGACCCACCCCTACTCCCCAAGTAAGTTTGGCAGTATACTTTTCCCCTCAGGGTCTTAAGTCCAGCAACCCAAAAAATCACCTAAAGTCCCAAAAGTCCAACATCCCAAAAGTCTCTGTCCCTGGTCAGTGCAGCCCCAGAGTTCAAAAGATTATCTGCACAGTTTTACCTCCCAGCCTGGGGAGGGTGTGGGCAACGATGTTAAGGAGGACCTTACGTGGTCCAAGGCTAACTGCCTCGCTTCTCCATGGGTTCTGCTGCAGCCTTCACTGCAAGCTAATCTACCAGCTGCTCCGCTCCTCCAGCCATCCCATGAGCCACTACAGCTGTTCTGTGAACTGCTTCATTTTGCCAGCTGTTCCATTCCACCAGCTGTCCCACGAGCCGCTCCAGCCATCCCACAAACTGCTCTGCCAGCTGCTCAGCAACATATCTTCAGCCCTTCTCCCAGCACTCAGTGATTTCAGCTCTCAGTAATTTTAGCTCTTTAGTGATTTCAGCTTGTAGTAGGGGAGTCTCAGTGCTGGTGTACTACTGGCCCAAAGTGAATTCATCTCAGCTGCCTCTAACTAGACTCCTAATAGAATTTAAATTAGCTCTGATTTTCCACAGTAGAGAAAGAAGAAGGTGCAATTGATATTTCAGGCCCTTAAAAAAGAAGGGATATATCATCAGGTACAAATACTTGTCACCAGTCTCTATCAATTCTCTGGGGTTTGGAACCCGAGTCTCTTGTCTAGCGAGTGCTACTCCATTGATGGCGAGTCCCTCTGTCATAAAACAGTTTCATTGTCCTTGATTCACATAATCAGGATAAGAATACTTTATTCTTCCTGCCCCAATAGCAGAGAAACTGGAGATCCCACAGCAGCCAAAGTGACCATTTGGGCTCATGCTAGGCGGAGTGGGTATGCCTATGCAAACAAGATCAGCCCCTGAAGTTCTTTTCCACAACTCACCACTATACTCATTTAAGGCAGGTAATGTATTTTGTCTGCTCAAGGCTGGAGAGTTGAGAAATTCCTACCAAACAAGAATCTCAGACACTACTCATAGGGGAAAGGACATCATCTGAAGGGTTTATAAACACAAGGCTGTGATTGCTAGATTGTTTTTCAAGGTGCACTGGTTGTTACTATTTAAATATGCTAAGAGGCACTAAGCTGTTACTGCAGTTGTCAATCTCTGGGGGTGGGGATGGGGAATGAACACAAAAACCTACGAGCAGCTACCAATGTTCAGCTCATAAACTTTTTGCTCTGCACAAGACAGAACTAAAAACCATTACTACACTGATTTTTCATAGTTAAAATATTAAAAATAAATATAATAAAGGCCAGACTGCATTTATTAGCAAATTGCAGTATTATTGTAACCATTTTGGTCCCCATATGGCAGACACAAAATATCTTTTGTTGGAACAACTTCTGTTTGGTGCAAGGCACAAGTTTTTGAGCTTCTTCAGATCTGGAAAAAGAAGCAGTGTCTAAGCTAAATACAAGATAGATTGTTAAGCAGAAGGGGTAAGGAATGTTGGAAGCCGTCAATTGAAATGAAGTGGGGAATTGGAGTTAGACTGTTATGCATAAAGAGTTAGAAGTGAGAAATGAATGGTAGCAGACTGTGTGATGTGTTACAAATTGTTGAAATAAGCCACAAAACCAGTGTCCCTGTTAAGTCCATGATTTTTGTTTTTTTCAGTAAAGTTACATATTTAAATTCCCAGGCTCACCTTTCAAAGGTGTTGTGCAGGTTTCCCATTATGACAAGTATTGAAAGATCTGATATGGAGTGATCGCTTTGTGAAAAGTGTTCACACATGAATTATATGATGTTTTTGTCTTTATCATTTTTCTACATGAGTTCATTCAAGAGTGTAATGATTTTCTTGTTTCACCCACATAGTTATTTTTGGGGCATTCGATGCACTTGATGAGGTATATCTCCAGTGTGCCTCCAATATGTCTTACTCCTTCTACTTAACAATCTGTCCTACCTTGTATTAAACTCAGACCTTCTGCTTCCTTTCTCAGACCTAAAGAAGAGCTCTGTGTAAGCTGCAAGCTGTATAAGCCGCATCCCTTCCCAGGGCCATCTCTAGGCACCAGCAAAACAAGCAGATGCTTGGGGTGGCAAATTACCAGGGGTGGCATAATGCTGGGGCCCCAGCTCCGACCTGAGGCAGTGTCCTGGGCTGGATCCTGACTGCCCTGTTGTTCTCTGACCAGATGCCACCGGGGCTGGGTGGTGGGGCAGAGGGAGCATGTCCCTACCACTCTCCCATGGGCAGCGGCCAACCTCATTCAGGCAGGAGCAGATAGCGCAGCCCTGCCCTGGTTGTGGAGTGCAGGGGCTGGCAGTGGAACATGGCGGCTGGGCAGGTCGCTTCTCCAGCGCCAGCTGCGGGCTCCTCCTCAGCTTGTCCCCGCCGCCTCCTCCCCCCTGCGCCACCTCCTGCCAAGGGAGGGAAGCAGCAGTTCAGGCTGAGCCAAACTCATATCGCTGCGCAGGCCGAGCCTGCGGCTGGCTCGCGGGGGTCCCGGGGAGTGGGAGGCCCAGGCACGTTGCTCTGCGATCACCAGCTGCCGGCTGCTCTGCCCCAGGCCCCAGCAGCCAAACCCCACAACCACTCCAGCTCACTCCATGTGAGAGCTACAGGCGGTGCCCCCCACCCAGCTGGCTCTGTCCCTGGCCACGCCGCGGGGTGACCGCCCAGGACTCTGGGGTGTTGTTGAGGCTGCCCCAAGCTAGGATCCCTAGGGTCCACTGCCCCTCCAGCCACGGGGGCCCTAGGCCAGTGTGGAAGCCAGGCTGCAGCCCTGCTCTCAGAGCATCCTCCCCTCCCCACGCTGCATAGCAAGACGTGGGACCATGGGCAGGGCTGCTACAGTCATTTCAAACTGGGATTGGTGCCGGGGGAGTGGACGTGATTGTGCCCTGGCTGGAGGGACTGAGTAGCCCCCTCCGTGCCCGTTGCTTGCTCCTGCCGGCACGGGGCTGTGACGCCCGGCTCCGGAGGGCAGAACCAAGCCCTCAGTCATGCTCGTGGGGAAGGAGAGACATGAGGTAGAGCTGTTTGGTGTCTCCCTTGCAGCTCCAGGCCCCTCTGGCTACTTGGCAGCGTCAGCCAGGCTGGGTAGCCCGCCAGTAGCATGACATGGTCTGACCTGCATGGACTACATGAGCCCTGGGGTTGGCGCTGATGTACTGCCTATATCAACGCCTCCAGTGCAAGGGCAATCTCAGACACAGCCCAGCTCACTCCTTGGCCGGCCCAGTGAGCAAATGAGCACACTAGTAGGAAATTGTTTTGTTTCACTAACTACGAATTTTCTGTTTTCATTTTTTTTTTATTTTAAACAGTCAAAAACAAAACAAAACATTGCAAAGTGCAAACGTGTAAAAGCCAAAAAACAAGGGGGGAGTGGCCAAATATTTTTTTGCTTGGGGTGACAAAAAATCTAGACCCGGCCCTACCCCTTCCACCAACAGAAGTTGGTCCAAATGAAGATAGTATGTCCTCTGCCCCGTCTTCCTTATATTAATAAATGTGTTATATGGTTATTGCTCACAGCACTGCTATAGTATATCAAAATGTCTTAAGATCGCATACGCAGTACTAGGCAGGTGGACCCTGCTACTGTATATTGTCCAAATTCAAATTCTGAAAACATTTCTAGCTTAACACAACTCTCTGCAAATGAGCCATTACCACTTTGGTTGTATGTGCTTGATCCCAGGGACCATTAGTCATGCTAGTATTTTTTTATAATTTAGTGAGAAGCAACACTATATTTTTTTCCCATTGTGAATTTTCTGGGAAGATCAGAAAAGCTGTTTCTGCATTTGGAAAAGTGCGACTTCATCACAAAGAACTACTCTGTCAATGAAAATGACCCAAATGTCATGTACTTTTGATCTCCTGAGAAAAGTCTTCTCAAATTCACTTATCTAGAATTAGGTCCCAGCACGGCAATCAGACCTTCCTGGGTGGAACTACAGCAGAGTCTCACTAAAGTCTTTCTATATATTTTATAAGGTACCTAGCATACTTTTGGGAGCTGTGAAACTATGTAATATTGAGGAATCAAGTTGGTGATATTTCAAAATATCTTATCACCGGATTAATTAAAAGGATGTCTTAAATTGACAGGCCTAGCACATCATAGGTAGCAGAATTAACAGAACCACAAATCAAGACTCCCAAAATCATGAGATTATGTTAAAAATCATGAAACTTTAAAAAAGAATTTATTTTGGGCTTGCAGGGTGTATTTGGGTCAGATATTCAAGCTTTTCTCTGCAGCCATCAGAGGTAGAAATATGCATGTTGGCGGGATTTTTAATGAAAGCGGAAATTCTGATTCAATTTATTCATTCCAGGAACTGGAATGTTAAGAAAACACCAAATATTGTTGAGACTCACGATAATATTGTAAGAGATGGCCACACTGAGTGGGGGTGAAATCGTGGCTCTGTTGAAATCAATGTCAGAACTCCCATTGACTTCAGTGGAGCCAGGATTTCACCATAGGTCTCCAGTTCTTGTACTCAAGTGCTGAAAACCCCTCATCCTTATTTGTCTGGGTGGGACAAACCAGGGCTATGTGCTGTACAATGTAAGCCACACCTACTGTCCAGCCAATCTACATCCAACCTCCTGCAGTAAGCAGACCTGCGCTAGTTCTGCAGCTAAGGGGCTCTTTGCATCCATTCAGCATAGGGTTGGATTTGTTCCTCTTTCTATAGTTGTGGAACTCTGAAAGACCCTATATAATGAACAATTTATCTTTAAAAATCAAAACACCACTATCTAAACTCAATAGGCCAGAATAAGACAATGGGAAGAATACATCATTCTTATTAGACAACTTCTTATCTTAAAATAGGGTCACATCTAATAAGCAACCATCTTTTGTCTGTTTCTTTATCAAGGAGCTGCAGGTATCTGCACTGGGTATTCATGCACAGGCCAGATGAAAAGGCTCCTCCCTGGGACTCTGGACTTGATATTCTGCCTATGTTTCTTATTTCAGCCATTTTCCTTCATTTTGGAAGCTGTGGATTTGTGATGTCTTATTGTGGAGAGCTTGGGCTGATCCAAAGCTCATTAAAGACAATGAGAGTCTTTCTGTTTACTTCAGTGAGCTATGGTTCCAGCCTTCAGAACACATAGTGAGTTCTAAATCATGCCAGATTGCACCAAATCTATCCAACTGAATGCTCCTCCTTCATGCCTCACTGCACAGTTAATAAAGATGTCAAGTTACTGTACAATTATTCAATAGATATTGCATGCAACAGATGGTGGCAAAGAGATGCCAATTACTAGAACTTGACTAACATCCAAAAAAGAGATTTTTTAGCAAATAAATGTCAAGTTTTGCAGGATTATATTATTTCTGATTCTATTGATAACTACCAGTTTTTCATTATTGGGCAGAGTTAGGTTTCTTTGAACTCTAACATTTTTTTCAGCTGTGAGGGATCATGGGCCTCAATCCCAGGCCCCTGAACCTCCAGGCAGTCCCCAGGCCTCAACCACCCCCACCCCCACATAACCAAGGAAGGGATCAGCAAAGGGTTAGCTTACAGAAGGCCCTCTGCCCCCAAAGCTCCTGACTGGGGGAACGTCCAGCCATTTCCCCGTCCCCCCTCCAACTGAGAGACGCTACATAAACCAGGAAGTAACAACAGGAAGTTGTCTGAGCAACTAGAGGAAACTCTGATTGGTTGCTACTCTGGACCCCTTCTGCTTACCTGGTTCCTGAGCCCTGCATTCCTGCCCGTTCCTGTCCCTGTCCTCCAACCCCAAAGTCCTATCTACTACCAGTTTGTTATTTAGGTGGCTGCATTTCAGCAACGGGTGAAGTGATGTCTAGGAAGGGTTTGCATGGTGAGTTGAAAGGGACCATATAACAGTGGAGAGACAGATAGATAGATGATGGCCCAGCATTGCCCAAGGCCTAGCAGAAGTCTCTCCATAGATGTTTTGATAACGTTCTCACACATACACATTTACAAACCTATGGATTTTCACTTCTTACCTGGGGCCACCTCTGCCCTACTCTGGATCCCTGCTCCTCCACCTTACCTCCGATGCTGTCCCAGGTCTGACCTTTGGCTTGTTATCTTATGTTGAGTTCAATTTTGACCTTGGCTCTGACCACTAGGCCTTAATTCTGCTTCGACCATGAGACTTGGCTGCCCATGCTCTGGCCATGATGTTAGCTGAACACCCAGTGGGAATTTCTCAAATTAATCTCAGGGAGAACAGATCCATAAATTAAATTGAAAGAGAATGGTAACCTGCTATTTCTGAAATGCTAAGAGAAAAGAAGATAGATTTTATTTTTGAAACAGGGCCTGAAGTTTCATCTCATGATACTTTGAAAGTGATACCATTCTCCTGATTTACTGATATACTCTTGATTTATACTGGTGTAAATCAGAGGACAATCCTGTGCATTGTCTCCTGCCATTCTTTCAGATTTCTCATTAACTCATGTCTTAATAGAATGTCTTCATGTCTTAACAGAATGTAGTTCAAACACAGCACATCTGTTGTTGCATGAGCAATGCATAGTGTAATTGTATTTGAATGCAAGTTTGGTTTAAAATTTATGCTGACATCTTGAACTATAACAGGATAAACACATTTGGTACATTTTTGTACGCTACATTTTTACTTTCAGCAGTGGAAAAAGCAGAAGTTCCTATTTCTAGATCTGAATTCAACAGAGTTTTGAAGTAGAGCAAAAAAGCTCCTGGAAGCTTAAAATGCCAACTTTCTGCCATTGGCTTAGTAGGTTTGATTTTAATTATGAGCCTGGAATTATCCTAATTAGTAGACAGCCAAAAATTACAACAGACTCTAAGCTATCAGCAATATACTTCTCCAGCTATAGTAGCTAGCCAAGCTACAAAGAAAACTTCAGAATGTGTTTTCATGATTTGTTTTTTATCTGGAGGGTTTTCTGATGTAGGCATGAGGACTGTGACTTCAAGAGAGAAGGGGAGTTTGAGGCCCCAAAGAGCACCTCTAAGTGCTTTCGGTTTTCATCATCAGATGAATTGAAAGAAAGAGGAGGAAAAACAAAACATACAACCATATACTACTGGGAAAGTTTTTCTCTTCCTTGGTGATCTTGTGTTCCGTGCTGCACTCCTTACACAGGCAAAACTTCCTTTGAAGATAGTACAGAGGACAAAAAAAGGAGTGTTGAAAGTTTAGTTTGCTATCATGAGACTCAGATCCACACCTTCTCTATTCTCTTTCTGCTCTTTTATTTTTAAAAAAAGTTTATTCTGACTGAATCTGGTTTTTCTTTGTCTATAGAAGAAAAGACACATGTTCCTTTCTCAGTGTCACACCAGACTTGGCCATCATTGTGTGGCTTGGCCCTAGTAATAAAGACACTAGATTAGTTAATCTTACTATTATCCTACTGAATAAATTATCGTAAATTCAAAAAAATCAGCTAAATCCTCCTCCCTAAAACCAAATTATTTCCCCTTAGAAGTGTTCGTGTGTACTCATGTGTGTGTATATATAGAGAGAGAGACTGACTCAACCAGGTTTTTACTATAAGGATGTAGAAAATGAATCTGATGTTTAACTCTTCAATGTGATAATTCATAAGGCTCAGTGAAGGCATTTATGAATATTAGAGCATTAAGTACACATAAAAATAGTAAAACAAAATGGAAAGTGAATAGGAAATGAGCTGTAAATGGTACTTACATTGAAAAAAACAGTCTATAATGGCATGCTGTAAATTCCATAGTACCTACGTGGCAAGAATCGTATTCACAGGAAAAATCTAACCGTCTTACTAATTCTATGAGAAAAGAGATTGAGTAAACATACAAATTTCAATTAGGATGGAAGGTACAATATAACATTTTGCTGCTTCTGGGTCTATTGAAGTCATTGAGAACGTTAGGCCCCTTGAACTGACACACTGAGTGAGGGGGAAAAAAGACTTTATGCTGACTTTAACATAGTATTGAAACAAAACCAGATAACACTCTTTCATTTCCTTTGCTTTCTGAACATGCGTCCCCTGTTGGTTTCCAATGAGATGATCTTCTTGTGTTTTTCCAGCCCCAGCTAGAACCTTAGAATCTGATTTTTGAGCGGTTCTGAACACCCAGAATAAAACCTGAAATCAGCTGGTGACCAGGTACTCTGCAGTTAAGGCCTCTAGGTTTTACAATAACTTGCTTGCTTAAAATAAAAGTGAAATCATTTGTTTAATTATGCGCTCAGCCAATATACATCCATGTAAATCTGAAGTAGCTCCACTGAAATCAATGGAGTTAGTCTGGCTCTTTGTCCCTTCCTTAATGTGTGTCTCTGAAGTTTTTCCTTAATGTACCTCATACCAAATTCTACCCAGCATGATAAAAGTATCTAGTGCTATGTCTGTGGATGTCACTGAAATAATTGCTGCTACTATTGATTAATTTGCTGAGCACTGTCAGTGTGTTCAGTACTTTAGAAAACTACACAGAAATCACTATCAATGAGGAATGATATAAGGCTCTTGTAATGTGGGTTACAGAAACTTTGTTCTTCAAACACATAGGATCTGCTTTAACACCCACTAAAGTGAATGGGAAGTCTTCAGTTTCATTGGGGTCTGAGATCAGACCCATAATGCACCCATCTCAGTAACCTTCATATCACACTTTTGGTGGTGTGGATGAACTCTGAGTTGTTTTGCAGAAAACTGTTTTCTGAAGGGATGAAGACAGAGGACTTTGGAGCCAACTCTTGTTAGTCGCTGAGCAGCTACAAATTTCTGATCCATGATGATTTTTGAGTTTGGGCAAGTTTTGTCCTGTATCAGGACCCAAAAATATAATATATATAATTTTGGGGAGGAAGGAAGGGGCAATTGTGAAACTGAAATCCTGAAATATTTTATTTTGGAAACACCAACATATAGTGTTTACAAAACAAAATATGCTACCTGGGATCAGCTTCACCAGTGCTAATCAGTGTTGGGCAACACTGGAACTCAGTCAGTGACTACCAGAGCCTCTGGGTCTGTGGCAACCCTACTATGCAGACTGTTTCCTCAGACTCCCTGACTCTCAGGGAGCGGGATTTCCCAGGGTGTGGAAGTCAGGCAGCCTGGGGATTTAGCTGTCTCAGAATGACCTGAATGACCTGAGGTGCCCAGCTTTGGCGCAGTCCACCTGGCTGGGAGCATCCCAGAGCCAAGAACACTGGAAGTCATCCTGTCTCAACTCTGAACATGGGCTGCCAAAGAGCTGGGCAGGCAATTTGGTAGGAAACTAGGTATGTTTCCAACAGGAGTCTGCCTGTGTTCCATCGTGAGATTTGTGGAAATTGACACATTTCCACAAAATGTTTAGAGTTTAATGAATCAGCATTTCTGAATGGAAAAATTGTCCATTGGAATATTTCTGACCGACTCTATTGCTCAGCACCTCCGTTCCCATTGATTTTGCAAGCCCAATAGCAAGGGTTTTTAATGAATTCATAAACTCGGGGAGCGTATCCTACATCTGGAGAATTGCTGATATAGTTCCTATTTTTCAGAAAGGGGAAAAAAAGTAACCCAGGAAACTACAGGCCTGTTAGTTTGCCCTCAATTGTATGCAAGGTCTTGGAACAAATTTTGAATGAGAAAGTAGTTAAGGACATACAGTAAATGGTAACTGGGATAAAATACAACATTTTTTTTACAAAAGGTAGATTATGCCAAACACACCTGATCTCTTTCTTTGAGAAGATTACTAAAAAAATTTTAGACAAAGGCAATTCAGTAGATCTAATCTACCTGGATTTCAGTAAAGCATTTGATATAGTTCCACATGGAAAATTGTTAAATTGGGGATGGTGGGGATTAATATGAGAATTGAAATTTGGATAAGGAATTGGTTAAAGCGGAGACTGCAACAGGTCATACTGAAAGGTGAACTGTCAGGATGGAAGGAGGTTACCAGTGGAGTTCCTCAGGGATCAATCTTGGGGCCAATCTTGTTTAACATTTTATTAATAACCTTGGCACAAAAAGTGGGAGTGTGCTAAAACAATTTGCAGATGATGCAAAGTTGGGAGGTATTGCCAATATAGAGAAGGTCCGGAATATCATACAAGAAGATCTTGACCACCGTGAAAACTGGAATAATAGAAATGGGATGAAATGTAAGGACATGCACTTAGGAACTAACAACAAGAATTTTTGGAGTAAACTGGGGCTGTATTCGCTGGAAGAGACAGAAGAGGAAAAAGACCTGGATATATTGGCTGATCACAGGATGACTATGAGCTGCCAATGTGATGCAGCTGTGAAAAAGTCTTATGCAGTCCTAGGATTCATCAGGCAAGGTATTTGTAGTAGAAATAGGGAAGTGTTAGTACTGTTATACCCACTGGTGAGACTTCATATGGAATACTGTGTGCAGTTCTGGTCTCCATGTTTAAGAAAGATGAATTCAAACTGGTGCAGAGAATGACTATTAGAATGATATGAGGAATGCAAAACCTACCTTATGAGAGGAGACTCAAAGCACTTGGCTTGTTTAGCATAACTAAAAGAAGGCTGAGGAGAGATATAATTGCTCTCTATAAATACATTGGAGGGATAAATACCAGAAAGGGGGAGGTATTATGTAAGTTAAGTACCAATGTCTACACAATAATACATGGATATAAACTGGCCATTAACAATTTTAGGCTTGAAATTGGCAAAAGTTTCTAACCAACAGAGGAGTTAAATTCTAGAGCAGCCTTCCAAAAGGAGCAGTGGGGGCAAGAAACCTAACTGGCTTCAAGACTGAGCTTGTTAATTTTATGAAGGGGATGATATGATGAGACTGCCTAAAATGGAATGTAACTGATCTGTGACCACTAGCAGAATCTCCAATGACTGGTGATGGGACACTAGCTGAGGAGGGCTCTGTCCTTCTACAGAGAATTATTTCTCAGGTGTCTGGTGCTCGTATGCTCAAGGTCTAATGACTCGCCATATTTGGGGTCATGAAGTAAAGACCCTGTGAGTTTTTCACCTTCTTCTGCAGTCTAGGGCACTGGTTACTTGCAGATTTAAACTATTATGCAGGTCCCTTCTCTATCCAAAATGGGCATGAATCTAAGGAAGAGCAAGCCTTCTCTTTTTCTGGGATAGTGCATATTTATTGAACAAGGTCTGACTCACCATGTACTTGTCCCCTCTGGGTGGAGTAGTATAATTTAAATGGACAAGAAACATTTATTTAGCCATTCAAAGATGTTGATGAAGACAATGGTTAATCGGACTAGTCTTTCATACCTTTATTCCTCCCCAGTATAGCTATTTTGAGAGTGATTACCACCCAAGTCCTGTTTTTCATGAAGACTGCAGGATTCTTGAAATGGATGTTTTTTAAAGACACCAGAATAACATCCATGGGTGCTGAAATCTTCTGTCTTTTCCATAGATGAGGAACAGCATGGACAGTGATACTGCAAACTGCTTCTACTGCATCCCACCAGTGTGACTCAGCCCTGGCTTGGAGGGACTGTTGTTAATTACTTGGGTTCTTGATGAGTACTCGCTCATTCTCCTTGCTGGAGTAAGGTTTTTGAAGAAGGTTCATTGGTACCATCCACATTTCCCCTGAATTATACAATATCCCGGAATAGAATCACATTTTCCCTAGAATGGAGCAGGATTTCTGAAAACGTTGAAGTGGCCTGATCCTATTTACAGTTAAGTTAATGTAAAATATTCCATTTACTTCTGTGGAGCCAAGATTGACACTAAAATCATCTCCATAGTCATCCATTCCAAAAGTACAAAATGTTGTCTTTCTTCCTTCTCTCCCTCTATTCCTCACCCTCCCTCTCTTTCTCTGTGTTATAACCAGGAGGGACACAATATGGGTTCTTTATTTATTAAACTGAATTTGAGTGACACAACCGGTAACTCATCACCGTCATCTCTAGTGGTTAGGATTATGGATAAGATATTGCATCATGCTACTTTCAATTACACTCACCGTCACCCAAGCTACCCTAACCATTACTGTCATTTATTATGTTTTTGTGCGTTGCCTAGAACAATGGAACCCCGGAGCTTCGAAATGCTGCCATGACATAAATATTAAATAATAATAAACAGAGTTTTTAAACAAAGTTATGTCACATAGAATACAAAAAACTTCAGGATCCAAATGACTGTATCAGGCAATATAGGACTGGCAGACAAACCTTTAAACTCTACACAAAATAATATGTCAGTGAAATTGTGGGTGTCTTCATGATGATGGGGAAATGGTGGTCTCATAGACTCTCAGATTTTATGGTCAGAAGGGACCATCATGATTACTTAGTCTGATCCTCCTACACATCGCAGGCTACAGAACTTCTCCCACTCACCCCTGTAGTAGATCCCTTACCTGTGACTGTGTTACTGACATCCTCACTTTGGTTTAGAAATGTTGCTAATAGCATCATATATCAGTTTCTGATTGCTTTGTTAGATCAGCCTACCTGGTTGAACATTTGAAGTAGAAGATATGCCAGAAAGGACAATGCTTAATGTAGAAAGATGGCATTTAATGTATAAATGTATTTTAGAGAAAGAAGAGATGCAGTTAAACATAAACTTCTGACTCTCAGCTATAATTCTAAAGAATTTCAGTGGAGCAGAAGATTGGTCCAATAATTAGAGCAATAGCCTGGGATATACAGGAACCGGGGCCAAAACCCTGTGCTGCCACAGTCTTTGTGTGTGACCTTAGAGGAGTCACTTAGCTTCTCAGTTCCTCCTCTGTAAAACTGGGATAATAATACTGACCTACTTCACAGGGCTGATGTGAGGATAAATTTTTAAAAAGTTTATGGGGCACTCAGATGCCAGAGTGGTGAAGGCCAATTAACTAGGCAGGTAAGTTTCTGAAAGTTAAATATTATACTGTGAATCCATTGATCTCATGCAGATATCCTGCATAAAATATTTGAGACTAGGTTAATTCAAAAATAACAGTGATGTTTCATTATGAAACACAATGAACCCATATCAACACTAAATCACAATATAAAATGGATATAAATTAGCTTTCAATTAAGAACACAAGTTCAATCTGTGTGACGGCTTCATTTTACTCTCTCCTCAAGATCTAAAACCTCCATCCATCTTCAGTCCTAAATCCTCTTCTATTTGCTGCTTAATCTTTTCCAATAAATTCATGATGGCCTTCATTTCCTGGGGCAAATATGGAATCTCTTGATTGTTGTAAGTTATGTTTTTACAGAAAAGAATATCCAGATGCTACACTGGTTTTAAATAGCATGTAGTGGGGTGTTTGTTTTGTTTTGTTTTGTTTTGTTTTTTTAGTTTGTTTTAGTTTGACTTTTTTAATCCTAGTACAAATGCCATCTAAGAGCCTGATTGAAGTCACTGACAGGATTCCCACTGCATGTCATGGACTTTGGATCAGGACATTTATTGTGGAGTCAAAATCAGAAAACAACAAAATGCAGCATCTTTTATAGTTTATATGTTGCTGCTGAAAGACATATTTTTTATCCTGCATTATGCTACACTGCATGCAACAAGAATAGTAGAGCTGGTTGAAACGTCAAATTTTTGTGTGGCAAGAAATTCTAAGATTTTGAAAATTAGTTTCATCTTTAAGATAAAAAGTTGAAATCTCTGATTTTTTCACCAAGTGAAATATTTGAAAAAATATGGCATTTTGTCCATATGGAAGCATTTGATTTCAACTTGTATTTTAGTGTACATTCTAAAGTAATGTATGTGAAAATCACAATATCAAAATTAAACAAACCATTTCAGCCTTCTTAACTACTCCCATGAAACATTTCAATTTCATCAAATCAGCATTTTCTAACTGGAAATTTTAACCAGCTCTAATGTATATGAAATGAGAGGCCAATTTATCCTCAAAGACATT
The DNA here is from genome assembly GCF_003597395.2 of Chelonoidis abingdonii. NCBI lineage: Eukaryota > Metazoa > Chordata > Testudines > Testudinidae > Chelonoidis > Chelonoidis abingdonii. Next base: position 28,421,528 of record NC_133771.1, on the reverse strand, counting down.
TCCATATATATAGGTTTTCCTATTGATTTCAGTATTAATAGATTTGTGATGCAGGCCTCCAAGAATCCAACAAAGCTGGTGGCTTCCATGTTGCTGGATAAATCTATGATCCATATATTTTGGACATTCTCAGTCTATAGGCAAACCACTTGTGACCAAAATCAGTACATTCTGCCTATAGAAAAAGAATTGCTGGTCTCTATGTAATTCCAAGTCAACAAATGGCCACGCCACAAAACTAGCACTAATCATTTTCAGGTGTTACCTAGCAGCTCTGTGTTCTTGGGGAACCATGGTGCAGTACGCACCCTGTCTGACTCACGAAAGACATCCCCTCACCAGGCTCTGCTTGAACCAAAACCAATTAGAAGAAAGACTTAAAAAAAAACAATGAAAAGGCAGTGGGATAAGGGTGACAGGATTAAGGAAACTCCCCTAGCCTCATTTGCATCAAAGATGGGACAAGGAAGCTTCTCCATTAGCATACAGAATGGAGAACAGAGATTCCAAGGCAAGAACAGGTTTCAGAGTAGCAGCCGTGTTAGTCTGTATCCACAAAAAGAACAGGAGTATTTGTGGCACCTTGGAGACTAACAAATTTATTTCAGCTTTCGTGGGCTACAGCTCACTTCTTTGGATGCATAGAATGGAACACACAGACAGGAGATATTTATACATACAGAGAACACGAAAAGGTGGAAGTGTGCATAGGGAAGAACCACACTGAACTCTGGGACCAGAAAAGCAAGGGAGCACTGCATAATGGGGAATTTCAGTTCCAGATGTTAATGAACCCATAGCTTCACACACATAGCTCTGTAGTTATCAGACCCAATTCTAGTAATAAATCCTTTACTGATATCCAAAATACTGATGCTGCCTAACTGCAATATGAGCTCCCTGGAAGGACCTCCGCCCAGAGCCAGGAATGATCAGCTCCCATTGTCTAGCCTGAACAAAACAACTCTGGTATACTCCACTGAGCCATCAGTTTACCCATAAACAAATATAGTGTTCTGTCTTGAACCATTGTTGTTTCTCTACAAAAACCCCTACCCATGCTCAAGTAAGTGTTCCGATGCCTGGATCCAAAATGTGCATTGGTTCCATTGGGGCTTCATCTTCTGACTGATCTTGCTGGGGATTCTGCCTGTCTCCAGCACTCTGGATCCTCAGCTACCACCACCACCTGGGTCCCCTGATTGCTTCAAGCTTCACGGAGTGGTGAGAATCCAGCTCTCTCTCTCTCAATATAGTCTTCTGACCCTGACTTGTGGGATCAGTTATAGTTTTCTAAACCTGATTTTATAATCAAATGTAAGATTTAATATTATAACTATTTTGGTTGGTTGGTTCCCCTTCTATGGTTATTACCTGGCAATAAATAACTTTAATGATTAAGCTGGTTGCTTCTCTCTCTCTCTCTCTCTCCCTCTTCCCATCTGCAGCAACGCTCCTTGTACCTAAGCTACAAGACCCCTGCAACGCCCAGAAATCCTGTGGGGTTTTCTCATCAAGAGAGTTACTACCAGAACAATTTTAATGTGAAAGTGGGGATAGGCATGTGCTGAACCATATGAGGGTGACAGCTTGGGAGTGCTGATTAACCCAGACCTCTCAGACATTTTGTGTGTGTGTGGTGTGTGTTCATCTGATTCTGGGGCTGGAAGAACCCAGCTCTGGGGAACCTAGGTCCTGCAAGATAGCTCTATTGGGAGGGAACTTGAAGCAAGAGTTCCGTATGAGAACACAAGTGACACAAGCAGTACATTGACAGAATTACAGAACCCCCACCCCCAGAAGAATAACTGTAATAAATGAGCATATCCCAAAATAATGGGCAAATCTGATAACACAGGATTAATGAGCCCCCAAAGCTATTGCATTTACACCTGTGTAAATTGGGAATAATTCCATCCAAACTAAGAGTTACACTAATCTGAATGCTAAGACCTTGATTTGCATTAAAATAGAATTCCCTTACCCTGAAGGTGGTCTTTCCAGGATGGAATATGAGGCACATTGGGAGGCCATATTGTTTTTTGCATACTCTACCATTCCTGCTGATAAAGACCTTTATTCACTAGTGCAAACATTAAGGCAACTTTCATATGTTAAAAGAAAAAGAAAACGATTCTCAATTGACTCTAGATTATCAAAGAGAAAATTAAAACAACCATGGAAGTTGGAACAAAATGTTCACATAAAGTTAAGCACGGGCTTATGTACTTTGCTGGATCAGGGCCAAAGTGCCCCATACTTTCAAGATCAAGCCCTAAGTGAGAAGAACTATCAGGCCCAGAGACTTTAAGTGAGCTGTTTTGCATCAGTGTACCTGTTATTTTCTGAGAGGCACTAGGAAGTCACAGAGCTAAGTGGACTCTTTTCCTCCAGCATAAGTAATACTTCCCCAGTAGATCCAAGCAAACTAGTGAGTCAACGATCTAAGTAATCAGAAGTCATTTGTGAGTCATTGCCATATATTGCACATCCTGTCAAAAAAATTTATGTGCAGTCTTTAAAAAATGATGCTGTCACACTTCCATCAGAGACAGGAATGTGTGGAACAGAGAATATCTCTTTTAAAGTAACAATTACAAGTGTACAAACTTTATATTGGTTATTATTCTTGCCTTGAAATTCTTATTTAATCATTCCTAATTTACTGCTAAAGTACACAGTCATTAGATCTTATTACAATGAGTAACAAGTCTCTCAAAGATAATGAAATTTTTGCAAATTATGTTTCAGAAATGAAACAAACACTTGAAAATGGCATACTTACAGAAAATAATATTTTGTTATATTAATTTCTCTTGTAGAAAATGATAGTATTCTAACTGGAAACCTTTTACCTACACACTTTAATTAGCCTTTTCTTCTAGGTTTAATTGGCACTCTTCTTTCTAGGTCTGAGAGGATGCCGGTTTATTTTTCTAAAGAAAAACAAACAAACAGTGTGTTGAGATAGTTTCTCTCGCTTTTGACTTGTTAGAGTTTCATTACAGTCTCCACTGTCTATTTGTCTATATCTCTTTCTGATCTTTGCTATCATAAAGCACCCATCACTGCAGTATCTAGTCCACTAAATAAATCAGACTAAGCTATTATGTAAATGAAGCAGTCATACTACTGTGTACGACCTGGAGATTTTCTGAAAGATGGTACTAAAGGAGGTTATCAGAGACACTTTCAGAACTTATTAAGCTCTGCAATAGCGAATCTTAAGAAATTATACGTTTTACAGACTATCAAGAAAAAATGTCTTTTGAAGTTCCATTAAATATGAATAAATATCTGAGATAAGGATTTGATGACCACTATCACAAGAATTGTATATTTCCTCTGACATTTTATATGTTAAATGGTTTGAAAATAAGTACCAACATTACTTGGAACTGTGTGTGTCATACAGTGGAATTGCTGGGTCTTGATCATTCATTCCCATTAGATGTCACAGCTCAGTAGATGCAAAAAAGTTTAGATTATCCTTTTATTTTGTTTCATATGTCTGTATAATTTTAAACAAAGATACATTTTATCTATGTAACTATAGACTTGCTAATGCAGCATTTTTTGTTCAAAATGATAAAATCAATGTGAAATATATCATAGAAGATTAGGGTTGGAAGAGACCTCAGGAGGTCATCTAGTCCAACCCCCTACTCAAAGCAGGACTAACCCCAACTAAATCATCTCAGCCAGGGCTTTGTCAAGCCGGGCCTTAAAAACCTCTGAGGCTGAAGATTCCACCACCTCACAAGGTAACCCATTCCAGTGCTTCACCACCCTCCTAGTGAAAAAGTTTTTCCTAATATCCAACCTAGACCTCCCCCACTGCAACTTGAGACCATTATTACTCCTTGTTCTGTCATTTGGTACTACTGAGAACAGTCTAGATCCATCCTCTATGGAACCCCCTTTCAGGTGAAGACTGCTATCAAATCCCGCTCTGCTCTTCTTTTCTGCAAACTAAATAAGCCCAGTTCCCTCAGCCTCTCCTCATAAGTCATGTGCCCCAGCCTCCTAATCATTTTCATTGCCCTCTGCTGACTCTCTCCAATTTGTCCACATTCTTTCTGTAGTGGGGGGCCCAAAACTGGACACAATACACAATACATCCCACACACAGATGGAATACAAGCTGTCAGGAACAGTATCCCTGATGATGACACAGCATGTGTTGCTGAGCTCTGTGACTTTATCTTCACACACAATTATTTCAAATCTGGTGACAATATATACCTCCAGACCAGTGGCACCGCCATGGGCACCTGCATGGCCCCACAATATGCCAACATTTTTATGGCTGACTTGGAACAATGCTTCCTCAGCTTCTGTCTACTCACAGCCCTTCTGTGCCTACACTAATTTGAAAGGGGAGGGATAGCTCAGTGGTTTGAGCATTGGCCTGCTAAACCCAGGGTTGTGAGTTCAATTCTCAAGGGGGCCATTTAGGGAACTGAGCTTAAAAAAAAAAGAAATTTGGGAATTTACCCTACTTTGAGCAGGGGGTTGGATTAGATGATCTCCTGAGGTCCCTTCCAACCGTGATATTCCATGATGACATCTTCATCAACTGGACCTATGGGAAGGAGACTCTGGAAGAATTCCACCACAATTTCAACAGCTTCCACCCCACCGTCAACCTCAGCCTGGAGCAATCTACACAGGAAGTCCACTTCCTAGACACGACAGTACAAATAAGTGATGGTCAGGTTAACACCACCCTATACCAAAAACTCACCAACTGCTATGCCTATCTTCATGCCTCCAGCTGACACACCACACCATCCATCATCTCCAGCAGGGGTCAGCAACTTTTCAGAAGTGGTGTGCCAAGTCTTCATTCATTCACTCTAATTTAAGGTTTCGCATGCCAGTAATACATGTTAACATTTTTAGAAGGTCTCTTTCTATAAGTCTATAATATATAACAAAACTATTGTTGTATGTAAAGTAAATAAGGTTTTTAAAATGTTTAAGAAGCTTCATTTAAAATTAAATTAAAATGCAGAGTCCCCCAGACTGGTGGCCAGGACCTGGGCAGTGTGAGTGCCACTGAAAATCAGCTCGCGTGCCACCTTTGGCACACGTGCCATAGGTTGCCTACCCCTGCTTTAGGCCATCACTGACAGAGCGCCCCCCGTGGCTTGCCGCCCCAAGCACGCACTTGGTGTGCTGAAGCCTGGAGCCACCCCTGATCACTGATAGGTGTTTGTCTAAATTGTTCTTAAAAATCTCCAGTGATGGGAATTCCACAACCTCCCTTGATAATTTATTCCTGTATGTAAATATGCTTATAGTTGGAAGTGTTTTCCTAATATCTAAACTAAATCTCCCTAGCTGCAGATTAAGCCAATTACTTCTTGTCTTACAAATTCAAAGACTGTTATAAAGTTCTCCTTTGGTCTTTATTTCTCCCAGTTTTAAATGTCCAGGTTTTTTATAACCTTCTCTCATCATTCAGGTTTCTAAACCTTTCATCATTTTTGTAGATCTCCTCTGGGCTCTCTAATTTCTTTCACTATTCTTCCCCCTTGTTGGTAATATTAATTGTGTTAAACATCTGGTCACAAATAACCTCTTTAGAGGAGACTGATGCAATATAGGCATTAAACACTTTAGCCTTCTTGATGTCATCCATTATTAGATCTACTTCACTACTAAGTAGAGGACCTACACTTTCCTTCAACTTTTTCTTGCTTCCAGTGTATTTATAGAAACTTTTATTATTGCTCATAAATTGTTGTTGCTCATTCTTTAGAATTTGTCCATATTGGCATTTCTTGCAGGATTCTTTTTTAATTTTCAGTGTCATTAAATAACTTCTTGTATAGCCAGATTGGCCTCTTACTATTCTCCCTATCTTTTCTTTGTATTGGGATAGTTTGTTGATGTACCTTAAATATTGTGTCTTTGAAAAACTGCCAGATCTCCTGTCCTTTTTCTCTTAGATTTTCTTCCCATAAGACCCTACCTATCAGTTCTGTGAGTTTGTTAAAGTCTGCTTTTTTTCAGTCCATTGTCCTTGTTCTGCTGCTCTCACTCCTTCCTTGCCTTAGAATCATGAAATCTATCATTTCATGATCACTTGCACCTAAATTAACTTCCATGTTCAGATTCACAACCAATTTCTCCCTGCTATTTTAAGCTGATCTAATTTACACAAAGAGGAGAAGGTATAATTGAGGTGATTATATTCTTCCTACCTAACTTTTTGTATGGCTTCATGCAGCGTGACAGTGATTAATGAAGATTTGTACAACAGTAGGGATGTCAGGAACCTTTAACTGACTATTTGCAGACTTTTTTTTGCCAAATGTGGTTGCACGCTTTTTGTAAATAAAATGAAAATAATAAATCCTTATTTTTTAAAGAATTTAACTGGACAGCCCTGAAACATTCTCCCCAACTTTAACAAGATTTTAGTATTTCTTGATAGCATTTATTTATGTATTTCCTATATCTGAATACTTGTATGTGCTAGGAATTATTTATAAAAAAAATGTGTATGGTTTAGAGGGATAATTGAAACTGTCATTTATTGTTGTTGACAGCTGTGGATAAATTAGCACCAAATTAAAAGCCAACACCTATTATGTTCATTTAATAAATACAGTGTTATTTAAATCCTTTGGTACATGAGTCATTTAAAACCTATTGTGAGAAACTATTCAGAAACAATATTGATAGGATAATTTTCTGTAATATTGCTTTTACTACAGGATAGATGTGTGAAGGCTGAATAATCATCTGAATTCAAAACAGAACTTTAAATCGTCTGTTGAAATTTTGCAAAATTTTCTGGAAAACTCTTCCCTATAATGAGATGCTACATGCAAAAATTCAGGAAGATTGTTTGTATGCCAGAGAAGTTAAAGGGGAGTTAAAAATTGAATTTATTGGGAAAGCTCCTGGCACTTTGATCGTCACTGTGAATCAGCTATTGCTCATTCATAAGTACCATCTTCTCCAGTCATGAATGTGCTTACTTGGTTAGCCACTGCCTGATGTGTTACTATTTTGCCAAGGCCAGGCCTACTTTGGTTTGCAGCCTTTGATTCATACTGTCAGTTATGCATAGGGCTCCAGCAAGGCTGACATAACCAGCTTGGGACACATGTTGAACACCAGCTGGCTTACTGCAGTTAGCAACTTACCTCTATAAATTGCTTTCCAGGGGGCCGTTATGGTATATGCCTTGGCCAGCTTCACAGTTATGCCTGCTCAAGTTGCAGTTTCTCCATCAACTTTCTGCTAGCTGCTGAACTGTACAGTTTAAAGTTCATGTAAAAGTTTATACAAAGTTCCTCCTCATTCTTTGATTCTCTTTAAATTTGTTTTAACAGTCCATTGTACACACAAGGTCACTTCAAGAACTGTTATTCTCCAGCAGGCCAAAACAGCTGTATAAATCTTTCATTACTGTTCTCCCTGTTCTAACAATGGTGGGAGGAACCTTGATATGTATGGCTGAGCTGAGTCTATGCCTTATTAACTGAACAGTTGCATTTCTGATTGTTCCATTCTGTAGTCAAGCGTCCTTACAAATTACACTATTTGGGTTCAGTTCCTTTTATTTACTGCCTCTTTCAGCACAGATATATTTCACTAACTTGATAGCATAAGCATGTTTGATTGCAAAGATTAAACTTAATTCTTATCACTTAAACAAAAAGAAATTAGTATGAGTTCAAACCCTTTCCTTCCTAACAGGGTGTCCCAAAGCTGTATCATTTATAGTTGACTACCCTTTTACATACATTTTAATTGCAATATTATATTCAATCACGTTCCCTATTTTACAGCTGAATCTGGCACGTCACACAAAATCAATGTTTAAAAATCATATCTAATTAATATCAATTAATTTACTTGTTTACATCAGGGGAAAAAAGGAAGTCTCTAGATGCACCAGTGGTACACTGTTGAGAAAGGCAAAAGCAACTTGGAGTTTCCTTAGACCACTGAAGAAATCTAGCTGTTAGACCTGTGGTTTTTATTCTCTTAACACTCTTTTCTATCTTTTCTAAAGGCCATGATGCTTGGGCAATTCTTAAATAGGAATAATTCATAACTTCGGGACCTTAGTTACTACACAGTGTGATTAAAAAGGTCACAGGAAACTACAAGGCCAGTGTGTATATTAAAGCTGCTCAATCTTAGTTTAGCTTAAGCTTTCAGTATTTTTCCAATTTATTATTTTCCAGAGGAATCAAATGCATGTAATTTGTTTTCTGTATAAATTCTATGACATTTTACATGTTTTTCCCTGACCCATTTGAAAGATGTGCTGTCCCTTCCTTCATGCAACTAGAAATGTCACAGAGTTGCACGTGATTTCATGGCTGGCAGAATATTGATTTCTCACCACTGAGGCCACGTCTACACTATGCGATAATATCAAATTAGCTAAAACTGGTTTCATAAAACTGATATTATAAATTCGATTTCACGCGGCCACACTAGACACAGTAATTCGGCGTTGTGCGTCCATGGTCCGAGGCTAGCGTCGATTTCTGAAGCGTTGCACTGTGGGTAGCTATTCCGTAGCTATCCCATAGTTCCCGCTGTCTCCCCCGCCCCTTGGAATTCTGGGTTGAATCATTGTCGCGGGTGGTTCTGGGTAAATGTCGTCAGTCATTCCTTCCTCCGGGAAAACAACAGGTGACTGGATGCCGCGGACAGAGGCGATACTCCAGCGCTACACGCAGCATTCCCATTTGTTTTGCATGATAGCCAGAGATGGTTACCAGTCAAGTTTGTACCTCTATCTGCCTGATGCATAGAGAAAAAACTGCAATGAGATGGCGGTTTATTGTTTTACTCTCCCCTCGTGTACTGTCCCACTGCTATCATGAGTGCCCCGGCTGAGATCGGCCGGGGGCGCAAAGCAAAAATTGGCGAATGACTCCCGAGTCCAAATCCCTCCTTTATGGTTTCTTAAAAATAGAGTCAGTCACTGCCTAGAATAAGGGGCAAGTGTACTAGAGGACCGTGTATCAGAGCACAGCTGCTCCGTATTCAGCAGGGGGTGCCCATGCAAACAACCCACCTGTTGCTTTCCCTCCTCCCCAACCTTCCTGGGCATGTCCCCCCCCCCCCCATTTGTGTCATGAAGTTATAAAGAATGCAGGAAAAGAACAGAGACTGTGTTAGTGAGATAAAATGAGGGGGGAAGCGCCCCTGGCAGTCCAGGCAGGCTATGACAGTCCAGTCAGGACAATAAGCATTGCGGGGGAGGAGCCCAGCATGTTGCTGCTATGGACAGTCCAGGCAGTATAGAATCTTTTCTTTACACAGGAAAGGAGGGGCTGGATTTGAAGCTCAGCCCCCAGTTGCTATGACGGAAGGACGTACAGCCGTTCGACCAATCTCTACTGGGAATAACTGGAGTATTCCCATTTTTACCCAGGCGCCCCCGGCCAGCCTCACCTAAGGCCAGCCAGGAGCACTCACGGGCTGATGGCAACGATGGATATCAGTCTTCATAGTGTACCATCTACCACCGGGAGGGAGAGGAGCGAAGCGAATACTGCTCTCACTGCTGCAGCGTCGCGCTCTACCAGCAGCATTCAGTACAACATAGGGTACATTGAAAGAAGTCAAGAAATGATTTTCTTTCCCTTTTCTTTCACGTGGTTGTAGGGGGGAGAACTGAGGAGCTATTCCCTGAACCACGCCAGACACTGTGTTTGAATCGAGACATTGGGAGCTCAGCCAGAATGCAAAATACTTTTCAGAGAACTGCTGTGGACTGTGGGATAGCGTGGGAGTCCACAGTATCCTCCCTGCCTCCATGAGCGTCCATTTGTTCTTTGGCTTTCCGTTAGCCTTGTCACGCAGCACTGTGTAGCCTGGAGATTTTTTTCAAACGCTTTGCATTCGTCTTCTGTAATGGAGCTCTGATACAACAGATTTGTCTCCCCATATTCAGCGATCAGATCCAGTATCTCCCGTACGGTCCATGCTGGAGCTCTTTTTGGATTTGGGACTGCATCGCACCACGTGCTGATCAGAGCTCCACGCTGGACAAACAGGAATGTAATTCAAAAGTTACGGGCTTTTCCTGTTTACCTGCCCGCGCATCCGAGTTCAGATTGCTGTCCAGAGCGTCAGTGGTGCACTGTGGGATACCGCCGGAGGCCAATAACGTCGATTTCCGTCCACACTAACCCTAATCCGATATTTTAGATCGATTTTAGCGCTACTTCCTCATCTGGGAGAGTATAGAAATCGATTTTATGAGTGCTCTTTATTTGATATAAAGAGCGTTGTAGTGTGGACGGGTACAGCGTTAAATTGATTTAACGCTGTTTAAATCGATTTAAACGCGTGGTGTAGACCAGGTCTGACTGAGATGTGTAACATAGCTCTAAATTACTTTAAAATTTCAGATAACCCTGAGACGAAAGTGGACCTTAACTGGCATACTTCACAGTATCACTGAATTGCTTGTTTAGCACGTTAACTTTTTATAACAATGCATCAGACCCTCTGGGTCTTGAGGGGTCTTGGAAATCATCACACTCTAATCTTTCACATGTCAGCTCACAGAGAGCACTTGGGACTGGGGTCAATGAAATCCAACTGGGGCACAAGCTCCACGCTTACCCTCTGATTGGGTCGCAGCCCCTACTGAAGCCAGAGGAAGAGTCAGAAAGTTGTCCGTACAACTGGACTTCATACTGCCACAGTAGCATTACGACTCAGCAACTGATCTGCCTTTTCTGGTGCTCCATAATACAGGCCTTCATGACATCCTGCAATATGTGTACTCAAACCAAGACAACATGCCACAAACCCTCTGGTCTACTCCAAACTTTGGACACTCCATCCCAATCCTGGGCTGGTATTACATTGGATTTTATCATGGGGGAGCTCCCCCAGTGCAACAGATTCATGGCAATCTTGACAGTGGTAGACCACTTCACTAACATGGCCCATTTACTTCATGTGTTTCATCTCCATGACCTACCAGATCACATCACTGTCAGTTGTGGGTCACAATTAAGCCCATTTCTGGCATGAAGCCCTTGGTCTTTTGGGGGTCTATCCGCACCTTTCCTCTGCCTACTACCCTCAGTCCAAAGGCCAGACAAAAAGGTCAATCTGATGTTAGATCAATACCTATGATGTAATATTAACCGCCATCAAGATGATTGGTCCTTGCTATTGCCCAAGAGAAGTTTGCGTTCAATAACACAGATCATGCTTCCACAGGAAAAAGCCCCTTCTTGGCCAACTATGGGTACCCTCCCCAATTCCACCTACAACTACCTATGATCTCTCCTAGCCTGACCATCACAGACTTGGTGCAGACGATTCATTCAGTCCAGGAGGAAGTAAGGGGCTACCTAGAAAAAGCAAAAACTGGCTTCAAGTGACATGCAGACCACCATGGTCAACCAGGCCTCGTTTATCCAGTTTGACAAAAAGCCTGTTTGTTGACAGAGCATCTCCACACAAACAGACCATTCCGTAAGTTGAAATTCCAGTTTCTTGGCTTTTATCAATACTGCCACCAAGTTAACTTGGTCACTGTTCAACTACGCCTACCCTGATTGCTTAGGATCCACCTGGTATTCCACATCCCTCCCGAAACCCTATTCCAAGAATTTGTTTTCCACACAGGACTAAACTACCTCCCTGACCAGTGTGTGTATAAGGCCACAGGAACACATTGTGCATGAGATCTTGAATTCCAAATGCCAGTGGGGTAAACTTTTTTTACCTGATCAACACGAAACGATATGGCTGGGAGGAGTGTATGTGAAAGCCAGCAGAAAAACCATCACACTTCAATTCTTCATGTATCAGCTCACAGACAGCATCTGGAACCAGGTTCAAGAAGCCCAAATGAGGCACAACCCTGACCCCTACACTCTGATTGGGCCACAGCCCCTATTTAAGCAAGAGGAGGAAGCAGGAAGTTGTCTGTGCAGAAGGGCTTCATTCTGCCATGGGCCACTAGTGTGGTGTTTATTTGTTCCTTCCTATGATGCAAACCTTCTGGGATCCTGACCTTTGGTAACTGGCTTCTGGTTTCCTGCCCACTGGTTCCAGTGCCTGAACCTGACCTCCTGGTAAGTTGACTTGGCCTGACTGTTGGTAACTGACTGTTGATCCCTACCCTCCAGTTTTTCTCTCGATCCTGATTTCCTGGTGTTCCAGCAAGCCCTGAATCCTGGAAATTGTGTCATGGCCTTGATCCTCAGCCTGTGCCTAAACTAACCATTAAGCCAGGCTGCCTATACCCTGGCACTAACACAGTTGTTGTTAGAGCACATTAGCAGACACCCTAGATAGATTGGGGTATCCTAGGATTTATGGTGCTGTCATCATATGCCAATGTTTGCCAGGCAGTTTTGGATTTCCAAGGGACTATGGCCTGATCCAAAATCTACTGAAATCAATGGAAAAGCTCCATTGATTTCAAAGTGCTTTGGAACAGGCCCTCTGATGCTATTTTAGAAAAACTCTTTGTAGGGGAGGGAACCAAAATACTACACCACAGAATGTGCTGAAAGCACTTGCTCTTCCTCAGTTACAAAATGAAAATGAATAAGTAGGGTCTAATTTTCATCTTACCAATTTATCCCTGATCCCAGACTTTTTGAATAGGTGTTTAATCAGTGAGAGTTTTGCATGCAAAAGTAATTCAGAAATTAAAGTAGCTAGTGTGTTGGGGTTGGATTGTTGCACATAGCAACCTCCTGGTATAAAATAAAATATAGCTTGTTCATATATTTAATTTTTTCATAGTACTTACTTTGGGCTTAGTTCTGCCCCCCTGATTCCCATTAAATATTACTCCATTATTCCCACTGAATTAACTGAAGCTACTTGAGAAGTACAGTGCTGTGAATGAGAGTGGCAGAATCTACCATTAACCATCATCTTTTTCTCATTGGGTTGAAAATAGCATAGATGTCTACATCCCTCAGAAGGCTACAGTGGTGATTATGCTACTGTGCAGTGCTATTGTGCACCACAACCAGGGCCGGCTCCAGGCACCAGCATTCCAAGCTGGTGCTTGGGACGGCAATCTGAAAGGGGCGGCAGTCCCTGTGTTTTCGCTGCCCCAAGCAGCACACCGAATTGCCGCCTCGGACAGCGGGGGCAATCCGTGCGCCTTTAGGGCGGCAGGCACGTTTCCACGGTGGCAGCAATTCAGCGGCAGCTTCTCTGTTTAGCTGCCTGCGGTGGCTTCAGCTAAACATAGAAGCTGCCGACGAATTGCGGCCGCAGTGGAAACGCGCCTGCCGCTCTAGGGCACACAGACAGCCCCCACTGCCACTGCGGCAATTCGGCGTGCTGCTTGGGGCGGCGAAAACTGTAAAGCCGACCCTGACCACAACCAGTGCACAGGGTTATTATCTATACGTGTAGCCACACCTTTGTTCCAGGATTCCAATATGTGTCATCTCACACATATCAAAAGCTGACTTTTCATAATTTTTTTAGTCTTAGCTCTTAAAGGCTAAATGAGTGTGGAAGGAGATTGGGTGTGAATAGGTGGATCTTCCTACTCTGCTACTGGAAGAAAACCTTGTGTACAGCAGCCATTTTGCACAGCCAGAGGACTAATTAGATAAGCAGCAAAGGTGACCAGCAGTGACCAGTCTATGACCAGGAGGGAGAGCACTGCTTATGACTGAATCTGCCCTTCTGCACATGTCCACCTCTCCACTGTTTTCAGTCTTTCTGGGATCTGGATCACAGTAGACAAATTCAGAATTGTGATGAGTTTCACCAGCTTGCCTTTTGATCTTCCATTCTATTTCCACTTCGAGATGGCCCGAGATTAAATTATCTTTTGGTTAAATGCTCTCCAAACCAGGAAGGCCCTAAATTTGTTCAGATATGTGTCAAATCGTTCAAACCTTATCCAATGGAAACATCTCTTTTGTTTTAATATATACAACAGTAGAAGGCTGTAAATATTCTTTTCTTAGGGGCTATCCTCCCCACACTGCAATCTATTGTTTTTATTATGATTATTGTTTAATAATTATATCAACCATGTAATGGGGTCAACAGTGCTTGACCTCAAGCATCAGCTTTTCCAATCTGAATTACAGTACAACTATCCAGCTAAATGCAAATATTACTCTTACACACTGTCCACATGCTCAGTTTTCTCTAATACTAATCGACATATTTTCCTAAATTAAAAACTGCTCCTGGGTATTTTGAGCTGAAGCTTAATACAGCAGTGTGTATTTTGTCAATAAATATTTCACAAACTCCAATGGAATTCTAACTGAAATGTAATGAGATATCTGATTTGATGAGCAGAAAACTTTCATCTATCTGAACAGCTGCTTTTGATCCAGCTTTTGCCTTCTGTGAACAGCAAGCAGCTGAGGTATAGGAACAATTAAACTTTTCCCCACAAGTTTTAGGATGTGTGGGGAACGTGTTTCTACAGATTATTTTCCCCATTTGATGTTACATTATTACATATTATTGCTGCCCTGGCAATGTATTGTGGTGTTTGCTAGACAACAATATAATCTCAAATATAATGGGACTATGTCAGGGTAGTTAAACACTGGAATAAATTGCCTAGGGAGGTTGTGGAATCTCCATCTCTGGAGGTATTTAAGAGTAGGTTAGATAAATGTCTATCAGGGATGGTCTATACAGTATTTGGTCCTGCCATGAGGGCAGGGGACTGGACTTGATGACCTCTCGAGGTCCCTTCCAGTCCTAGAGTCTATGAATCTATGTCAAAATGCTAGCTTCAAATACTGCAATATGCCTATAAAAAAAATCAGGGTGAGATGATCCCAATTATGCAAAAAATCTGCATTTTGCTTTTGAGTGTGTTTTCCTCTTGCTATGCATGCAAAAATAACTCCTTATTGAGTATGTACAGAATTATTGATCCACAGTCAAAATTGCTATTGATTTCTATGGAAGCTGAACTATTGGAATGATTCCAGGATAATTCCCACATTTTGAAGTGATATTTTCAAAGTCTAATGTTCCAGAGATGCCACTAATGACTGAATTTGCCCATCATAAGAAAGATTTAACAGCAACCATCTCCTAAACCAGTCTAATATATAGTCTTTTAGATACCCAACAACCAAAAATATTGCCCAGTCAGCCTTGCACTGGTGCTTGGTGTGTTTCTAAAGGTAACTCTTACAGAGTTACTCATTCAGGAATTCTCCAAGATGTTGGTATTACATTGGTGTCACATATGTCCATCTATTTGTGGGACCTGTGATCGATTGGCCCTAAGGAGACACTAATATACTCAGAGGATTGGAAAAAATATATATTGTTGTACAATGATTTTAAATGGGTAAATATGATAACCTGGGTAAGTATAGGCCAGCTAGCCTCTCATAGATCCTAGGCAAAATCATGGAAAAGCTAATATGGGATGCAATCAGAAAAGAATTAAAAGGATGGTCATAGTTCCGCATGACACTTATTTTGTACAGTGTTCACTTTTTTAATAATGTATTCTTTATTACATGGATAAAAATAGTTAACTGCTAGATCTCTAAAAATAATTCATATCTTCATAGACTCCAAGGCCAGAAGGGGTCATTGTGACCATGTAGCCTGACATCATGTATAACACAGGCCATAGAACTTCCCCAAAATAATTCCTAAAGCAGATCTCTTTAAAAAAAAATCCAATCTTTATTAAACATTTTCAGTGAAGAAGAATCCATCATGGTCCTTGGTAAATTGTTCCAGTGATTAATTCCCCTCACTGTTAAAAACTTACATGTCATTTCCAGTCTGAATTTGTCTAGCTTCAGCTTCCAGCCATTCGATTGTTACATCTTTATCTGCTGGACTGAAGGGCCCATTATTAAATTTGATTCCCATGTAGATACTTTCAGATTGTAATCAAGTCACCCCTTTAATCTTCTCTTTGCTAAATTAATAGATTGAGCTCTTTAAGTCTGTAACGATCAGTATGTTTTCTAGTCCTTTAATCATTTTTGTGGCTCTTCTCTGAACCCTCTCCAATTAATCAACATTCTTCTTGAATTGCGGGCACCAGAACTGGACACATTATTCCAGTAGCAGTCACATCAGTGACAAATACTGAGGTAAAATAATTTCTCTACCATTACTTGAAATTCGCCTGTTTGTACATCTGTGACAGAGTGCAGAGCACAAACAGGTGAGCATGCACTCTGATCATACTAATAATAATTAGTTCCCCAGTAGGAAGCTGACAGCGGTAATTGCTGAGGCTGCCCAGCTGAGCCAATTACCCCATCAGCCCTGGGTTGATAAGAGGCAGTACAGGAAGGATGTGGAAGGAAGGAGAGAGGGAGGAACAGGGTTAGCTGAGCCTAGCCAGACAGAGGCTCAGAACAGGTAATCTTCTGTTACCGCTGCCCCATCTTCCCCAGGCTCTGGTGAGAGGGTCAAAAGCTAGTTGAATATTTTATATAGGCTGTTACACAAGGAATGTGATGAAATTGGTAGAGGGAACACAAAGTAAAAGGACATGGTGGATGTACAATCCCAGGAGTCTATGCAGAGAGGAGCCACACCCTCTGACAGAATTCCAGGATTGCATTAGCTCTCTGGCCACAATGCCACATTGGAAATTCATTATTCAGCTGATTATCCACCACAACTCCCAAATCTTTTTCAGTCATTGCTTCCTAAGAATGAGTACTCCATCCTGTACATAAGCTTACATTCTTTTTTCCTAGATGTACACATTGTTTGCTGGTGCCCAGTTTACCAAGCGATCCAGATTGCTCTAAATCTGCGACCTCTTCTCTCCATTATTTACCACTGCCCCAATTTTTGTTACATGTGCAAACTTTATCAGTGTTGATTTTATGTTTTTATTCCAGGACACTGATAAAAATGATAAATAACTAAGGACAGGAACCAGTCCCTGCAGTTCCCCACTAGAAATGCCCCCAGTTGATGATTATTCCTCATTTTACAATTACATTTTGAAACCTACCAGGCTAGCCAATGTAATGTATGCTATATTATTTTTATATTCTAGTTTTTAATCAAAATGTGGTACCAAGTCAAAAACCTTTCAGAAGTCTAAGTATATTAAGTCAACACTATTACCTTAAGCAATCAAACTTGTAATTTTACCAAAAAGATATTAAGTTTATTTGTAATTGGATGGGGATTCCCCATTCACAGTCAGGGTGTTTCTAGAGGGATCCACACAGGGATCTGTGTAAAGCCAATGCTATTTGTTATATTTATCAGTGATGTGGAAGAAAATATAAAATCATTGCTGGTAAAATTCGTCCATGACACACATATTGGTAGAGTGGTAACTGATGATGGGGACCGGTCAGTTCTGCTGTCCAATCTGGATTGTTTGGGAAGTTGGATTCGTTTGAACAACATACATCTTAATACAGACAAATTCATGGTCATATATCCAAAGACAAAGAGAAGAGAGAACAGCTCTTTAATCTAGCAGAAAAAAGGCATACCAAAATGGTTGGGAGGTGGAAAAGACATAAGGTCCACATTTTTAACTGCAAGGATAATTAACCATTGAATCAAAGTTCCTAGTGATGTAGTGGAATCTCCATCACTTGAAGTCCTTAAATTAAGAATAGATGTCTTTCTAAAAGATACACAATAGCTCAAAGAGAAGCTGTAGGCTTGATGCAGCAGTTACTGAGGCTCTATGGCCTGTGTTCTGCAGTTCAGATTGGATGATTATATTGGTTCCTTTTGGCTTTAAAATCTGTTTTCACTCTGAACTCAGAATCCAGTTGCTGTGTGGCACCCATCAGTGTTCTGATTTGCCAAAACACTGGGGGTTGATTCTGAGCCCACTGAAGTCAAGGGAAAGATGCCTATTGACTTCGGGTCCTGACTGAACAATGAAATATTTTGGCCTTTGCAATTTCTAAAAATGTAAAGTAAGGATTTTGCTTATGAGAAACTGAAGCTTTTAACTAAATCTGTGCTACTAATATCACTGTTTGCGTACAAACAATTTCACAGGTAACTAGAAATGTCTCAAGCATCAGAGGGGTAGCCGTGTTAGTCTGAATCTGTAAAAGCAGCAGAGAATCCTGTGGCACCTTATAGACTAACAGACGTTTTGGATCATGAAGTTTCATGGGTGAATACCCACTTCGTCAGATGAATGTAGTGGAAATTTCCAGGGGCAGGTATATATATGCTAGCAAGCAAGCTAGAGATAACGAGGTTAGTTCAATCAGGGAGGATGAGGCCCTGTTCTAGCAGTTGAGGTGTGAAAACCAAGGGAGGAGAAACTGGTTCTGTAGTTGGCAAGCCATTCACGTCTTTGTTCAAACCCTGAGCTGATGATGTCAAATTTGCAGATGAATTGAAGCTCAGCAGTTTCTTTTTGAAAGTCCTGTCCTGAAGTTTTTTGCTGCCGGATGGCACCTTAAGGTCTGCTATAGTATGGCAGGGAGGTTGAAGTGCTCTCCTCACAGGTTTTTATATTGCCATCTAATATCCGATTTGTGTCCATTTATTCCTTTTCCGTTAGAGACTGTCCAGTTTGCCGATGTATAGCAGAGGGCATTGCTGGCATATGATGGCATATATATGATTGGTGGACATGCAGGTGATGAACCGGTGTGGTGTGGCTGATCTGGTTACGTCCTGTGATGGTGTCGCGGTGTAGATATGTGGGCAGAGTTGGCATCGGGTTTGTTGCATGGATTGGTTCCGAGCTAGAGCTACTTATGTATGGTGTGCAGTTGCTGGTGATAATACATTTCAGGTTGGCAGTGTGTCTGTGGGCAAGGAATGGTCTGCCACCCAAGGCCTGTGAAAGTGGGATCATTGTCCAGGATGGTGTAGATCCTGATGATGCGTTGAGGGTTTTAGCTGGGGGCTGTGATGTGATGGCCAGTGCAGTCCTGTTGGTTTCTTTCTTGGGTTTTGTCTGCAGTAGGAGGCTTCTGGGTACACGTCTGGCTCATGTGATCTGTTTCCCTTATTTCCTCATGCGGGTATTGTAGTTTTGAGAATGCTTGGTGGAGATTTATAGGTGTTGGTCTCTGTCTGGGGTTAGAGGCAGATCGGTTGTACCTCAGTGCTTGGCTGTAGACAATGGATCGTGTGATGTGCCCGGATGGAGCTGGAGGCATGAAGGTAGGCATAGCGGTTGGTAGGTTTTTCGATATAGGGTGGTTGTAATGTGACCATCACTTATTTGCACCGTGGTGTCTAGAAAGTGGACCTCCCGTGTAGATGGTCCAGGCTGAGGTTGATGGTGGGTTGAAGTTGTTGAAATCGTGGTGGAATTTCCAGCGAGTCTCCTTCCCCATGGGTCCATGATTGGAAGATTTCACAGCCTCAACTGCATAGAACAGGGCCTCATCCTCCCTGATTGAACTAACCTCGTTATCTCTAGCTTGCTTGCTAGCATATATATACCTGCCCCTGGAAATTTCCACTACATTCATCTGATGAAGTGGGTATTCACCCATGAAACCTCATGATCCAAAACGTCTGTTAGTCTATAAGGTGCCACAGGATTCTCTGCTGTTTTTATAGAAATGTCTCGATATTCCTCAAAAGAAGTAACATTTTTGTATCTCAAAAGTAAGCTACATCACCAAAGTAGTTGACATGTATTATTCATATTTTTAGCCTTTGGATTAATATTATGCCTGAAAATCATTTGGAGTCTGATCCTGAAATCTAAGGGGAGTTTTAACATTGACTTGTATAGGAACAGGATCAAGCACTCAAACTATAAGGTAGAAGAGGATAGTTCAAGCTGTTCCTGCTCCCCTCACAGAGTTGGCTGAACAACCTATCTCTGTGACTACATTGCCTTACTATATAGCCACATGGCTATTATTTACTCACACAGACTGTCTCTTGTGAACTCCCTCCCACTCAGGGCTCAGTGCATTCAGATATGAGGAATGGAATCACCCTCAAAATATAAAACTAGAAAAAAATGCAGGCAGCTCATGCAATTAGCAAGTAAATATTTTTGTTAGTTATTGTAATTCATCAGCACTGCATTGAAATGTTGCTTGTTGGTTAAATTAAGCTGGCATTTTAAAACATGCAAAAGTTAATAGAATTCTGTAAACAAGAATATTTGTTCATGATCATACTGTTCCTTTAAAACTCTAACTTTTAATATATTTTAGAAAAGATTAGATGATCTGAATGTTCAGGTGCTGCTACAGCATTCTGGAGTCGGGATGGATCACACACTGCCAACAATAAGGACATTTCAAAGAAAAAAAAGGGCTTAGTCCTGGTTACAACTCATTTACAACCTATTTTTATGCTTACCTAAATGCAAGAGTGGCTTGCAAAATGTTCACTTAAGGTTTCATCCAGTAGACTGGTAGAACTATGTCTGCAGTGTTGTAGACATTTTGATCCCAGGACACTAGTGAGAGAAGTGGGTGAGATAATATCTTTTATTGGACCAACTTATGTTGCCGAGAGACACAAGCTTTCAGGCAACAGAAGTTGGTCCAATAAAAGATATTACTTCACTCACCTTATTTCTCTGGTAGAACTATGCCTACAACTGTCAAAGTGATTAAGACAAAGGCCTAGCTGTGAAGAACATCACGCTCATAATTGCTTTGGCTTTTCATAGTCAAATCCACAAAGGAGGAAGAAATGACACTCAGTGAGCTATGCCAGACTTGTCCATTTCTTTTCCAGACAATGTACATTTCTGGAAGATGCACAGTTTTGAACATGAACCTTCACGTGGTACTTTTTGGAGGAGTTGGGACCTATTAGCAAATATTAAACCTTTTTTGTATATTAAATTAATGTACATATTAACCATTCTCTGAAAATCTTTATGGTATCAGCAAAGAGTGTGTTTGAATAATAAGTCCAGAGTGTTGGTTTATAACTGTTGAGTGATCTATATTAGGAATTTTGTTTATGATTGAGTGTTAGACTATAATCCATCATGGCTGTTGCCGTCAAGTCTGTGGGAAAACAGATGCTCTGGAAAGAGACCCCCGCACTCCAAACGACCAAAAGTGTCTACAGAAATATAAACGGGTCTGTTTGATAAGGAACAGTTGTTATTGAAGATGCTTTCTGTAACAATGAAATGGGGATCCATTAACAGATGTTTGGGGAACTGCCAGTTGACCCATCTGTTAGGGTTATTGTCCGAATTAGAATTCCCTTTTGCTTATCAATCATGTAACCTAAAGTAAATTCCTTTATAGTATCTTTAAGTAATGAGGTAAACAAAAATGTTAAAACATAACGTTTGACAAAATCAATCATGGGAAAGTATTTTTCTATCCACAAAAGGGGTTTATTTGCCTCGTACCCTATAAAGAGGCAGGAATGTTGGGAATCAGATGGAGAATGCAAATTTGCTGGCATCTCACCAGTTAGAGAGGGGAGAGACACAGAGGCCAGCTCTTTACCTTATTTCAAGGATTGTAATACATCTATTCTTTCTGTATAGTTTTATACTAGTCTGTGATTAATAATTTTGATTAAATAATTCCATTTGAGCCTGTTATTTGACAATTTAGAATCATTATTAAATTCAAAGATACAACAAAGGTCTAATACGATAAGTCTTCAAGTTTCTTTTCTTTGTTATCCAACAAAAGTATTCTGCATTATCAAAGTACGCATGGGTCCAAATCCTGTTTATGCATGTCTGTTACATTCTATAAGCGTGCATACGCAGAGAATTTTTGTGGCCTTGTATCCTGACCTTGAAGACTAATTCTGCAAAAGAGTTCCTCTTCATCACAAATAAAGGGACACATCAGTTTGTTTGACTTCTAGTAGTTCCTTAAATTGCAGCTTCACCAGTCTCCAGGGACACTTTTTTGTAACAATCACTTTTTTTGCACAGGCTTTTTATGTAATTTTGGTTTGTAGCCCCCTAAAACTCAGGGCCAAAATTCTGCTCTTGGATTTACAACAGTGTAACCAGAAAAATTCAACTAATGTCAATGGGGTAACTCTGATTTCACAGCATGATTCTGAGAGAAGAATTTGGCCCCAAACTAGTCACTCAAAGGCTCCCTTTATAGCAGAAGCATGAATGCCTCTTTTATCTCCTTAAATTATTTCATTTGTTAGATTTACTGCCTTTCAGTCAGAGCAAGATCTCATTTAGCTGGAAAGATGGGGCCTATAGGAAAGAATGGTTAGGAATTATACGACTAGCATAGTCCCTGGTGCCTATTTTTTCCACTATTAAAATATAGAACATAGGAGGTGCTTCAAAATTAGAACATAAGTGGAATAAAATATTATTGAATGCCATTTCTCAAAATATTGCTTAGCATGCACTTTATCATGGACTTTTTATGAAGATGCAGCTACATGCTGGCATTGTTACTTTCTATGGTGACAGTTCATCAAAACTTTTCCAGTACCAGGAACTTGGAACTGTTCACCTCAAAAGATGATATTCATCCTTTGAATGAAGGGTTACTGAGATATCTAAATTTAGTAAAAGCAATATGAAACACAAAGGTCAGGGATGATGCTATCTTGGCAGCACTGTATTGATTTTAGCTTACAGTGATAAGCTATAATATTATTTATTAAAGATTTAATAAACCACTGGCTAGCAATAGGTTTATACATAACTACAGCTAGTTTAAAAAAAGCAAACAAAAACCCCTTAAGTTACTATCAGAAAATAATGACAGCTACTTTTCTAAATAATCTTCTTTTAAAATTTACCTTCTGATTTCCCTTGCAGGAATTTTAAACTTTTGTGATGGGCTGTAAAATGTATGGAATATATTTCATGCTTAAAATAAAATATGAGTAATTTACCACACATTACAGTTTTCCTTGCATTTTACTGTGATCAGAAGAGCTAGATCCTGCAAACACTTAATGTTTTATTGCATTTTTATTGGTTAATTTTATTAGTTAAGGGCCAGATTCTGATACCCTTCCATTGAGTTGCTCAGATCTCCTCAATTAGTCCCATTCAAGTCAATGGGATAAATCATAGAATAAGGTGTTACTTGTGTATTTGGTTGTCGTAGTAATAGAATCTTGTTGTTGCTATGGCAACTGGGTTAGATTATTAGGGGATAGCCCAGCCGGTTTTTGGCTGGTTATTGGTTAGTTCAGTGTGTGGCAATAAATGGCCGCTTTTCAAAGTCTACAGCTCTCTGTGTCTCGACTGATTTGTTCCTAAAACTTTTGCCCCCAAAGATACAACATTACTCAGTGTAAGGGTATAAGAAAGTGGCCCTAAACTGCAGGATTATACCTTTCAAAATATCCTAGAAGAAAGAAGAATGTCCAAACTCATTAGAAATTTTAAACCCTATCCCCCAGCTTTAGTTGGTCTAAAATGGAAAGTAATGCTTGCAGGAAGATTTTATGGAATTCTGGTCATGTAACTAGACCACTGCAGGGTGTTCTTACAATAACAGTTAAATGGTGCACCTCTGTATTGGCATATACCTTGATTCATTTTTTTTACACAAGAAAGCAGCAAACCTGTAGTAACGTCTTTCATTCCCTAATAAAAGCTACTAATATAGAACAGCCATAATGTTTGCTTGAACTTCAGACATAAGGCCATATAAAAAGCAAACAACAAACCAAAGTGCCTGTGGATTGTTTCCCAGAAAAGCCATTTCATTTAGATAGAGATCTTCTGCTTCAAGAACATGTCAAATAGAGGACTACCATGTGGATTTTAAGCAGGCCTCTTGTCCAGGGCCTGCGAGTGTATAGGGAGCTTGCCACATAAGCAGATAAATTGAGCTTGTAAAGTGAAACCACAGGATTCTGGTTGCCCCAGCGTAGATGTAAAAGCAGGATTCCTCAAATCCTCCTCACTCCCTGTCACACACAGCTGTACATAAGAAGCAAGACTGGGCACTTTTGTACTTTTGCATTTTCTGATACATCTTCTGTGGGTGAAATCCTGGCCCCATTGAAGTTGAAGAGAAAACTACAGTTGACCTCACTAGTGTCAAGATTCCACCCCATTTTGCTTTGGTTGGGGAAATTATTTTTTCCCAAAAATAGTTGTTTCCATTTCACAGGGTTGGAAACAGACCCATTTTCAATTTAGTGACTTTTTTTAAGTGAAAATATTATTGAAATAGTTCTCAAAAGATTTTATTTAGCAAATCCAGGGTTTGTTAAAATTTCAATAACCATGTCAATAAAGTTTTCAGTAAGCAATGTTTTTTGCGAAAAAATCCAGGAACATTTTTGGGTCTCTAGGCAAATTCTTGAAGTACAGATCTTCCAGTTAGCACCTGCTTCCAAGAGCAGCAGTTTCACAGCCCAAGTGCCAAGGTCCTGAGACTAACGCCAGCTCCCCTGTTGTCCCCAGTAGAGCTGGTCAGGAATTTTCTGAAGAAATTGTTTTGTTGTTTTTGTTGGAAAATGCATATTTGTTGAAACTGAAACATTTTGTGGAAATGCATTGGTTTTGAGGAACTTACAACAAAACACAGGCAGGGTTTTCTTGGTCTGATTTCCTGCCAATTAACTTGGTGGACTGCTGGGAATTCCTGGGCTTCCAGGGTCCATAGTTCCAGCAGCTCTGCTACTTAAAGTGCCTCAAAGTCAGGGACCATGGGGCTTCCAGGACTCATGGCTCCAAGGCACCTCTTATTCTGGGAGAATTGGCTATAGGCAGGGCTTGACTCTTTGCTTTACAGAAGGGACAGCTGCAGACCCTGGAGCCTAGAAGCATGGGCTGATCTGTAAGCCTTGGGGCTTGGGATTCCAGGCTCAGTTTGGTTTAAAAAAATTCAAAATGATGTGTTTGGATTATTTTAGAATTATTTATTTCAGATTTTCCCTTCCACAGGAACTTCCGAACATTCTACTTGTCATTTCAGAACAGAATGAAATTTAAGACATTTGGAATTGCCTGAGGAATGGAAATTCCAACTTTTGAACATTCTGCACCTTATGCACACCCTGTCTCAGAGTTCCAACCTTATGGGCACAGTGGTTTAAAGTTTACCCCTTCAGGGACATGTCACAGTTGAAGCAAAGAAGACACAGATTTTGCACAGGGTTTCTAAAACAACTACTCTTTACTATAGACAGCACAAGAGATAAACAAATTGAGATAGAAACAACAGAACACCTGAATACCATTCCCTGCCTCAGTTTCCTCTCCACTCTTGATCACTATTTGGAATTTGGTTCTCTAGGATGTCCAGGATTCCCTCCTGCAGCTTATGGTTTCTTCTCTGAATTACAGAGTTTCTCTCCACAGCCAGCTTCCATCAGCCTTGCCAGGACTTGCAGTCAGAAAGTCCCCTCTGAGTTCAAAACCCTATCTTTGTTCCTCTGTTCTGCCCCAAGCTTTTTCTTTCTTTCTTTCTGACCTACCTTGTCTCTGTATTTTTAAAAACAGGCTGTACTGACATCTCATCTCTTTGTTCCTTCTCCTTGGGAAACTTGGGAAACCCTAACTCTCTGCAGTGAAGTTAGAGAAATCTGTTTATTTTTATCTAGGATGCAGTTATTCATTTGTTCTTGCTGGTTGATTTATATTAAGATGCCGATTGAGCCAGAAGCTGTGGAGTATCATTTAAAGTGGAGATAACCATAGATTTGCCCTCTTCCTTTGTCAGCAGCCTGATCTCCATCCCCCAGCCCATGAGCCCTTATATCTACTCCCTGCTGGCCAGATCCCTGCTTGCCAGCCGCCCGCCCATCAGCAGTGAGTAGGGGATCCAGGGGCCAATAATAGGGTTGGGTGTGAAAGACTGGTGGTGTGGTGAAGATGCAGTGTGTGGGGCTGGCCGCTCCCCCTGCTGGTCCATCAGCACAGCCACTGCTCTATGCCGGCTCTTGGCCAGCAGGACCCAGTCCCCTGTCCCATTTCCAGCCAGCACTGGCTGTGTGCTGTAGAGGCTGGTGTGTGTGGGCAGGTGCTAGGCAGCAGCTGGTTATGTGTCGTCTCTGATGCCCTTTATGTACTCCCCCTCTCGCTGTCCTATTCCTGCTTTGCCCCTTCACCCCCCTCCCACCCCACTGCTCCTCCATATCCCCCCTGGTGGGGCGCGTCCCGCTCCCAGCACTGTGTGGAAAACCAGCCCCTGGTTGGAGCGCTCAGCTCACCAGAAGCCTAGCTGGTAGGCTTCTTCCTTCCCCCTACTACCTCCCACTGGGCCAGTGCCCCAGGAAAGCCCAAGACCCTCCAGCCTGGGACATTGGTCAGGAGGAGCTGAGCTCTGCATGTGCCAAAGCCCCGCAGAGTGCTGGCATGGAGAAGCCTCTCTACCCCTCCCCTCAGCTAATCCCTGGAGTGGTGGTGGGAGGAAGCAATTTCCAGTCTGTTCATGCCCTGAAACTGCATGCTCCACAGTAGCCCCCTGGACAGGGACTTAGCATCCTCTTCACCCCCCTCCTCACCTCTGCTCTGAGTCCTGCCCCCAGGGAGCACAGGGCTGTTCTGTCCCCTAGGCACCCTCCTATGATGAGTCACCTCTCTGGCCGGGTTTGCTGAAACCTCTGCAGTCAGGTTCCCTGGGCCCTGGTGCACAATGCATCCTTAGGGCTTAGGGCTTCCTACTTGCACTGTAACTAGGGTACAGGAGGCAGCTGGGTTATGTCAGTGGCCAGCAGAAGCCTGGAAGTGTTAGTTGCCTTTCAACACTGCATGGGCAGGAAGGGACAAGCTGCTTCCACCCACGTGTAGCGGGGAGGAGAAGAGATGAGGTCTGTAAAGACATAGACCAGGTCATTCCTTTACCCAACACAAAGTATGGTGGTTGTTTTTTAAAAATCCTTTACTTGAGGAAAATTGGGGAGAATTTAAAATTAGGGATGTCATTATTTGAACATTTGGTGATAATATACTTTTTCCTATATCTCAGGAAGCGATTCTAAATTTCATGTTCATTTGTCATTCCAGAACCATCCGAAGAGTCATCTTAACTTAGTTCTTCAAGGACAAATTCAAGAGATGAGAGAACTGGGATTAAATTTAGTATAACGTCCTTTTTTTATTTGTAATTTCAGATTTGCTCAAAGTTTCTCTTTGGACCAGGGATTGTGTTTTTGGGTGCTATTGGAATTCAAATAAAAATAGTCTCTTAGAGGAAATTTTGAAATTAGAGCACCTTTATCAAACATATTATACCACAGTCTAGAATCTGAGTTAGCCTTTCAGGGTTAATGATGAAATTTAGCTTGTTTGTTCTCTCACTAGCCACTGTCTCTTTATACTAGAGGGAGGTGAGAGACTCATTTTTGTTTAACTTTTGTTTAACTTCCTGCAATTGAATTTTCTTTTCAAAATACAATACTGTTGATTGTCCGATAAATCTATCCATTTACTCTTATTAGAGAAGTGTGACATTACTGTACTATGGTGATTTGAAAAAGTTATTGGTCCCTATACCTGGTAACAGTAAAGCATATTCTAGCTCTCCAGTTAAACATACATAACATTATAACCTGATTTTCTTTCTTAAGCAACAATAGTATTTATTTCTTTTCTACTGAATATAGTGTAACTGATGGGACTCAAACCCTCTGTGAATTAGGGATTTGCCTACCCGCATGCGACGTCAGCTTCGGCGGACTGGGCGAAAGAGATCACTAAGATCCAACGGCCAAGAAGGCGGTTCTGCAACGCTTTGTGGAAAGCGAAGGGCTTGACGAGGCACGAAAGATGTCAATACTATCCACTGCAACCAAAGAAGTTGCCAGTTGTGACGATTTTTCATACCATTGGTGTTTGGCTTCTATGGTTGAGAAAGTGGGATTGCTCCCGTGCAATGGCTCTACCACTTGAAAAGCTTTCACGCACAGGTCCTGTGCAAATCATCAAACATCATCATCATACCACCCCAGTCCTGCAGCGATGGGGGAGGGGCAAAGTGAAAGGTGGAGGTTACCACTGGGAGTTGTAGTCACAATCCTGCATGCAGGAGGCCTGTGGATAGGTGGTCGTCCAGCTCTGTACTTGGGGCAGCAGAGTTGCACAGCAGCATCCCAGGCTTCTGAGCAGCCCTCTTTAGGACAGCACTGCTCACCCTAGTAAGGGAGGGGCCTAGAAAAGGTGGCCTAAAAATTGCCTGCCCTACAACAACTAGCCAGCAAGCCGTGGCTGGCAGTTCAACCCAATCTGTGGCCTAAACCAAAAGAAAAAGTTGAGAAAACTCACCATTGGTATATGGAATGTTCGTACCCTCATGGATTGAGAAGCTGTTGCAAGACCTGAAAGAAGGACAGCTCTCATTGCTCGAGAACTAGCCCGCTACAACATTCATATAG
This sequence comes from Chelonoidis abingdonii, assembly GCF_003597395.2. Taxonomy (NCBI): domain Eukaryota; kingdom Metazoa; phylum Chordata; order Testudines; family Testudinidae; genus Chelonoidis; species Chelonoidis abingdonii. The sequence goes on along the minus strand of NC_133771.1, from coordinate 28,393,304 downwards.
CGGCATTAAGTGAAACAAGATTCCTGGGGAAGGTTTCTTGAGTGAACAAGGAAGTGTTACACCTTCTTCTGGAAGGATAAAACTGAGACAGAGGACAGAATACATGGAGTTGGTCTGGCAATAAAAACTTCATTGATGCATCAATTCCCAGACCTTTCAGTTGGTATTGTGACAAAGTTCCTCCTCTGCCTTGATGGGTCCTGAGCTTATTGGCAGATTTGCTCACCTCAGTGATCTTCCCCACAGTCTGGATCAACTCCTCCTGTGTCTGATCAGGAGTTGGGAGGTTTGGGGGGAACCCGGGCCCACCCTCTA